>NC_084615.1:14067756-14382756 GCF_033978795.1 Nerophis ophidion
GGGTATAAAAACAACTTCCCAAAAAATGCTCATTCTTTCACAAGAAAGGATGGGGCGAGGTACACCCCTTTGTCCACAACTGTTTGAGCAAATAGTCAAACAGTTTAAGAACAACGTTTCTCAAAGTGCAATTGCAAGAAATTTAGGGATTTCAACATCTACGCTCCATAATATCATCAAAAGGTTCAGAGAATCTGGATAAATCACTCCACGTAAGCGCCATGGCCGGAAACCAACATTGAATGGCCGTGACCTTCGATCTCTCGGACGGCACTGTATCAAAAACCGACATCAATCTCTAAAGGATATCACCACATGGGCTAAGGACCACTTCAGAAAACCACTGTCACTAAATACAGTTCAATGCTACATCTGTAACTGCAAGTTGTTAAAAGAAAAGGTGATGTAACACAGTGGTGAACATGCCCTTTCCCAACTACTTTGGCACGTGTTTCAGGCATGAAATTCTAAGTTAATTATTATTTGCAAAAAAAATAAATAAAGTTTATGAGTTAGAACATCAAATATCTTGTCTTTGTAGTGCATTCAACTGAATATGGGTTGAAAAGGATTTGCAAATCATTGTATTCCATTTATATTTACACCTAACACAATTTCCCAACTCAAAGTTAAACTGAAGTTTATGCATGTTTTAAAGAAAACTAACATCCATAGATTTTTAAGACCTTTCGAAATCGTAATCAAGACCTTTTATGAGATTGTAGGAGAATTTTAATATGTAAAATTATTAGAGATGGCCGATAATATTTAAATGGATTAAAATGTAATATCGGAAATTATCGGTATCGGTTTCAAAAAGAAAAATGAATGACTTATTAAAATGCCGCTGTACGGAGCGGTACATAATCCGGTAAAACGCTGACGTTACGTCTCCCAGTCAGCAGCCCCTCCCCTCTCACACACACAGCACAGGAGTTGCAACACGACTGCAGCATGAAAGGTTTACTGGCAATGCTTGATGACCTCATCAAACCGCCGCGAGCATAGCATAACAACAAGAGTGTTGTTGCGGGTGCTGTAGCCGTGGCTAACAAGTGATCTCCCTCGGTGACTGACTAACGACACCATGTCAAATACGTTAGAGCAGGGCAGATTGAACCCAGTTTATTATAATTTCCTGTTATACAGTATACCAGGCAGCCTTGCAGTAAAGGAGGACTATGTTGTTGTTTACTTTATTACTCTAGTATACTCTGGACTGAAGCTGTGTGCCGTCACTGTTTTTGTAGCTGTTGTTTTGAGGCATGTTTAAAAAGAATAAAAAATAATGCACTTTGTGAAAGTCAAAGTATAGTATTTCCCATAGTTGTAGTGGGTATCAGGATTATCTGAGGGAGAGCATGTCCCAAATTCCAAGCTGCAGTTTTGAGGCATGTTAAAAAAAATTATGCACTTTGTGACTTCAATAATAAATACAACAAAGCCATGTTAGCACATTTTTCTACAACTTGAGTTGAAGTTGTTCTCTGCAATGAGGTGGCGACTTGTCCAGGGTGTACGCCACCTTCTGCCCGATTGTGGCTGAGATAGGCACCAGCGCCCTTCGTGACCTCAAAGGGAATAAGCGGTAGAAAATGGATGGATGGAAGTTGTTCGGTTTTTTTGGAAAACCTTGTTACATTGTTTAATACATCCAGCAGGCCGTCACAACAAAATTAGGCATAATAATGTGTTCATTCCACAACTGTATACTGTATATCGGTTGATATTGGAATCGGTAATTACGAGTTGGACAATATTGGAATATCGGCCAAAAAGCCATTATCGGACATCTCTGAAAATAATTGAATTCAAGACTTCAAGACTTTTTAAAACCCTGTATTATGTGCTAAGCTGTTGTGTAGCTGCAGGCTCCTAGTAGCCTATAGCTTACCATGTTAGCCTTTTATAAATGATTTCAATACAATACAAAAAAGGACCAACTGTGTGTGCTTTTTGAGGACATTTAGATGTTAATTTTGCACAAGTATACGCGGTGTACCATGGCCTTATATCAATAATTTTAGATGCAAGCCGATATAGATATATATATATATATATATATATATATATATATATACACGTATATATATATATACATGGATATATACGTATAATGCATATGTTCCTTTGACTGTACATGTATCATGTATTTATATCATACATTATTATTTATATATGCATTATTTACATGTGAATAATGCTGTATAATAGACTATTTATATTCTTCACATGTGAATAATTCTGTATAATAGACTATGTTATTCACATGTGAATAATGCTGTATAAGACTGTATTTATATTATTCACCTGTGAATAATATTGTATAATAGACTGCATTTATGTTATTCACATGTGAATAATATAAATAGTCTTATACAGCATTATTCACAGGTGAATAATTTTGTATAATAGACTGTATTTATGTGAATAACATAAATACAGTCTATTATACAGCCTTATTCACATGTGAATAATATAAATACAGTCTATTATACAGCATTATTCACGGGTGAACGATACAAATACAGTCTTATACAGCATTATTCACAGGTGAACGATATAAATACAGTGTATTATACAGCACATGAATAATGCTGTATAATAGACTGTATTTATATTATTCACCTGTGAATAATGCTGTATAATAGACTGTATTTATGTTATTCACCTGTGAATAATGCTGTATAACAGACTGTATTTATATTATTCACATGTGAATAAGGCTGTATAATAGACTGTATTTATGTTATTCACATGTGAATAATGTTGTATAATAGACTGTATTTATATTATTCACATGTGAATTATGTTGTATAATAGACTGTATTTATGTTATTCACATGTGAATAATGCCGTATAATAGACTGTATTTATATTATTCACATGTAAAAAATACCTAAGTGTTTATTGTCTATTGTGAGCGAACTTTGGAGCTGAATTTCCCCAAGGGATCAATAAAGTACTTTCTATTTTATATTATCTGATACTTGTTTTTTGCTGTAATTTCCCTCTGGGATTAATAAAGCACTTCTGATTCTAATATGGGATCTGACACCCTAAAAAGAGCAAAAAGAGAGAGAAAAATACTGACCTAGGTGCCAGTGAGCTGCAAAGTACATGTGAAATATTCCTCACGCAGCCATTAGTGAAGGGATTAACGCCTCCACGAAACTTCCCTGTCACCTACAGTGGACGACAGGCAGAGGTAATAAAAAACAACGACCATCATAAAGTGTTTTCTTTTTACTTGTAGAAAAACTGACCTGTTCATTTGTGGTGCGACCCCGTGCCACAAGCACAATATGGAACCCGGTCAGGCCAGCGACTGGGACAAAAAACATGCCAGCAACGCACATCACAACCATACTGGTGGGGGATGAGATTAAGGAAATGTACAACCAAATACATGACAGAGATGCCAGAATAAACAGTGTAAATAGGGGGTGAAGGATACGTCACAATAGCGTGTGGCGTGTCGAGTTGCTGGTGATGGTGCAGCGCGTAAACGAGCCCGAAGCCAAACACGTTGACAATGTGGGTGGTGAGGGACAGCAGGAAGAGGAAGAAGTAGCGGTAGTTGCGTCGACCGATGCAGTTGTTCACCCAGGGACAGTGGTGGTCGAAGTCCTGGCGGAGCACAGCGTGTATTTATTAGGAACAGAATAACAAGCCTGCTCTACTGGATGTGGCGGAGAAGACTTACCTCCACACAGTTGTCGCAGACCGAGCAGTGTGAGCAGCGCGGGGGTCTGTAGAAGCGACAGGTGGAGCACCACTTCATGCGCACCTGGATGCCTTTGATCTCCACCGTCTTGTAGAGAGGAGCGCGGAAATCATCCTCTTTGTCCTCGTCCTCCTCCGCTACGGGGTTAAAAAGAATTGTAAAACAATTAAGAGCAAAATAAACACAGCATCACTTCAGAATGTCACAGTACGTGTGGGAATTTTGGCGCAATTTTGCTGTCAAAATTGGATCTGGAAATTATCCTTCACACGTTCATTTCATCTGGTATTGACTACTGCAGAGTTTCCCACAGCGCTTTGTTGTTAAAGCGGCTGCCTTAACAACAAAGATTAAATATATATATATATATATATTTTTTTTTTTTTGTCCTGTAAATTAAGCATGATGAGTTGAGCATATGTCAGCATGTGGCCCCGCTTTCAAAGGCCTACTGAAAGCCACTACTAGCGACCACGCAGTCTGATAGTTTATACATCAATGATGAAATATTAACATTGCAACACTTGCCAATACGGCCGGTTTAGTTTACTAAATTGCAATTTTAAATTTCGCGCAAAGTATCCTGTTGAAAACGTCGCGATATGATGACGCGTGCGCGTGACGTCACGGATTGTAGCGGACATTTTGTTCCAGCCCGATCCCAGCTGTAAGTCGTCTGCTTTAATCGCATAATTACACAGTATTCTAGACATCTGTGTTGCTGAATCTTTTGCAATTTGTTTAATTAATATCGGAGACGTCAAAGAAGAAAGATGAAGGTGGGCTCAGCCCAGCCCTGCTCGCTGCCTTCGCTTCGCCTCGTCGAGAAACGTGGCTTCCCTCAGAGACACTGTCGGTCACCGTTCCCATGGCCACACCCCTCGACTTTCAGGTACAACTATATAATCTCACTAAAACACTATTAAAATAATAAGCAGATAAGGGATTTTCCAGAATTATCCTAGTAAATGTGTCTAATAACATCTGAATCACTCCCACTGCCCTTTTTTTTTCTCGTCTTTCACTCTCACTATCCTCATCCACGAATCTTTCATCCTCGCTCAAATTAATGGGGAAATTGTCGCTTTCTCGGTCCGAATAGCTCTTGCTGCTGGTGGCCATGATTGTAAACAATGTTCAGATGTGAGGAGCTCCACAACCCGTGACGTCACGCGCACATCGTCTGCTACTTCCGGTACAGGCAAGGCTTTTTTATTAGCAACCAAAACTTGCGAACTTTATCGTGGATGTTCTCTACTAAATCCTTTCAGCAAAAATATGACAATATGGCGAAATGATCAAGTATGACACATAGAATGGACCTGCTATTCCCGTTTGAATTTCAGTAGGCCTTTAACTCTTTTTGAAACGCTATTTGCAAACGTTTATTTACAGTAAGTCATTAAAGTAAAGTTCAAGTACCAATTATTGTCACACACACACTGATAGTCTCACCCACACAATAGGTGTGGTGAAATTTGCCCTCTGCATTTGACCCATCCCCTTGTTCACCCCCTGGGAGGTGAGGGGAGCAGTGAGCAGCAGCGGTGCCGCGCCCGGGAATCATTTTGGTGATTTAACCCCCAATTCCAACCCTTGATGCTGAGTGCCAAGTAGGGAGGGAATGGGTCCTATTTTTGTAGTCTTAGGTATGACTCGGCCGGGGTTTGAACTCACAACCTACCCATCTCAGGGCGGACACTAACCACTAGTCCACTGAGTAGGTAATTAATTAATTTGACTTAGTCAAATGTATATACTAGGGGTCGGGAACCTTTTTGGCTGAGAGAGCCATGAAAGCCAAATATTTTAAAATGTATTTCTGTGAGAGCCATATCATATTTTTTAACACTGAATACAACTAAATGCGTGCATTTTTTAAGTAGGACCAACATTTTTACAGTATATTAAGTGGGGGTGTTGGAAAAAATCGATTCGAATGCGTTGTGCGATTCAGAATCGATTCTCTTTTTTTTTTTTAATTATTTAAAAAAAAATATATATGTATATATATTTTTTTAATCAATCCAACAAAACAATACACAGCAATACCATAACAATGCAATCCAAAACCAAACCTGACCCAGCAACACTCAGAACTGAAATAAACAGAGCAATTGAGAGGAGACACAAACACCACACAGAACAAACCAAAAGTAGTGAAACAAAAAGGAATATTAACAACAGTATCAATATTAGTTATAATTTCAGCATAGCAGTGATTAAAAATCCCTCATTGACATTATCATTAGACATTTATAAAAATAAAAAAAAGAACAATAGTGTCACAGTGGCTTACACTTGCATCGCATCTCATAAGCTTGACAACACACTGTGTCCAATGTTTTCACAAAGATAAAATGAGTCATATTTTTGGTTTGTTTAATAGTTTAAAAAAAAATTACATTATTGCAATCAGTAGATAAAACGTTGTCCTTTATAGTTATAAAAGCTTTTTTAAGAAAATCAACTACTCTGCTAGCATGTCAACAAACTGGGGTAGATCCTGCTGAAATCCTATGTATTGAATAAATACAGAATCCCTTTGAGTCGAAAAAATATCGTTTTTGAATCGAGAATCGAATTGAATCGAAAAAAATCGATATATTATCGAATCGTGACCCCAAGAATCGATATTGAATCGAATCGTGGGACACCCAAAGATTCTCAGCCCTATTATTAAGTCACTAATTGTTTTTAATAACATTGTTATTTTTTGAACAGGTGCGGTAGAAAACGGATGGATGGATTAAAATGCATGAGGATGTTTTATATTTTGAACGTTATTAACATCGTGATTACCAGCGGAATTATTCATTACTTATCGTGTTAAGCAATCTCAGCTGAGATTTATCAGAGAGCCAGATGCAGACATCAAAAGAGCCACATCTGGCTCAGGAGCCATAGGTTCCCTACCCCTGATATATACGATACGATACAATAACGACTTAGTAAATATTGACTTCCTAAGATAAAATAATGACATACTTAGTATCTCAGTGACTAGGACTGTTTTCTGTTTTGTTTTTACTTGACCGAAAAAATATCAGGATATATATCGTATATTGCCACTCAGCATACGGAGCGGAAAACACAACCAAAAATTGTAGGCTTCTTCACCACAGTCTGTAGTCTATTGCGCCCCCCCCCCAGTTCTGTGGTGAGATGGAGACGTGATGGTGGCGACAGGCTAAATTACACTGTTCCTTAGACCCACCCAGCCCCTTCCCCGTCCGTCGCCCTCTTCCTCCTGGAGAGACACCACCTTAACTTACAAATTTTCTGGGGGAAACAATGTACTGCAATTCTCTCTTCACACTTTTCAACAAGTCAACGCTAAAGAGACTTCAGACGGTACAAAATGCAGCTGCCAGACTTTAGATCGATGCACCCAGACCAGCCCACATTACCCCCGTTTTATCCAGTCTTCATTGGCTTCCAGTCAAATTCAATATAATTTAAGATTTGAGTCCTGACTTTCCGTGCGTAGCATGGTGGGGCCCCTCAGTACATCACTGACTTGTTATGCCCTTACTTCTCAGGGTTTTCAGGCCAGGATCCCAAAAACTTATTTTAAAGGGGAACATTATCACAATTTCAAAAGGGTTAAAAACAATAAAAATCAGTTCCCAGTGGCTTGTTGTATTTTTCGAAGTTTTTTTCAAAATTTTACCGGTCTCTGAATATCCCTAATTAAAGCTTTAAAGTGCCTTATTTTCACTCTCTGCGAAGACACTGGCCATTTCCCTGTGACGTCACACAGTGCTGCCAATGTAAACAAACAATGGGAGTACCACAGCAAGATATAGTGTCATTAGCTCGGATTCAAACTCGGATTTCAGCGACTTAAGCGATTCAACAGATTACGCATGTATTGAAACAGATGGTTGGAGTATGAAAATATTGAAGAAGAAACTGAAGCTATTGAGCGAATAGCTATTGACGCCATAGCATGGCCGGATAGCTGCGTTAGCATCGCCGGTAAAATGTGCGGACCAAACGATCAGGACTTTTGCATCTTGTGACACTGGAGCAACTTAAATCCGTCGATTGGTAAGTGTTTTTTTCGCATTAAATGTGGGTGGAAGGAAACGTAATATAGTTGCAAATGCATCTGCAGGTTATCCATACATCTCTGTGCCATGTCTGCCTAAGCATCGCCGGTCAAATGTGGAGACACTCTGGCACATTCAATGGGGGTCTGGCGGCAGACACTTTCGCATCTTCGGGCCAGCGGTGCAACTTGAATCCCTCCCTGTTAGTGTTGTTACACCCTCCGACAACACACCGACGAGGCATGATGTCCCCAAGGTTCCAAAAAATAGTAAAAAAAACGGAAAATAACAGAGCTGAGACTCGGTGTTTGTAATGTGTTGAAAATGAAAAGGGCGGGTGTGTTACTTCGGCGACGTCACATTCTGACGTCATCACTTCCAGCGCGATAAACAGAAAGGCGTTTAATTCGCCAAAATTCACCCATTTAGAGTTCGGAAATCGGTTAAAAAATAGATGGTCTTTTTTCTGCACCATCAAGGTATATATTGACGCTTACATAGGTCTGGTGATAATGTTCCCCTTTAAAACCCTGGCATTCCAGGCTATGGCTCTCAGACTCTGGAACAACTTGCACACTTGACACTTGTAAAAAACATTTGAAAACTTCTCTTTTTAGTAAAGCTTTTAGTTAATGCACCTTTTAACTATCATTTTAATCACCTTTTTATGATGTTGCCCCTGTTTTTTTAAATTGTAAACAGTGATTTATCTTGCGAGTGAAGTGCTATTATTTTGAACACAACTGTACTAAATAATCAATGAAGGGAGAAGTCTGGAACCCCCAGGTTCTTAGCTTTCTGGAAATGTGGCCCCCAAAGCAATTTAGTTGAATATCCCTGATGTACCAGACTAAGAATGGGAGTATGGCACGACCGTTTATGCTATAGCAATGTGAGTGTAAAGGTCACAGCAGAGGCTGTTCCCACATTGTATTGCTTCCAGTGCAGCAACCTAAATAGTGGGCATGGGTACAGTACACTCGTGGTTACGTAACCTCATTTGCAAAACCGGGTTTACCTCGAGGGAAGATTCCAGGATCCATAAAGGTGGCCATGCAGAAGTTGGCCAGGGTGAAGAGGAAGATCACGGCCACGTAGATGGGAATGATGGAGGACAAATACTCAGACAACCACGGGCATCTAAAAAAATAGTAGAAAAAAATACATTGTGACAAGGGTAGCAAAATTCCGGGAATATTCAAAGTTGTAAACTTTCCATGAGAATTAACGAGAATATATCGGAATTAACGAGAATTTACGGGAAATTTATGGCATTAAACATTGAATGCAACATGCTAGATCTGATTTAATGCAAATTCAGTGGAATTTCAACCCTGTGCTGTGCATTCCTCCATCACATGTGCAGTGCATTCTTCCCTCACATGCACAGATCATTCCCAGCATGCTATTGAGGCCACACTAGTATTTGAGCCCAAGGACAGGTAAGTTTAGATGATATTACTCGGGTAAATATATTTGATCAATGGCATTAAAGTGTAATAGAGGTGTAATTGCTTGTTACTGTATGACTGTAGACTACGCCAGCAGACTTCCACTCAAGATAACTAGCTGTTCCTGTACTTGTTAAATGGTTTTGGGGCCAATATCTCGAGCTGGCAAGGTTTATGTACCACTGGTCTGATAATGAACTGAAAATATTTCTCCGTTAGCCATGATGCTAATTTTTTCTATGTTAAATCCCAATGTATCTTTCTTGTAATCTGTAAAGTACAACTAGCAAATACTAAATCAAAAGGTGTAGTTTCCTCTGCCTTCTGTTCTGCTAGCCATTTTGTTGTCATACAAGAATGTAGCTTATAGTTTGCTTTAGCATGCTAATTAACTGTTCATTTATTCATCTAGCCTAGGGGCGTCCAAAGTGCAGCCCGGGGGCCATTTGCGGCCCGCAGGTCATTTTTTAACGGCCCCACGGCACATTTAAAAAATACTATGGAAAAAAATTAAAAACGTAAAAAGTGGTATAAGAGAGCAAACAGGTGAAATGTAACAAGAACATTTTGCAATGTTTACTCTAATAACACAAAGCTGCCATGCATGCTGTTTCTTTCTTAAAAAAAATAGTGAATCAAAATCATTTATGAATTATTGACCTATTCCAGGATCCAATTACGTCACATTGAATATTCCACTTTGAGATATTTTTGGGGGCAAATGTTGCATATTTTGTGTTTGCTATATAAAAACTGAGCTGTTTTTTTTTAAGAATGGCCTAAAACGAACAAACAAAAAACATAAACAACAAAAAAACTTATAATTGTCGGATATATCTGAAGTTGATCTCGAGACCATTGTGTTAAAAGTAAACATTAAAAAAAAAAAAATTGTTATTTTTTAACACTTTAATGAGTAAGACCCTTTTGGATCGGTGTGTTTTGTTTTTAAGTGTCATTGCACACAAAATAATACTGAATTAAAATCAATGGTGTTATGAGTTGTTGACCTTTTTTACGGCTCCAATTATTATATAATCTCAAACATTTTACTTAAAAATTTTATTGGGTGAAAATATTGGATATTTTGTGTTTTTTTCCATAAAAAACATGGTTTTCTTTGACACAAAGAGCATACAACTTAAATCTTTAAAAACGTTATATTAACAGATAAACCTAATGTTGATCTAGAGATTTAAAACTTGAATAATAATAATACTGAATAATGACATATTTTTAACATTTTATTTTTACCGAAACCCAATGGGGTCCCCGGGATGAAGCCTGAGTGGAGGCCTAAATGTATATTTTTTATACATATATTGTATTGTTTTTTAAAATAAATGGCCCCTGCTTGCTTTGATTTTTCAGTGTACGGCCCTCAGAGGAAAAAGTTTGGACACCCCTGTTCTAGCCTATTTCTATTCATTTGTCCATCAGTAAATATTTTTAAAGACTACTCGAATTGTTTAGCTGACTATTTATATCTGTGTGTGGCATTGCATTAATTGATTAATGTGGACCCCGACTTAAACAAGTTGAAAAACTTATTGGGGTGTTACCATTTAGTGGTCAATTGTACGGAATATGTACTGTACTGTGCAATATAATAATAAAAGTTTCAACCATTCAATCAAAACCAATGTAGGCGGGAAGGCTGAGTACATTTTCAAATAGTGTGCAAAAAGCTACATCAAAAATGCCACAAAGAATCAGCAGCATATAGACAAGTGCCCAATAATATATCATTATTGTCATTCCCCATTAATTCCCATATATTACCATTAATTCCCACGGACGGTGTCCAACTTTGAATAATCAAAAAATGGTCAATATTTCCAAACTTCCCGAGCTTAACTTCCCGGAAAGTTACCGGAAAGTTTCCCCACCTTTGCAATAGAGATGTCCGATAATGGCTTTTTTGTCCATATCCGATATTCCGAACTTCTCCAACTCTTAATTACTGATACTAACATACCTACACACACACACACACACACACACACACATACATACATACATACATACATACATACATACATACATACATATATATATATATATATATATATATATATATATATATATATATATATACACACACACACACACACACACATGTACATATTATATATATATACTGTCCTGGAATGAACACATTTTTATGCCTAATTTTGTTGTGATGTCCCGCTGGATGCATTAAACAATGTAACAAGGTTTTCCAAAATAAATCTGCTCATGTTATGGAAAAAAAAAATGCCAACATGGCACTGCCATATTAATTATTGAAGTCACAAAGTGGATTATTTTTTTTAAACATCCCTCAAAACAGCAACTTGAGATTTTGGACATGCTCTCCCTGAGAGAGCATGAGGAGGTTGAGGTGGGTGGGTAGGGGGTAGCGGGGGGTGTATATTGTAGCGTCCCGGAAGAGTTAGTGCTGCAAGGGGTTCTGGGTATTTGTTCTGTTGTGTTTATATTGTGTTACAGTGCGGATGTTCTCCCGAAATGTGTTTGTCATTCTTTTTTGGTTTGGGTTCATTCGTAAGAGTGTTAAAGTTGTTTATACGGCCACCCTTAGTGTGACCTGTATGGCTGTTTAAATGGGTTGTACTTGTATACCGCGTTTCTACCTTCAAGTACTCAAAGCGCTTTGACGCCACTTCCACATTTACCCATTCACACACACATTCACACACTGATGGAGGGAGCTGCCATGCAAGGCGCTAACCAGCACCCATCAGAAGCAAGGGTGAAGTGTCTTGCTCAGGACACAACGGACGTGACCAGGTTGGTGCTAGGTGGGGATTGAGCCAGGGACCCTCGGGTTGCGCACGGCCACTCTTCCACTGCGCCACGCCTGTTTGACCAAGTATGCATTGCATTCACTTGTGTGTGTGAAAAGCTGTAGATATTATGTGACAGGGCCGGCATTTAAGGCAGGGGTGTCGAAAGTGTGGCCCGGGGGCCAGTTGCGGCCCGCAGCTAATTGTTTACCTGCCTGCCACACATTCTGCAAAAATTGCACAATTGATAGTATTGCAAAAATAAATAAAAAAACATTTAAAAACTAGAAAAAGTTGCAATGTTGACACAAAGCTGCCATGCGGGCTGTTTTTTGGTCTTCCTTTATTTAACTTTTTTTTGCCATTGCTCCAAAAAAAATAAAAAAATACACTAAATCTATGTTATAATCAATCATCAATCAATCAATGTTTATTTATATAGCCCCAAATCACAAATGTCTCAAAGGACTGCACAAATCATTACGACTACAACATCCTCGGAAGAACCCACAAAAGGGCAAGGAAAACTGAATTATTGACCTATTCATGGCTCCAATAACTTCAAAAATGTCCTTTTAAAATGTTTTATGTGGAAAAAAATATTGCAAATATTGTGTGGTTGCCATATAAAACATCAACGTTTTCTTTGACAAAAAAAACATAAAAGAAACAAAATAATAGTTCAAAAGTAAAATATACAGATATTGAAGTTAATCTCGTAACTTAAGTAAAAAAATAAGAAAGTAAAAAATAATAATAATAATAATACAAATCTATCACGTTATGAGTGGGGGACCTTTTGGATCCCAAATATATTCTGTGGGATTTTTTTTTACTTTTCACTGTGATTACTCAAAAATATTAAAGAATTAAAAGTCCTGCTTTATTGATCTTTTAGGGCTCTAATTATTAAATACTGCATATTTCAATTTTACTATAAAAACAGAGCTGTCTTTGACAAGGCTTTTTTTTATTTATTTTTTTTACTTTATATCAACTTGAAGATTTACTGTAAGCATTAAATAAAAAAATAATTATAATAATCTGACTTATTTTGAAAATTGTAATGACTGAGACCCTTTATGGTCCCTGGGCGCCCTTAAGGTAAAAAAAAAACAAAAAAACATTTTGTTATGATTTAAAAATGAAAAATATCAAAATGCCCCCACATGCTTAAATTTTTCCGTGTGCGGCCCTCAGTGGAAAAAGTTTGGACACCCCTGCTTTAAGGTTTATTGGTGCTCTGTTCTTCTCCCTACATCAGTGTACACAGCGTCGTTTTAAAGTCATACATTTTACTTTTTTTTTTTTTAAAACCGATACCGATAATTTCCGATATTACATTTTAAAGCACTTATGGGCCGATATTATCGGACATCTCTACTTTGCAACCCTACTTGTGACATAACGTCAAAATATCAGTTTTATCTCAGACGGAATGCAGACGTTAAAGCATATCATTCAGAACGTATAACAACAATGTGCACCACTTCATTTTTGAATAGAGGAAAGACTCACGTGAAGCAGAAGAACAAGGAGGTGGATCCGACCAGGAAGATGGTGGCCGCAGACACCGGGACATAGCGGCTGGGTCGGAAAGGGCGGGGAGGAGCAGAAACTTGGCCGCCCGCTCCTCCCCCAACACCTCCGGTTTTGGTGCACGGCATCAGAGACGGAATAAAGGGAGAAAGACCAAGCCAGGTGTCTACTGTCTACCTATTTTAAAAGCTGTTCTCGGGGGTCAAAATGACAAAAACTGGGTCTTTTTGGGAGAGGCCATTGCTATAATTTCAAAAATAAGCACTAGGCTAAGCAGCATATGAATGGAAACACTTACTAACGATTTCCCAGCACTACAATACTTACTCAAATAGATTTTTTTTTTATCTCACATAACAATACACTTTGACTTGCATAAATATAAAATGTTCTGTGCTGAATTATAATTTAAGCGTAAAAAAGCAGGGGCAGCAATATGATACAAAAATAAGTGTAGGAAATTCATAGATATTTTTGCATGGCTTCAATGGTATTGTTTGTTATTCGGTGCACAAACTTCAGCAAAGTCTGCAAAACACAACTCAAATGACTTCCAATCGCTGTGCTTGAGTTCTGATTATCTGCTTTGCAGAATTAAAAATAAATCGATCTCAATGTAAGGGAGCGGGGAAATGAAAGACTGGCGGCATAGAGCAGAAGAAGCAGGCAGGGGATTGAGCACAGCAGCTGTGATTGTCCCGAAGGGGCTTAGTTAGGCACTGGGTGGGTGGAAGAAAGTGAGGATTGGTTGATGGCTGCAAGCGGGACGCTTCCACACTTTTTGAAGCAGCCGTGTACAACTCAACAATGATTGCCTCCTCTTGTTTCTTTCTTCAAATCAAAGAAAAGTATGATGGTGTCTTTGAAAGTTTTAAAAAAATAAGGCAGAACCTCAGATGTAGACTTATAAAACTCCAGCCAAGTCCATATTAGATCCTTTCTTTCAGTCTGTGTTAATGTGGCAACAAAAAATGAAATAAAAAGTCAACTCATTCCAAAAAGACGCCATGTGCACGTCACTGCGGTGTCACTGCGCTCGGCCAAGCCCGGGTGGAGAAACCTCTCCCACCTCCAGATTCTTTGCACGTAGACCTCCTCTCCCATTGTTTGGCTTTTAAACACAGACATCTGCAGGAGTCTGATGCATGGTACTTTTTTTTGTCCCTCCCGATTTGTATTTGTCCACAGCTTGTGATGTCAGATTGTAGGATGCCCCTGTAAGAAACAAAAAACAAAAACAAATATCAGTATAAATAGCAATGTGTCTATTTGCTGCCTTTATTCCTCCACCAGGAGACTGGTCTTCTAAAAATTAAAAATCTAATCAACAAGTGTCCAATGTTGTTTTGATTTATTTATTGAGATGCATTGGGTTTTTTTCCAACACCTTTTCTTTCTTTCACACAAAAAGTTACCTACATTTTAACATGTACAACCAGAGATGTCCGATAATGGATTTTTTGCCGATATCCGATATTGTCCAACTCTTAATTACCAACGCCGATATCAACCGATACAGATATACCGTATTTCCTTGAATTGCCGCCAAGTATATAGTATGCGCCTGCCTATAACTACTGCCGGGTCGAACTCGTTTTGCAAATTATTATTTTTATTAGCGCATGTCCAGGATTTCCGCCGGGTCAAACTCGTTTCGCAAACTAATTAGCATATGCTTAGAATTTCCGCCGGGTCAAACACGTCACGGTCGTCATTTTCAAAATGGAGGAGGCTGATTTCAATCATTTGAAATCGCACAAAGGGAAGAAGATTAAGAGCTATTCAGTAGGATTTAAGGTCCAAGCTATTGAATATGCTAAAAAGAACAGTAAGCAGCCATGTTTTATTAATATACCGTAGCTGCGTGTGTCAAATATGAGTCATTAAATGACTCCTGTCTCCTGGTGGTAGAGGGCGCTAGTGATCCTTCTTGCGACAACTTGGCTGCAGAAGAAGTGACAACAAGCAGCAAGAGTGAGCAGCGATCGTTTATTTTATCCTCTCGCTTGCACTTTTAACATGGAGGATTATATATCTAAAATAAAACAGTTTTCTGAACTGGAATTTCAATCGAAGCAGGAGGTAATAAAGGAAGATCTCCATCGAGACAGAGAGACTTAAAACTGAAGAAAGATAAAGAAGACTTCTATAAACAAGTTATCGATGCTTTTGATCACAAGGAGCTGCGCATGGACTTCATTTATAAGTAAAAGGTAAGACCATAATAACGTTTTTTAATTAAATGTGCTTTTCATGATGGTATCCTTACATCACACTCAAATTTATAAGCACAGGCCTAAATTTACCGCATGCCTTTGGTAAGCGCCGGAGTGAGAAGAGGTTTTAAATCAATTAGCGCCCCGGCAGCAATTAAAGGAAATACGTCGTGGAATTAACTAATTACTATGCCTAATTTTGTTGTGATGCCCCGCTGGATGCATTAAACAATGTAACAAGGTTTTCCAAAATAAATCAACTCAAGTTATGGAAAAAAATGCCGACATGGCACTGCCATATTTATTGTTGAAGTCACAAAGTGCTTTAGTTTTTTTAACATGCCTCAAAACAGCAGCTTGGAATTTGGGACATGCTCTCCCTGAGAGAGGATGAGGAGGTTGAGGTGGGCGGGGTTAGGCTGTAGGGGATAGCGGGTGGGGTGTATATTGTAGCGTCCCGAAAGAGTTAGTGCTGCAAGGGGTCTGGGTATTTGTTCTGTTGTGTTTATGTTGTGTTACGGTGCGGATGTTCTCCCGAAATGTGTTTATCATTCTTGCTTGGTGTGGGTTCGCAGTGTGGCGCATATTTGTAACAGTGTTAAAGTTGTTTATACGGCCACCGTCAGTGTGACCTGTACGTCTGTCGACCAAGTATGCCTTGCATTCAATTGCGTGTGTGAAAAGGTTTATTGGCGCTCTGTACTTCCCCTTACGTCAGTGTACTACTCCGTACAGCGGCGTTTTAAAAAGTCATACATTTTACTTTTTGCATTTAAAGCATTTATCGGCCGATAATATCGGCAGTCTGACATTATCGGACATTTCTATGTACAAGTTATCGTTGAATGAATTAACGGTAAAATAAAGAGAGAAAGAATTAGATTAAATATAGATAAGGTTTGCTTCTTCCTACTTATTTTCAAAGATATGTTAAATCCAGCAAATGTAACATTGCAGATATATTTAGAAAACAATCTTGCCTTCCTTCATACTGCAGCCACACGAGCCATTTGGAATTTGCATGTAACATGACGTTTTTTGCAACAATGACGTCACCTGATTATCCATAAATTCAATAAATTTACCCACAGTGCTTTGCGTGGGTCCAACATTGGAGTCAATAAGCTCTCTCTTTTACTCTATCCTCTTGTTGTGGGGCAGACTAGGGCTGGGGGATATATCAAGTTTGTAAGATGTATCGATATATTTTTAAACAAGAAATGAATTAAGAAAATATCGTAATATCGATACGGCTTGACGATATAGCCTTTTATTAATATCTCAATATTTTTAGGCCATGTCACGATACACGATATATATCTCCATATTTTGCCTTAGCTTTGAATGAACACTTGATGCATATAATCACAGCAGTATGATGATTCTATGTGTCTACATTAAAACATTCTTCTTCATACTGCATTAATATATGCTACTTTTAAACTTTCATGCAGAGAGGGATATCACAACCAAGTCAATATGGCAAAAGTGTATGTATTAAACAGTTATTAAGCAGTGGCAGAAACATTCATGTCATTTCAAAACAGAAAGTTAAAGATTGTCAGAGACATTTTAAAACAAGCCATGAGTGCACTTTTGTGCATGATGTCACTAAGATGACATATCAAAACAACACTAAATTAAAGTGCACTTTTTGTACAGAACGCCACTACAATAGTTTAAAACAAATAAAGTGCACTTTTGTGCATGATGTCACACAATATATTTCAATAACTGTCAGATAAAAATGAGCTGCATAATAGGAAATCAAATAGTGTATGTCCTTCGCTATGTGGTAGATTACTGTTGTTGACAATATTTTTAATACGATCTGGAAATGGTTGCTTCGGCATTTTGTGGGTATGGCACCGAACGGGGATGTTGACATGCAGTTTTAAGCACTCTTCATTCCCTAGCGGGGGACTTTTTAAATGATGCTACAAATTAGCATCATTTCTGCCGCATACTTGTTTGACATATTCCTGTTTGAAGCCAAACCACCGCCAGAAAATGTAACCTGTGCTGTTTTTCTTAGTAATTAATCCTTCCTTCATTTGTTACCAGATCAGCAGCTTATTTCTCTCGTATTACCACTCGCACCACCCCGCTGGCATCACAGCTAATGTTACCCATGTTGCTACCTCTCACGCGAGGGCGTATGACACGACTGTATGTGAAGTATGTAAGAAGGTGCGCTTGTTTTACGTCTCTGTGAGAAGGAGAGACAGGAAAGATTGAGAAGAGCCTGCAGTGTAATTTCCGCAGCAAAAAGCAACTGCGTGAGAATGTATACTCAAATATCACTATATATAAGGGGTGTAACGGTACACAAAAATTTCGGTTCGGTACGTACCTCGGTTTAGAGGTCACGGTTCGGTTCATTTTTGGTACAGTAAGAAAACAACAAAATATAAATTTTTTTGTTATTTATTTACCAAATTTGTAAACAATGGCTTTATCCTTTTAACATTGGGAACACTATAATAATTCTGCCCACGTTAATCCACATTAAACTGCCTCAAGTTGTTGCTTTGATTAAATAAAATGACAAAACCTTTCTTCTACATATAAAAAGTGCAACATTAAACAGTTTCAAGTCAACTCATCATGCTTAATTTATTACAGCATTTGGGGAGCCTGTAGTTGACTTTTATTGTGTAAATGTTATATTTTTGTGAACATATGATAGCAGGGACCCTTCCATTCAAAACTAGGCTGCTACATAACTAATGATTAATATAACAATAGCAGAAAAAATTGTACAATAGCAATAGGAGAGACTATTCATCCCTAGACACCATGGACTTCATGTGAAAAAACAGACAGACAGGGCTTTGCTGCCCCTAAAACAAACAAACAAACAAACAAATACACACACACACACACACACAGCAAAATGAGCTAACGTTACACTAAAAGCTAATTAGCCTTCACCTCAAGCCAGAACTGCGAGCGAGCTGAGCTGCAGTTTAAGTTTCTAGAAAGTCAACAGGCTCATAGTGATGCTAGTAGTAGTTGTGACTGGGAAGTGTTTTTTATAATTTGGGGAGAGTACGATGTCCGCTGCTAAACATTGACAACATGCGTTCTGAATACGCAGTGCTGATTGGCTGTTACATCGCTCTGACTACGCACTGCTGATTGGCTTTGTAAGTAACCAATCAGAAGGTTGTGTGGGCGGGACAATGCTGGGTGCTCAGACAGAGGCAGAAAGCAGAGCAGCTTGTTAAGGCTTTAGATTACAAACTCGTTCGATACACCTCCAAACCGGACCGAAACCCCCGTACCGAAACGGTTACACGCACTCTTACACCCCGACTATATAGTCATTTTCATTATCCCACAGAGACAAACCCGCGATATATCGAGTATATTCTACATATCGCCCAGCCCTAGTCAATATCTTTTTAGAACTCCAAGAAAAGAAGGAAGCCTTTATCATTAATGACCTCTGGGTAATCCAGTATGTCAAGTAAAAGCCTGATATTATTCGATATCTCATAAATCCTGACTGTCTCATCAATTATGTCAATCATAACCAATTTTAAAGGTTTAGCAAAAATAATAGCTACAATCTTATAGTCATTGTTTAAAAGGCTATTTGGATGCCAATTATCAATGATTAGTACATCTTTGTTTGGTTTGGGTATAATGGTAATGAGGCCTTATGTTAAAGTTGGAGGAAGGGCACCTGTATCAATACTTTCACTAAACACTTCTAGTAGGAAGGGAGCCAGCACTTCTGAAAATATTTTATAGAATTCAGATGTAAAACCATCCACTCCAGGAGATGTGTTACTTTTTAAACTATTAATTGATTCCACTACTTCCTTGAGACAGATTGGACGTCACAAAATACTTGGTCAGCTGGTTAGTTTGAGATTTTAAAGTTTGAAATTCGGTTATTCGACGTCACTAAGAGAACCAACAGAGGGCAGATGTCGTCAAGCAGTTTGTCATGCTGCCATAAAGCAGTCGCCAATTGCTGCAAAAACTAAAGGGCGTAAAGAGTGATGTCGGCAGGTTTGAATTGCAGAAACGACACCTGGAACACATTTTACTGTATTTAGAGTCAACATAATACGTGACAAGATTAAAAACAAAAAACAAAAACAAAAACTTGTCAGTGTGGTGCGAGCCCACTGAAAACTGATCCGGATGAGCGTCGTAATATGATCGTTAGGACACCCCCCTTTCAGCAAAGCAGCAAATTAGATCTACTGTGGACTGGATCTCACACTATTATGTTAGATCCACTATAGACTGGACTCACACTATTATGTTAGATCCACTATGGACTGGACTCACACTATTATGTTAGAGCCTCTATAGACTGGACTCACACTATTATGTTAGATCCACTATGGACTGGACTCAACACTATTATGTTAGATCCACTATAGACTGGACTCACACTATTATGTTAGCTCCACTATGGACTGGAATCACACTATTATGTTAGATCCACTAGGGACTAGACTCTCACTATATGTTAGATCCACTATGGACTGGACTCACACTATTATGTTAGATCCACTATGGACTGGACTCACACTATTATGTTAGATCCACTATGGACTAGACTCTCACTATTATGTTAGATCCACTATGGACTGGACTCACACTATTATGTTAGATCCACTATGGACTGGACTCTCACTATTATGTTAGATCCACTATAGACCGGACTCACACTATTATGTTAGATCCACTATAGACTGGACTCACACTGTTATGTTAGATCCACTATGGACTGGACTCACACTATTATGTTAGATCCACTATAGACCGGACTCACACTATTATGTTAGATCCACTATGGACTGGACTCACACTATTATGTTAGATCCACTATAGACCGGACTCACACTATTATGTTAGATCCACTATAGTCTGGACTCACACTGTTATGTTAGATCCACTATGGACTGGACTCACACTATTATGTTAGATCCACTATAGACCGGACTCACACTATTATGTTAGATCCACTATAGACTGGACTCACACTATTATGTTAGATCCACTATAGACCGGACTCACACTATTATGTTAGATCCACTATAGACTGGACTCACACTATTATGTTAGATCCACTATGGACTGGACTCACACTATTATGTTAGATCCACAATAGACTGGAATCTCACAATATTATGTCAGACCCACTATGGACTGGACTCTCACAATCATGCTAGACCCACTATGGACTGGATTCTCTCACTATTATTTTAGATCCACTATGCACTGGACTCTCACATTATTATGCTCGATTCACTATGGACTGGACTATTACAATATTATGTTAGATCCACTATGGATTGGACTCACACTATTATGTTAGACCCACTATGGACTAGACTCTCACACTATTATGTTAGATCCACTATAGACTGGACTCACACTATTATTTTAGATCCACTATGCACTGGACTCTCACATTATTATGCTTGATTTACTATGGACTGGACTATCACAATATTATGTTAGATCCATTAGGGACTAGACTCTCACTATTATGTTAGATCCACTATGGACTGGACTCACACTATTATGTTAGATCCACTATGGACTGGACTCTCACACTATTATGTTAGATCCACTATGGACTAGAAATCCACGGCCACTAGAATGGTTGTTAATCCCCCAAAATATCAAAATCGCCCATCATGTTAGCCTAACAATTCACAAGCTCGGGGGGTTGGGTTGGTTGTTTGGGGTTCTAACTGCTAGGCGGCTAATGTGCCTCCTTGGTGTGTTTTCACGCCTATCCATCCATCCATCCGTTTTCTACCGCTTATTCCCTCGCCTAATGCTGTCTAAAAATGTGACTTTAATGGCGTGTGTGTGTGTTATGTGTTAATGTGTGTGTTATGTGTTTAATGAGTGTGTTGTGTGTTAATGTGTGTGTTGTGTGTTAATGTGTGTGTTATGTGTTAATGTGTGTGTGTTGTATGTTAATGTGTGTGTGTTATATGTTAATGTGTGTGTGTTATATGTTAATGTGTGTTGTGTGTTAATATGTGTGTTGTGCGTTTTATATGTTAATGTGTGAGTGTTATATGTTAATGAGTGTGTGTTATATGTTAATGTGTGTGTTATATTTTAATGTGTGTGTGTGTTATATATTAATATATATGTGTGTGTTATGTGTTAATGTGTGTTGTATGTTAGTGTGTGTTGTATGTTAATGTGTGTGTTATGTGTTAATGTGTGTTGTATGTTAGTGTGTGTTGTATGTTAATTTGTGTGTTATGTGTTAATGTGTGTTGTGTTAATGTGTGTGTTGTGTGTTAATGTGTGTGTTGTGTGTTAATGTGTGTGTTGTGTGTTAATGTGTGTGTTATATGTTAATGTGTGTGTTATGTGTTAATGTGTGTGTTGTGTGTTATGTTATATGTTAATGCATGTGTGTGGTATATGTTAATGTGTGTGTTGTGTGTGTGTTATATGTTAATGTGTGTGTTATATGTTTAATGTGTGTGTTATATGTTAATGTGTGTGTGTATGTTAATGTGTGTGTGTGTATGTTAATGTGTGTATTATGTGTGTGTGTTGATGTGTGTGTTATATGTTAATGTGTGTTATGTGTAATGTGTGTGGTATATGTTTAATGGGTGTGTGTGTGTATGTTAATGTGTGTGTGAGTGTGTTAATGCGTCAATGTGTGTGTGTGTGTTATATGTTAGCGTGTATTATGTGTGTGTGTTGATGTGTGTGTTATATGTTAATGTGTGTGTTATGTGTAATGTGTGTGGTATATGTTTAATGGGTGTGTGTGTGTATGTTAATGTGTGTGTGAGTGTGTTAATGCGTCAATGTGTGTGTGTGTGTTATATGTTAGTGTGTATTATGTGTGTGTGTTGATGTGTGTGTTATGTGTAATGTGTGTGGTATATGTTTAATGGGTGTGTGTTATATGTTAATATGTGTGTGTGTGTTATATGTTAATGTGCGTGTGTGTTATATGTTAACGTGTGTGTGTATGTTAATGTGTGTGTGAGTGTGTTAATGCGTTAATGTGTGTGTGTGTTATATGTTAGTGTGTATTATGTGTGTTAATGCGTGTGTTGTGTGTTACTGTGTATGTAATGTGTGTGTAATCCGTTAATGTGTGTGTGTTATATGTTAATGTATGTGTTATGCGTGTATGTGTGTGTATATGTTAATGTGTGTGTTGATGTGTGTGTTATATGTTGTGTGTGTTATATGTTAATGTGTGTATTGTGTGTGTGTTAATGTGTGTGTTATATGTTAATGTGTGTGTTATATGTTAATGTGTGTGTTGTGTGTGTGTTATATGGTAATGTGTGTGTTGTGTATGTGTGTTAATGTGTGTGTTAATGTGTGTGTGTTATATGTTAATGTGTTTGTTGTGTGTTAATGTGTGTTATATGTTAAAGTGTGTGTGTAATGTGTGTGTTATATGTTAATGTGTGTGTTGTGTGTGTTATGTTGTGTGTGTGTTATATGTTAATGTGTGTGTGTTAATGTGTGTGTTGTGTGTAATGTGTGTGTGTAATGTTATGTGTGTGTTGTGTATGTGTGTTAATGTGTGTGTGTAATGTGTGTGTGTGCTTTATGTTAAAGTGTGTGTGTGTGTAATGTGTGTCTTATATGTTAATATGTGTGTTGTGTGTGTTAATGTGTGTGTCATATGTTAATGTGTGTGTGTGTTATATGTTAATGTTTTTGTGTGTGTGTTAATGTGTGTGTTATATGTTAATGTGTGTGTTGTGTACGTGTGTTAGTGTGTGTCGTATGTTAATGTGTGTTATATGTTAAAGTGTGTGTGTGTGCGTAATGTGTGTGTGTACACACAGCGCCATGTTGTGGTTCATATAAACCTGACGTCCAACAGCATGCAGGCCAGGGCTGGGCAGACATAGAATTCATGCTTTTATCGACATTCAACCCCGTATTAATAAACCAATGTGTTTAAAAAAAAGTCTAATCAGCTTAATAATGTGTCGTCTTGTCTGCCAGACTTGTAGCGGAGCAGCTAGCAGCTAACAGAGTTAGCATGGAGAGTTTCTACTTTCACTTTCTCCTTACAACCAAACACACGGCAACAGTTGTAGACAAGGGGAGGTGGAAGCCACACGTACCTGAAATATTCTTCCCCGCTTGGTGGTCGTGGAGTGTCGGGGTGAGCAGTGCCGGCCTCACTTTAATAGCCGCCAGCACGCCGCCTAGCTCGTCTAGGCCCACCTCGGAATCCCGGAAATGGTCCATTGTGTGGTCCGCCTCCCAGGTGGGCGGGGAGCCAATCAGAGCGAGGAGGGGCGTGCCCTCGGGGACAGCTCACACCAGAATGTGTATATATATATATATATATATATATATATATATATATATATATATATATATATATATATATATATATATATATATATATATATATATATATATATATATATATATATATGTGTGTATATATACACATATATATACACACACACACACAAAGTGGGGCAAAAAAGTATTTAGTCAGCCAGCGATTGTGCAAGTTCTCCCACTTAAAATGATGACAGAGGTCTGTAATTTTCATCATAGGTACACTTCAACTGTGAGAGACAGAATGTGAAAAAAAATCCAGGAATTCACATTGTAGGAATTTTAAAGAATTTATTTGTAAAATATGGTGGAAAATAAGTATTTGGTCAACCATTCAAAGCTCTCACTGATGGAAGGAGGTTTTGGCTCCAAATCTCACGATACATGGCCCCATTCATTCTTTCCATAACACGGATCAATCTTCCTGTCCCCTTAGCAGAAAAACAGCCCCAAAGCATGATGTTTCCACCCCCATGCTTCACAGTAGGTATGGTGTTCTTGGGATGCAACTCAGTATTCTTCTTCCTCCAAACACCACGAGTTGAGTTTATACCAAAATGGATACATGGATGATACAGCAAAGGATTGGGAGAATGTCATGTGGTCAGATGAAACCAAAATAGAACTTTTTGGTATAAACTCAACTCGTCGTGTTTGGAGGAAGAAGAATACTGAGTTGCATCCTAAGAACACCATATCTACTGTGAAGCATGGGGGTGGAAACATGATGAGACGGCAGCAGCGCAGCAGTTCTTTGAAGGCTCATGAAATCAAAATTGGAGCAGTTATAAAAACTCTTTGCTCATTCCTGTGCAAGTTTGAAGCTGACACAACAAACGCGCTCAGAGGAGATGTTTAAAAAAAGGTGACGGGTTTTTACAAAACCTTTTGAAGGGGTAATTGCCAACTTCCTGTTGATTTTTGCTGAAGGATGTCAATTAATGAAATGTAGGTCTAAGTGAGACCTACATAGAAGTTTTTGTTTCATGTCTCTGTGACATTCCTAACGGAAGTTACAAGAATTTTTGTCTGTGTTTTCTTCCCAAAGGCAGTTTTGTCAGTGTTTTATTCCTAGGGGGCGCTAGAGCACAATTTTGAGGGTTTTTTTTTTTTTTATTAGAGCGCAATTTTCACCAGTCGTGATGTGTGTGTCAAGTTTGGTGAGTTTTAAAGCCTTTTAAGCGGGTCAAATTACAGCTTAACGGGACGAAATGACATTTTTTAGGAAGCTTTTGTTTTGAAGATGTTTTTGCCAACTTCCTGTAGATTTTTGCTGAAGGGGGTCGGTGTATGAAATCTAGGTCTAAGTCAGACCTACATAGGGGTTTTTGCTTCATGTCTCTACGACATTCCTAACAGAAGTTACAAGCAGTTATGTCTGTATTTTTTCCTAGGGGGCGCTAGAGCGCAATTTTGAGTTTTGGTTTTAAAATTTGATCGCAATTTTTGTCTGTCCTGATGTGTGTTTAAATTTGGTGAGTTTTGAAGCATGTTAAGGGGGTCAAATTACAGCTCAAAGAAGCGGCGGTATAATAATAATAAACCTTTGGGACATTCAGTCCCTAAATAAAACACTATTTTACAGTAAAATTTGGTAAATGTTTTGCGTATTTATGTGAGGCAGAGGGTTCCAGCACGTGTTCCCCTTTTGGGGCCCTATTGTCAGACAGTTTGGCATATTTGTTAGTTATTACTGTATAATCAACAGCTTACTTCAAAGAATTGATGTAATTAATAATGAAACCCAGAGGCTAATTCATACATTATTCAGCCCTCTGATGGCAGCCATAACTGCCATGTGGCCCTCAATGAAAACCACTTTGACATCCCTGTACTAGATGAAACATAATGATGAAAACTCCATCCATCCATCCATTTTATACTGCTTGTCCCTTTCAGGGTCGCTGGAGCCTATCTCAGCTGCATTCAGGCGGAAGGCGGGGCACACCCTGGACAAGTCGCCACCTTATTGCTGGGCCAACACAGATAGACAGACAACATTCACACTCAAAAATTTACATATTTAGGGTCTCAATCTCAATTTATCCGGGGGCCACTGGATGCAGTCTGGGTGAAGCTGGGCCGCGAGAAAATATTTCTTAAAAAAATACTTTTAAATGTCTTCATTTTTATTTTCAACACAAAATAAAATAAAAATATAAATGAACAAAATGAGAATTGTGCACCGCAAATTTCTCTGTGTAAATAAGACACGTCGGGGAATAAATTTGTATTTAGCCCACGCACGGAGAATAATGTTATTTCCGCAATTTGTGTCGGTCCGCTTTTCCTCCCTACAGCAAAACGGCGGTCGGGGGATAATAGCCGGGAAAGTACCTGGATAGCGAGCGCAAAAAAGTGAGGGCTCCCGGAGTGTTATCCGGCGTCATTTAGGAATATATGTAGTGTTCATCATGTGAGGTAATGCTAATTAAACAATAAAAAAATCCAAATAACGATTTCAATTGGTCCAGGTTATCGGGGACTGTTATTACTGACGGACAGGTGTCGCGGTGTGACTGCAGCCAGGCACGTAAGAAAACCCTTGTCTCCATGGCAACGTCTCTGTCGCTTTTCCACTAACGCAGAGGTAGGCAACACAGAATGTTGAAATAGCCATTTTGGAGCCAAATAACAAAAATCGTCTCTGTTGGAGCCAACTGGGGGGGTGGCTCGGCGTGGAGTTTACAGTTATGGTAGCACAATTTAGCCCCGAAGGAGCTAACATCACGACTAGCGGAGCATCAGGGCTGGGGTCCAGTGCACCACAGTCTTGTATTGTCGTTCGGTCCTTCGGCGGAGTGCTACGGAAGCTACCGGTGACGACGTCTCCCTGGCAAGTGACTTCAATGTTCGGCCCTCCAGAGCCACATACCACACCATGATTGGAAGATTCCTTGAGCTCCGCACACAACACTGTCGAGCGCCATTCATATAAAACTTACGTTAAATTTGCATATTAAGGCGGGGGCCGCAAAATAACTAACTGTCTGAGACCCCTGAATTAAATCAACATATTAAAAAAAAAAGAAAGAAATTAAAACTAAAACTAAACGTAGCATTAAATCAACAACAGAACGACGTTTGTTTACAATCGCCCTGTTGTTTGTTTACTTGTTGGGACAATCAAGTGTTGTGAATTTGATAGCCGGAACTAAATGTAGCATTAAAATAACAACAGAAGAGTAAATATTCCGTTGTCCAAATCAACATATTTTACTATGAAGAAACATTCCGAAAAATCAACATATTTTACTTTGAAGAAACATTCGATAAAGTCAAGTATGTCAAATAAAAGCTGCAAGTGTTGACTAAACAAACAAATGAGCTCTGCTCAAGTCGATGCCTTCACTTGTGTGTGTTTTACAACATTTGATAGTCAATGACTGCGGCGTCAGCTCTGCAAATGATCATGCATCTAGCCCGATGTTCTTCAACCACTGTGCCGCGGCACACTAGTGTGCCGTGAGATACAGTCTGGTGTGCCGTGGGAGATTATCTAATTTCATCTATGTGGGTTAAAAATATTTTTTTAAAACCAGTAAATATAGTCTGCAAAGTATGTGTTGTTCAGCTCGGCAGAGTAACCGTGTAATACTCTTCCATGTCAGTAGGTGGCAGCTGGTAGCTAATTGCTTTGTAGATGTCGGAAACAGGGGGAGGCAGGGTGCAGGTAAAAAGGTGTCTAACGCTTAAACCAAAAATAAACAAAAGGTGAGTGCCCCTAATAAAAGGCATTGAAGCTTAGGGAAGGCTATGCAGAACCAAACTAAAACTGAACTGGCTACAAAGTCAACAAAAACAGAATGCTGGACGACAGCAAAGACTTATTGTGGAGCAAAGACAAAGTACATCCGAACATGACATGACAACCAACAATGTCCCCACAAAGAAGGATAAAAACAACTGAAAAAGTCTTGATTGCTAAAACAAAGTAGATGCGGGAAATATCGCTCAAAGGAATACATGAAACTGCTACAGGAAAATACAGAAAAAAGAGAAAAAGCCACCAAAATAGGAGCGCAAGACAAGAAATAAAACACTACACACAGGAAAACGGTAAAAAAGTCCAAAAGGGTTAGGGAGTGATGTGACAGGTGGTGACAGTACACCTACTTTGAGACAAGAGCTATAGTGATGCATGCTTGGTTATGCTTTAAAGCAGGCCTGGGCAATTATTTTACTCGGGGGGCAATATTTAAATAAAAAAGTGTGTCTGGGGGCTGGTATATCTATTTTTAGGAGCACTAATACAAAACCACACAATAATGATTAAAAGCTAAAAACGTTATGACAGACCGCTTTAAAAAACGGAATGGAATTTGACATTTTTTTACTGAATGAGAAACCCAGAATCCATCCATTTCTACCGCTTGTTCCCTTCAGGGTTGCGGGGGATGCTGATGCCTATCTCAGCTACAATCGGGCAGAAGGCGCGGTACACCCTGGACAAGTCGCCCCCTCATCCCAGGGCCAACACAGATAGACAGACAACATTCACACACTAGGGCCAATTTAGTGTTGCCAATCAACCTATCCCCAGGTGCATGTCTTTGGATGTGGGAGGGGCCAATCCCCAGGTGCCTGTCTTGGGAGGTGGGAGGGGCCTATCCCCAAGTGCATGTCTTGGGAGGTGGGAGGAGCCTATCCACGGGTGCAAGTCTTTGGAGGTGGGAGGAGCCTATCCCCAGATGCATGTCTTTGGAGGTGGGAGGAAGCCGGAGTACCCGGAGGGAACCCACGCAGTCACGGGGAGAACATGCAAACTCCACACTGAAAGATCACGAACCCGGGGTTGAACCCAGGACTACCCAGGTCCTTCGTATTGTGAGGCAGACGCACTAACCCCTCTACCACCGTACTGCCCAACATGCAGATTCCAGGTATTAAAATACTTAGCATAGTTGAAGACTTACTGTCATTAGCAAACATATCATAATGGCAGCTACACTTTCCATCTTAAAGATCTAAAACGATGATTTGGGAATCTCCGGCGGGCCAGATTGAAAAGCTCAACGGGCCGCATGTGGCCCTCGGGCTTTAATTTGCCCAGGTCGGCTTTAAAGTCATGTCCAACAATCACGACAACGACTTTTTACTGTCAACTGAGTTTCGTTTTTTAATAATTTCTGCTGGTGGTGTGTCTCCGCATTTTTTCAACGCAATAAATGAGCTATCCTATCCTGTTAGTGACTTTCATGGACAGAGTCGTGACCATGGCGGATAGGGTCTACGTCTCGGGGGCTAAAGGTTGTGTCACTGATGGCACCTTCGGATCGTGACCTTCAGCTCTCACTGGATCGGTTCGCAGCCAAGTGTTCAGCGGCTGGAATGAGGATCAGCATCTCCAAATCTGAGACCATGGTTCTCAGCAGGAAAACCGATGGTTTGTACAGTCCGGGTAGAGAACGAGACTCTGTCCCAGGTGGAGGAGATTAAGTATCTCGGGGTCTTGTTCACGAGTGAGGGAAAGATGGAGAAGGAAATCAGCCGGAGAGTCGGAGCAGCTGGGGCAGTATTGCAGTCTCTCTGCCGCACTGTTGTGACGAAACCAGAGCTGAGCCAGAAGGCAAAGCTCTCGGTCTACCGAGCTATCTACATTCCTACTCTCACCTATGGTCATGAAGTGTGGGTCATGACCGAAAGAGTAAGATCGTGGATACAAGCGACCGAAATGAGTTTTCTCAGAAGGGTGGGTGGCATCTGCCTTAGAGATAGGGTGAGAAGTTCAGTCACCTGAGAGAGACTCGGAGTAGAGCCGCTGCTCCTTCGCTTGGAAAGGAGCCAGCTTAGGTGGTTCGGGCATCTCGTGCGAATGCCTCACCAGCGTTTCCCTAGGGAGGTCCTGGTTGCACGTCCCACTGGGAGGAGAACCCGTGGCAGGCCAAGGACCAGATGGGGGGATTACATCTCCTCTCTGGCTTGGGAACGCTTCGGGATCCCCCAGGAGGAAGTTGCTAATGTTGCTCTGGAGAGGGAAGTCTGGGGGTCTCTGCTGGAGCTGTTGTCCCCGCGACCCGATTCCGGATAAGCTGTTGAAGATAGATGCAATAAATGTGCCTTGGCTCAAAAAAGGTTGAAAAACACTGCTCTAGCCATCCATTTTCCATACAGCTTGTCTTTATTAGTCACATGTCAGACGGAGACCTTCCCAGCTGACTTGGATTGAGAGCGGCGGGTTCCGGCCTGGACTGCTCGCCATTCAATCACATCCACGCCAATGGACGATTTAGTCTCCATTTGACCCATCGTGCGTGTTTCTCGAGGACGTGGCAGGGCACCCAAACACAAGAACGTAGCGACACCGTGAGTTCAAAAGACAACATGATTAGTTTCTTCTCAAATAGATGAGGAAAAACGGCAATAAAAGTGGGCGCCGTGATGAAGTCATAAAATACTCCTTATCAAAAACAGGTACGATCTGGTCTATAAAACGGAAAATAAATCAGAATCCTTTCCTAATTTGGTCTGTATGTTTTTTCCCCCACCTCATTTGGTGTCCATGAAGCGGATGTCCATGATGAGCAGGGTGTGCCTGGGCAGGGGTCTCGGTGCCGGAGACAGCACCTTCATCACCTGCGCCTGGGTGTCCACATTGGTGACCACGATGAAGCCACACACCGGGCTCTCCACGATGCCCTTCCTGGCCGCCTCGTCTCCGTCCTCCGCGCTGCTGACGCTGAGCACGTGGTAGGTGAGGTCTCTCCCCGGCGTCACCGGCACCAGCTTCAGCTGGGTGTCGTCCTGGGACATCCCCAGCGGCAGGCACGAGTCCGGGATGGACGGCGCGCCGATTTTATAGATGCGGACGTCGGAGAAACGCACCTCGTATGAGAACGGGTAGAAGGAGACGCCCCGGAAACCGTAGAAGTACTCCCGGATCTTCTCGTCCCGGGTCTCCCTCCGGCACTCTTTGGAGCGCTCCACCACGCCGCCGGACTTGGGCAGGAGCACCACGCGGACAAAGTGAGGGAGGTCTCGCTTGAGCTCGTTGTAGAGCCTCTCGTGGTCCAGCACCAGCACCACGTCCACCTCGAAGGCGGAGGCGCAGTGGACCAGGGCCTGGTACCCGGATCCCTTCACCCAGCCGCACGTGTTGATGATGCAACCGCCCACGCTGGCCTTCCTGTTCACCTCGCAGCGCTGGGAGAAGACGTCGGCGAGGCACGACGTCAGCTGGAATATAAAAATATATCATCATTTTTTTTTAAATTGTGAAAATTCAAAAGTTAGATATGCACTGCCATGTCTCACTTTATTGTAAAGTTTGATGTTGGTCCCGGGAGAGGTGGAGCCAAAGTGGTAGACCAAAGGAGCCTGGACGGAGAATCCCTCCTCCACATCTGCTGGACGCTCAATGCACAGTGCAGCCACCGTCCCAGGCACTGACACCTTGGAGGCACATACTTAATATTCATTCAGCCATTAAAGCTCAAGCATATACAATGTCTGCGTGTTTGTTGCAGGATTTGCCCCCTAAACAATGCTCCTCATAGTTAGAGTGAGTACATACTAGGGTAGTATGGTAGAATAGAATAGAAAGTACTTTATTGATCCCTGGTAGAAATTCAACACCAGTTTGCTCACAACAAACAATAAACACTTAAGTAATTTTCACATGTGAATAATACAAAGAGTATAATACAGCATTATTCACATGTGAATAATATAAATAGTCTATTATACAGCACTATTCACATGTGAATAATATAAATACAGTTTATTTACAAACCCCATTTCCATATGAGTTGGGAAATTGTGTTAGATGTAAATATAAACGGACTACAATGATTTGCAAATCCTTTTCAACCCATATTCAGTTGAATATGCGACAAAGACAACATCTTTGATGTTCAAACTCATAAACTTTGTTTTTTTTCGCAAATAATAATTAACTTAGAATTTCATGGCTGCAACATGTGCCAAAGTAGTTGGGAAAGGGCATGTTCCCCACTGTGTTACATAACCTTTTCTTTTAACAACACTCAATAAACGTTTGGGAAATGAAGAAACTAATTGTTGAAGCTTTGAAAGTGGAAATCTTTCCCATTCTTGTTTTATGTAGCGCTTCAGTCGTTCAACAGTCCGGGGTCTCCGCTGTCGTATTTTACGCTTCATAATGAGCCACACATTTTCCATGGGAGACAGGTCTGGACTGCAGGCGGGACAGGAAAGTACTGCACTCTTTTTTTATACGAAGCCACGCTGTTGTAACACTTGTCTTGCTGAAATAAGCAGGGGCCTCTATGATAACGTTGCTTGGATGACAACATATGTTGTTCCAAAACCTGTATGTACCTTTCAGCATTAATGGTGCCTTCACAGATGTGTAAGTTACCCATGCCTTGGGCACTAATGCACCCCCATACCATCACAGATGCTGGCTTTTCAACTTTGCACCTATAACAATCCGAATGGTTATTTTCCTCTTTGTTCTGGAGGACACCACGTCCCCTGTTTCCAAATATAATTTGAAATGTGGACTCGTCAGACCACAGAACACCTTTCCACTTTGCATCAGTCCATCTTAGATGAGCTCGGGCCCAGCTAAGCCGGCGGCGTTTCAGGATATTGCTGATAAATGGGTTTGGCTTTGCATAGTAGAGTTTTAACTTTCACTTACAGATGTAGCGACCAACTGTAGTTACTGACAGTGGTTTATGAAGTGTTCCTGAGCCCATGTGGTGATATCTTTTACACACCGATGACGGTTTTTGATGCGGTACCGCCTGAGGGGATCAAAAGTCCGTAATATCATCGCTTACGTGCAGTGATTTCTCCAGATTCTCTAAACTTTTTGATGATTTTACGGACTGTGGATGGTAAAATCCCTAAATTCCTTGCAATAGCTCGTTGAGAAATGTTGTTCTAAAACTGTTCGACAACTTGCTTACAAAGTGGTGACCCTCACCCCATCCTTGTTTGTGAATTACTTAGCAATTCATGGAAGCTGCTTTTATACCCAATCATGGCACCCACCTGTTCCAAATTAGCCTGCACACCTGTGGGATGTTCCAAATAAGTGTTTGATGAGCTTTCCTCAACTTTATCAGTATTTATTGCCACCTTTCACAACTTCTTTGTCATGTGTTGCTGGCATCAAATTCTAAAGTTAAGGATTATTTGCAAAAAAAAAAAATGTTTATCAGTTTGAACATCAAATATGTTGTCTTTGTAGCATATTCAACTGAATATGGGTTGAAAATGGTTTGCAAATCATTGTATTCTGTTTATATTTACATCTAACACAATTTCCCAACTCATATGGAAACAGGAATTGTATTATACAGCATTATTCACGTGTGAATAATATGAATACAGTCTATTATACAGCATGTTCTATATGTTATAGTTATTTGAATGACTCTTACCATAATATATTACATTAACATATCAGGCAGGTTTTCAGTTTGTTATTTTTGCTTCGTATAACTTATTCAGCCTGTTGTTCACTATTCTTTATTTATTTTAAATTGCCTTTCAAATGTATATTCTTGGTGTTGGATTTTATCAAATACATTTCCCCCAAAAATGCAACTTATACTCTAGTGTAAGGCTGGGCGATATATCGATATATCGCGGGTTTGTGATATAGAAAATGACTCTATGGTAATATTGGAGTATACGTTCTCACGCAGTTGCTTTTAGCTGCTGGCATTAGACTACAGGCTCTTCTTACTATTTCCTGTCCCTCCTTCTCACAGACAGCAAGCGCACCTTCTTACATACGTCACGTCATACGTCACATACGTATACGCCCTCGCGGAGCAGAGAGAGAGCGGCATGGGTAACTTTAGCTGTGATGCTAGCGGAGCCGTGCGAGTGGTAATACGAGAGAAAGAAGGTGCGAATCTGGTAACAAATGAAAGAAAAATATATTCCCAAGAAAAACAGCAGGGGGTCCATCGCCTGGCGGTGGTTGGCTTCAAGTGGGAATATGTCGAACAGACAACTTTAATGTGTCAAGTGTGGGCAAAAAACATTGCTACCAAAAGTAGCATTACTGCTAATATGTAGCAGCATTTGAAAAGTCACCAGCTAGAGAATGAAGAGTGCAAACTCTGCATGTCAACATCTCTATTCGGTGCCACACCATCAAAATGCCGAGGCAAAAATTTCCACATCAACACCGTATGAAAAAAATAGTCACCAACAAAAGGAGATAACGTCCGCAGGAACCTATCACATAGCGAAGGACGGACACTATTTGATTTCCTATTATGCAACTCATTTTTAGTTGACACTTATTGAAATATGTTGTGTGACATCATGCACAAAAGTGCACTTTATTTGTTTTAAACTATTGTAGTGGCGTTCTGTACAAAAAGTGCACTTTAATTTAGTGTTGTTTTGATATGTCATCTTAGTGACATCATGCACAAAAGTGCACTCATAGCTTGTTTTAAAAAGTCTCTGCCAATCTTGCACTTTCTGTTTTGGAAATGACATGAATGTTTGTGCCATGTTTAATAAATACGGTTTTGGTTCTGATTTCCCTCTCTGCATGAAAGTTTAAAAGTAGCATGTATTAATGCAGTATGAAGAAGAATGTTTTAATGTAGACACATAGAATCATCATACTGCTGTGATTATATGCATCAAGTGTTCATTCAAGGCTAAGGCAAAATATCCAGAGGGGGAGGCAGGGCGAGCGCGTGCGGGTCTAGTGAAAAAGTGGCAAAACGTTTCTCTGCTTACATCACGCAAGTTACGTCAATGTTCGGCCCTCGAGAGCCACATACCACACTGTGATTGGTAGATTCCTTCAGCTCCGCACACAACGCTGTCAAGCGCCATTCATGTAAAACTCGCAGGCCGCACTTACATTACATTTTCATATTAAGGTGGGGGCCGCAACATAACGTTTTTGAGACCCCTGCTACAAACAAAGAGAGGTAGCTCGGATGGAATGACAATTTTCAGTTGTTTTATGAGAATCTATTCATTCATCTTACCCCGCTTTGGCCGACATCCAGTTCCACCAGCGTGGGCCTCCTGCCCACTCTCACCGCGTAGCTCAGTAGCAGTCGACACACGGTGGACTTGCCCACGTCTGTCGGTCCCACCACCATCACCTGAGAAAGGAATCATAGTTTGAATTCCAGTACGGGTTATACAAACCCTGTTTCCATATGAGTTGGGAAATTGTGTTGGATGTAAATATAAACAGAATACAATGATTTGCAAATCATTTTCAACCCATATTCAGTTGAATATGCTACAAAGACAACATATTTGATGCCAGCAACACGTGAAAATAAAGTTGGGAAAGGTGGCAATAAATACTGATAAAGTTGAGGAATGCTCATCAAACACTTATTTGGAACATCCCACAGGTGTGCAGGCAAATTGGGAACAGGTGGGTGCCATGATTGGGTATAAAAACAGCTTCCCAAAAAATGCTCAGTCTTTCACATGAAAGGATGGGGCGAGGTACACCCCTTTGTCCACAACTGCGTGAGCAAATAGTCAAACAGTTTAAGAACAACGTTTCTCAAAGTGCAATTGCAAGAAATTTAGGGATTTCAACATCTACGCTCCATAATATCAACAAAAGGTTCAAACAATCTGGAGAAATCCCTCCACGTAAGCGGCATGGCCGGAAACCAACATTGAATGACCTTGACCTTCGATCCCTCAGATGGCATTGTATCAAAAACCGACATCAATCTCTAAAGGATATCACCACATGGGCTCAGGAACACTTCAGAAAACCACTGTCACTAAGTACAGTTGGTCGCTACATCTGTAAGTGCAAGTTAAAGCTCTACTATGCAAAGCGAAAGCCATTTATCAACCACATCCAGAAACCCCGCCGGCTTCTCTGGGCCCGAGATCATCTAAGATGGACTGATGCAAAGTGGAAAAGTGTTCTGTGGTCTGACGAGTCCACATTTCAAACTGTTTTTGGAAATATTCGACATTGTGTCATCCGGACCAAAGGGGAAGCGAACCATCCAGACTGTTATCGACGCAAATTTCAAAAGCCAGCATCTGTGATGGTATGGGGGTGCATTACTGCCCAAGGCGTGGGTAACTTACACATCTGTGAAGGCACCATTAATGCTGAAAGGTACATACAGGTTTTGGAACAACATATGCTGCTATCTAAGCGCAGTGTTTTTCATGGACGCCCCTGCTTATTTCAGCAAGACAATGCCAAGCCACATTCAGCACGTGTTACAACAGTGTGGCTTCGTAAAAAAAGAGTGCGGGTACTTTCCTGGCCCCCCTGCAGTCCAGACCTGTCTCCCATCGAAAAAAAGAGTGCGGGTACTTTCCTGGCCCCCCTGCAGTCCAGACCTGTCTCCCATCGAAAATGTGTGGCGCATTATGAAGCGTGAAATACGACAGCTGTTGAACGACTGAAATTCTACATAAAACAAGAATGGGAAAGAATTCCACTTTCAAAGCTTCAACAATTAGTTTCCTCAGTTCCCAAACTTTTATTGAGTGTTGTTAAAAGAAAAGGTGATGTAACACAGTGGTGAACATGCCCTTTCCCAACTACTTTGGCACGTGTTTCAGCCATGAAATTCTAAGTTAATTATTATTTGCAAAAAAAATAAAGTTTATGAGTTTGAACATCAAATAAGTTGTCTTTGTAGTGCATTCAACTGAATATGGGTTGAAAATGATTTGCAAATCATTGTATTCCGTTTATATTTACATCTAACACAATTTCCCAACTCATATGGAAACGGGGTTTGTAAAAGGACAAGGACATCTACCCTCGGCCCTCTCTCTTTGTCTCGCTCCGCTTGCTTTCTCATCTGTTCCAGCGCGGCGTGCGTGTTCAGGTAGAGCAGCATGGGAGTATCTTTGGACACGTAGGCCACCTGAAGCGGTGAGGAAACAGTTTAATGGGACGTTTAGACTCCAAAAAGTGTTTGATCCTCACCTCGGGCTTCCCATACAGGTTGACACTGCAGCCATGCCAGGTGAACACGGCAATCTTGGCACCTGGCCCGAAGGCGTACTTCTTGTTTCGGTTCAGCTCGGAGCCGAACACCTCCGCCATGCCTGTGAGGAGCTCCAGCTCCACCTGGTCTGCGGCCTCTCCCGCTTCCACCTCAAAGCGAAGCTCAGTCTCCTTCTCCAGGTCAAATCTGGTGCCAACTTTACCCGCCTGCAACGGATCCTCAGCCGCCTTTTCCACGAGCTCGGTCGCCATGGCGATTCTAAATGAATGAGACATTTAAAAACAAGTCAGACAACAGACATGGAGAACACTTGTGTTTTCCTGACACAGTAAAATTGCAGAGGTGTGGACTCCAGTCATGAATTCGACTTAACAAAATGTAAAGAGACTTGCAACTCGACTTCGACTTTAACATCTGTGACTTGTGACTTCACTTGGACTTGAGATGACTTGCTACTTTCCCCAAAACCCAAAGATTAAAAAGTTATTCAGGAGCGCTCCGTATCTTTCATTGTGTACTTGTGTGTGTGTGTCTGTCAGTGTGTGTGTGCCTGCCAGTACAACAGCCAATCAAATTACATCCACGTTGTTTTCATCCCACAGCGGCTCGCCTGTGCATCGGTTGGGGACATCTCTGCGCTGCTGACCTGTCTCCGCTTGGGGTGGTCTCCTGCTGGCCCCACTGTGGACTGGACTCTCACACTATTATGTTACATCCACTATGGACTGGACTCTCACTATTATGTTACATCCACTATGGACAGGACTCTCACACTATTATGTTACATCCACTATGGACTGGACTCTCACTATTATGTTGGATCCACTATGGACTGGACTCTCACTATTATGTTAGATCCACTATGGACTGAACTCTCACTATTATGTTAGATCCACTATGGACTGGACTCTCACTATTATGTTAGATCGGCTATGGACTGGACTCTCGCACTATTATGTTAGATCCACTATGGACTGGACTCTCACTATTATGTTAGACCCACTATGGACTGTACTCTCACTATTATGTTAGACCCACTATGGACTGTACTCTCACCATTATGTTAGACCCACTATGGACTGGACTCTCACTATTATGTTGGATCCACTATGGACTGGACTCTTACTATTATGTTAGATCCACTATGGACTGGATTCTAGCACTATTATGTTAGATCCACTATGGACCGGACTCTCACCATTATGTTAGACCCACTATGGACTGTACTCTCACACTATTATGTTAGATCCACTATGGACTGGACTCACACTATTATGTTAGATCCACTATGGACTGGACTCGCACTATTATGTTAGATCCACTATGGACCGGACTCTCACCATTATGTTAGACCCACTATGGACTGTACTCTCACACTATTATGTTAGATCCACTATGGACTGGACTCACACTATTATGTTAGATCCACTATGGACTGGACTCACACTATTATGTTAGATCCACTATGGACTGGACTCACACCATTATGTTAGACCCACTATGGACTGTACTCTCACACTATCATGTTAGATCAGTGGTTCTTAACCTTGTTGGAGGTACCGGACCCCACCAGTTTCAAATGCGCATTCACTGAACACTTCTTTAGTGAAAAATAAAATGTTTTTTTTTTCAAATTCAAGCCAATGTTTTCGGTAACACTTTAGTATGGTGAACATATTCTAAGGAACAAAGACTTAAGTCTGAGTTTTTTGGACATTAGGGGACCATATTCCAAGTAACAAAGACTTAATTTTGAGTTATTTGGTTAGGGTTAGAGGGTTAGGGTTATAATAAGTCCATGCCAAATAAGGCATTAATAAGTACTTAATAATGACTAGTTAAGAGCCAGTATGTTACTAATTTGCATGTTAATAAGCAAGTAATTAATGGTGAATATGTTCCCCATACTAAAGTGTTACCATGTTTTTTTACTGGTGCACAAAATGAAGCGTGCATGAACATCACCTTGTTCAAAGAACAAAACCAACACAGTGCATGAACTCACAAAAAATTACACACCTGCAAATCAGTGTGACTTCTGCTGTTGCCGTGTCCGTAACACGCCGATAGGAAGTTTTTATTTACACGATGAGTCGAACCCCTGAGCCCGACTCACCGAACGCCTAGGGTTCGATCGAACCCGGGTTAAGAATCACTGTGTTAGATCCACTGTGGACTGGACTGTCACACTATTATGTTAGATCCACTATGGACTGGACTCCCACACTATTATGTTAGATCCACTATGGACTGGACTCTAACACTATTATGTTAGATTCACTATGGACTGGACACTCACACTATTATGTTAGATCCACTATGGACTGGACTCTCACACTATTATGTTAGATCCACTATGGACTGGACTCTCACTATTATGTTAGATCCACTATGGACTGGACTCTCACACTATTATGTTAGATCCACTATGGACTGGACTCTCACACTATTATGTTAGATCCACTATGGACTGGACTCTCACACTATTATGTTGGATCCACTGTGGACTGGACTCTTTCACTATTATGTTAGATCCACTATGGACAGGACTCTCACACTATTATGTTACATCCACTATGGACTGGACTCTCACTATTATGTTGGATCCACTATGGACTGGACTCTCACTATTATGTTAGATCCACTATGGACTGGACTCTCACTATTATGCTTGGTTCACTATGGACTGGACTCTCACTATTATGTTAGATCCACTATGGACTGGACTCTCACTATTATGTTAGATCCACTATGGACTGGACTTCCACAAAATTATGCTAGACCCACTCCATGTCCATCGCACCGGTCTCCCCCTAGAGGGGAGGACGGGGCCGGATTTAGGTAGATTTGATTTAGGGCTATATAAATAAACATTAATTGATTGATTGACAATCCGAGTAACTATGTTAGTCTGTGGTTAAAAGAACTTGAAAGAACTCGAAACTCAAAATGCAGGACTTGGGACTTGACTTGAGACTTGCCAGTCTTGACTCGGGACTTGCCTGTCTTGACTCGGGACTTGCCAGTCTTGACTCGGGACTCGCCAGTCTTGACTCGGGACTCGCCAGTCTTGACTCGGGACTCGCCAGTCTTGACTCGGGACTCGCCTGTCTTGACTCAGGACTTGCCAGTCTTGACTCGGGACTTGCCAGTATTGACTCGCCTGTCTTGACTCAGGACACGCCAGTCTTGACTCGGGATTTGCCTGTCTTGACTCGGGACTTGCCAGTCTTGACTCGGGACTTGCCAGTCTTGACTCGGGACTTGCTAGTCTTGACTCGGGACTCGCCTGTCTTGACTCAGGACTTGCCAGTCTTGACTCGCCTGTCTTGACTCAGGACTCGCCATTTTTGACTCGGGATTTGCCTGTCTTGACTCGGGACTTGCCAGTCTTGACTCGGGACTTGCCAGTCTTGACTCGGGACTTGCCAGTCTTGACTCGGGACTTGCCTGTCTTGATTAGGGACTCGCCTGTCTTGATTAGGGACTCGCCTGTCTTGACTAGGGACTCGCCTGTCTTGACTAGGGACTTGCCAGTCTTGACTCGGGACTTGCCAGTCTTGACTCGGGACCTGCCAGTCTTGACACAGGCATCGCCTTTCTTGACTCGGGACTCGCCTGTCTTGACTCGGGACTCGCCTGTCTTGACTCGGGACTTGTCAGTCTTGACTCGGGACTTGCCAGTCTTGACTCGGGACTTGCCTGTCTTGACTCGGGACCTGCCAGTCTTGACTCAGGCATCGCCTTTCTTGACTCGGGACTCGCCAGTCTTGACTCGGGACTCGCCTGTCTTGACTCGGGACTCGCCAGTCTTGACTCGGGACTTGCCAGTCTTGACTCGGGACTTGCCAGTCTTGACTCGGGACTTGCCTGTCTTGACTCGGGACTTGTCAGTCTTGACTCAGGACTTGCCAGTCTTGACTCGGCACTCGCCAGTCTTGACTCGGGACTTGCCTGTCTTGATTTGAGACGCGGGACTCGCCACTCTTGACTCGGGACTTGAGGGCATAGACTTGAGACTTACTTACAAACAAGGACTTGGTCCCACTTCTGGTAAAACGTCAATGTTTGCAAAACAAAACAAAAACTTATAATGAAAATATCTAATATAAGTACTATTAATGTAAAATACTTCTTAGTCGAAGTGTAGAGTTTAAAATAAGTGTGTGATGAGTATTTAGTAGAATATTATTGCTAAATTAAATGCTAACTCGAAGGCAAACGTGCAAGTTAGCATAATCGCAGCAGGACCCAAAAAATAAACATTTTTACTGCTCAAATATGGTTTAAGTACATCTAATAAATTAACCTTAATATAATTAAGGTGATACTTAGTTATCTGAATGTTTGTACTTACGAAATAATAACAAAGTTGTTTTCGCGGCGTCCAACAATTTCTGCGTCGCACTCTGGTGTGGGTGTCGGGTGTAGATGACGTCACTATTCGTTCCAACCAATAGCAGACGAGATGAGAAGAGGGGCGGGGACTGTTTTCTCTATAGCAGGGTTGTCCAAACTTTTTCCCCTGAGGGCCGCGCACTGAATAATCAAAGCAAGCGGGGGCCATTTATTTTAAAAAACAAAACAATATATGTATAAAAAATATACATTTAGGCCTCCACTTAGTTATGATCCCGGGGACCCCAAAGGGTTTTGGTCAAAAAACATTTTTTTAAATGTGTGTATTATTCAGTATTATTAGTTTCATTATTATTCAAGTTTTAAATCTGTAGATCAGGGGTGTCAAACTCATTTTAGATAGGGGGGGGGGCACATGGAGAAAAATCTACTCCCAAATGGGCCGGACTGGTACAATCACGGCGAGATAACTTATGAATAAAGACAACTTCAGATTGTTTTCTTTGTTTAAAAGTAAAACAAGCAGCTTCTGAAAATGTACAAATCATAATGTTGTTGTTTTGTTTTTACACACTTACATGTTGCGGTTAATAGTATTCTGTCTTTATAGGTCGTTGTTTAAACTTTCTAAATACATTTAGTGATAATGTCCATTAGTCAACTCATTGGTGTTAAGATCAAGATAAAAATACAATATAAAAATCACATTACAGGATGTATTTATGTAGTTTGCTCATTTTCCTCAACTGGTGTACTAACATCATGTGGTTTATTTTATTTGTTTACATATCTAGCATCATCTACAAAGAATTTGTATTGTGACATCTAGTGGACACATGTAGAACAGCATTAGAACAACTCCAAGGTTCCTCATTGTCCCATTGGGTTGAGTTTTTTCCTTGTCCTGATGTAGGATTTGAACCGAGGATGTCGTTGTGGTTTGTGCAGCCCTTTGAGACACTCGTGATTTAGGGCTTTATAAATAAACACTGATTGATTTTCTTTCCTTCAAAATTATCGGCTCATATTAATACTTAGCAAACTCATCTCGCGGGCCGGATAAAACCTGTTCGCGGGCCTGATCCGGCACCCGGGACGTATGTTCGACACCCCTGCTCTAGAAAATACAAACAAATATGCAATATTTTCACCCAATAACTTTTTAGGTGGAATATTTGAGATTATATAATAATTGGAGCCTTAATTTTGGATTTTGATTCATTATTATTTTTTGAGCTAAGACACTAAAATAATTGGGGATCCAAAAGTGTCCTACTCATTAAAGTGTTAAAAATAAATGATACATTATTTTTACTGTTTACTTTTAGCACAATAATCTCGAGATCAACTTCAGATATATCCGCCAATTTTAAGTTTTATTGTTGTTTATGTTTTGTATGTTTTAGGGCCTTCTTTAAAAAAAAAAAAAGCTTAGTTCTTTTATATGGCCAACACAAAATATGCAACATTTTCCCCCAAAAATATCTCAAAGTGGAATATTTAATGTGACGTAATCGGAGCCTTGAATAGGTCAATAATTCAAAATCACATTTATTTTGATTCATTATTATTTTTTGAGCTATGACACTTGAAAACAAATCACACTAAAATAATTGGGGATTCAAAAGGGTCATACTCATTAAAGTGTTAAAAATAAATTATACATTATTTTTACTGTTTACTTTTAGCACAATAATCTCGAGATCAACTTCAGATATATCCTCCAATTTTAAGTTTTATTGTTGTTTATGTTTTGTTTGTTTTAGGCCCTTTTAAAAAAAAAATAGCTTAGTTTTTTTATATGGCAAACACAAAATATGCAACATTTTCCCCAAAAAATATCTCAAAGTGGAATATTTAATGTGACGTAATCGGAGCTTTGAATAGGTCAATAATTCAAAATCACATTTATTTTGATTCATTATTATTTTTTGAGCTATGACACTTGAAAACAAATCACACTAAAATAATTGGGGATCCAAAAGTGTCCTACTCATTAGTGTTAAAAATCAATTATACATTATTTTTACTGTTTACTTTTAGCACAATAATCTCAAGATCAACTTCAGATATATCCGCCAAATTTAAGTTTTGTTGTTTATGTTTTGTTTGTTTTAGGCCCTTCTTTAAAAAAAAAAAAAAGCTTAGTTTTTTCATCTGGCAAACACAAAATATGTAACATTTTCCCCCAAAAATATCTCAAAGTGGAATATTTAATGTGACGTAATTGGAGCTTTGAATAGGTCAATAATTCAAAATCACATTTATTTTCCATCCATCCATTTTCTACCGCTTATTCCCTTTCGGGGTCGCGGGGGGCGCTGGCGCCTATTTTGATTCATTATTATTTTTTAAAGAAAGAAACAGCCTGGATGGCAGCTTTGTGTTATTAGAGTCAACATTGCAACATTTTCTTGTTACATTTCACCCGTTTGCTCCTTTATATCACTTTTTACGTTTAAAAAATTTTTCAATCGTATTTTTAAAATGTGCTGTGGGGCTGTTAAAAAATTATCTGCGGGCCGTAAATGGCCCCCGGGCCACACTTTGGACACCCCTGCTCTATAGCCATCATATGCTTAGGAGGGGTGTCCAAAGTGCGGCCCGGGGGCCATTTACAGCCCGCAGCTAAATTTTTAACGGCCCCATGGCACATTTTAAAAATACGATTAAAAATTTTTTAAAGCGTAAAAAGCCACACATTCTGCAAAAATTGCAAAAGTGATAGTATTGCAAAGATTTAAAAAACATTTGAATAAAAGTGGAATGAGGTGAAATATAATGAAAAAAGTGGCAATGTTGACACAAAGCTGCCATGCAGGCATTTTTTTTTCCTTTTGGCTTTATTTTCTTTTTTTTCCATTGCTCCAAAAAAAGGACAAAAAAAAATGTATGTTATAATGAATTATTACTTAAAAATTATCATTTCAGAATGTTTTACGTGGAAAAAATATTGCATATGTTGTGTGGTTGCCATATAAAAACATCAAAGTTTTGACAAAAGAGCATAAAACAAACCAAATAATAGTTCAAACTTAAAATCGACAGATATATCGGAAGTTGATCTTGAAATTTAAGTGTTAAAAGTAAAAAATAATAATGAAAATGCATCACTTTATGAGTGGGGAACCTTTTGGATGTGAAATATATTTAGTAGGATTTTATTTAACTTTTCACTGTGATTACTCAAAAATATGAAATAATTAAAATCAATAGTGTCCTGCATTATTGATCTTTGAGGGATTTAATTGCTAAATAAAGGAACTCTCCTGAAGGAATCAATAAAGTACTCTCTATCTATCTAAATACGGCATATTTCACTTTTACTATAAAAAACAAAGTTGTCTTTGACAGAAAAGGCATAAAACCTTATTTGTTTTACTTTATATCAACCTCAAGTTGATATAGAGATTTACTGTAAGCATTAAATAAAAAATAATAATAATAGTTTGACTTCTTTTTAACATTTTAGTGACTAAGACCCTCTACACCAGGGGTCACCAACACGGTGCCCGCGGGCACCAGGTCGCCCGTAAGGAACAGATGAGTCGCCCGCTGGCCTGTTCTAAAAATAGCTCAAATAGCAGCACTTACCAGTGAGCTGCCTCTATTTTAAAATGTTATTTATTTACTAGCAAGCTGGTCTCGCTTTGCTCGACATTTTTGATTCTAAGAGAGACAAAACTCAAATGGAATTTGAAAATCCAAGCCAATATTTTAAAGACTTGGTGTTCACTTGTTTAAATAAATTCATTTATTTATTTTTTTACTTTGCCTCTAATAACTTCCAGAAAGACAATTTTAGAGAAAAAATACAACCTTAAAAATGATTTTAGGATTTTTAAACACATATACCTTTTAAATTCCTTCCTCTTCTTTCCTGACAATTTAAATCAACGTTCAAGTAAAATTTTTTCTATTGTAAAAAATAATAAATGAATTTTAATTTAATTCTTCATTTTAGCTTCTGTTTTTTCGACGAAGAATACTTGTGAAATATTTCTTTAAACTTATTATGATTAAAATTCCAAAACATTTTTCTGGCAAATCTAGAAAATCTGTACAATCAAATTTAAATCTTATTTCAAAGTCTTTTGAATTTCTTTAAAAAAAATTTGTTCTGGAAAATCTAGAAGAAATAATGATTTGTCTTTGTTAGAAATATAGCTTGGTCCAATTTGTTATATATTCTAACAAATTGCAGATTCAATTTTAACCTATTTAAAACATGTCATCAAAAATATATATTTATTGTGAGAAATCATTAAGATGATCAGTGTTTCCACAAAGATAAATATAATTAATCATTAATAATAACATAAAATTAAAGGTAAATTGAGCAAATTGGCTATTTCTGACAATTTATTGAAGTGTGTATCAAACTGGTAGCCCTTCGCATTAATCAGTACCCAAGAAGTAGCTCTTGCTTTCAAAAAGGTTGGTGACACCTGATCTATACTCTCCAGGAGCCATAAGGAGAAAAAAAAATTCCATACATTTTGTTATGGTTTGAAAATGAAAAATATCAAAATGGCCCCCGCATGCTTACATTTTTCCGTGTGCGGCACTCTGTGGAAAAAGTTTGGACACCCCTGATATACTAGATAGAGACATCATACATACATATATATATATATATATATATATATATATATATATACATCATATATAGATATAGACTTTACATATAGATATAGGTGCATACATATACTACATATTTTTGCTTTTCTCTCCCATCACAAAAGTCCTCGCTTTCCTTTTGCAATTTGGTTCACACTCGTGATTAAACAGGTGATTATTTTCTATTTACTTCAAAATCATAATGTTACTTTCACGTACTATTTCTGTATGTTTTTCTCTGCAAAATATTACAACTGAAAGCCTTCGTTTTGACTACATTTGTATTCATTTTGTAAATATTTATTCCAGATCCCCAACTGAATGCTTGAACAAATCAACAACACAACAAAAGTAATTCCACCTTCAACATGTACAATCCCAATGATCCTAGAAACAAGTGACCAGCCAAACTAGAGGGAGTACTGTACATTCTCCAAAGTCTTCCACTAGAGGTCACCATTCCTTCAAAGACCGGATCTGCAGGAGCTTGGTCCATCAGAGGAGAGACTCTGGGCATCCAGTTTGGTCTCTCCTCTTCATTTTTGCTCCCTCAGGTCTCATGCCATCGACGATCAGCTGCATGAAGGACAGACAACAAGGTTACGAATAAAAATGTGATTTTATTATCAGTATGTCATCTAGGAACATTTAAAAAATATTTTACTTGGATATTTATTTGCTCAGTTAGTCACGGTTCATTTTGGAGTGAAATTTGCCAGCAAGAACACCAGGTTGAGGTAAAGGAGAATGCATGGTCAAAATAAATGCAGTAATTAATCAGCGTTAGGCTTGCAAAAATCCGGGAATATTCAAAGTTGGAAACTTTCCATGGGAATTAAAGAGAATATATCGGAATAAACATTGAATGCAACATGCTAGATCAGGGGTGTCAAACTCAAATACAGAGTGGGCCAACATTTTAAACGGAACAAAGCCGCGGGCCAAAGTTGAACAAATTAACCTTTTAATAGGGACCCAAACAAGTTTTGCATTAAATATTGAACAAGCAAGGCTTATATAACTTTAGTGACATGCAAAATCCAGTTTCAAATAATAGTAATATTAATTAAAAAAAATATCAATGGCATATCAAATAAAATTTAAATAAAAATGTTATGTCTTTTTTTGTATTTGCAATCTTCTGAGGTAAATATCCAATTTTTTCCACAGGCTAATAATACATTTGAAGATAAAATAACAATAATGAATTAACCAAACATTCAAGTCTTGAAGTAGCAAGAAAAAATGCATGAATAAAACGTTATTTATTGGTCAGTTTGCTGGAAGTTTCCCAGAAGAGTTAGTGCTGCAAGGGTTCCTGGGTATTTGTTCTGTTGTGTTACGGTGCGGATGTTCACCCAAAATGTTTTTGTCATTCTTGTTTGGTGTGGGGTTCACAGTGTGGCGCATATTTGTAACAGTGCTAAAGTTGTTTATACGGTCACCCTCAGTGTGACCTGTATGGCTGTTGACCAAGTATGCTTTGCATTCACTTGTGCGTGTGTGTGTGTGTAAAAGCCACAAATATTATGTGACACGCTGTTAGTATGGAGGAAAAGCGGACGTGACGACAGGTTGTAGAGAACGCTAAAGGCAGTGCCTTAAATGCACGCCCCCAATATAGTTGTCCAGGTGGAAATCGGTAGAAATTCGGGAGAATGGTTGCCCCGGGAGATTTTCAGGAGGGGCACTGAACTTCGGGAGTCTATCGGGAAAATTAGGAGTGTTGGCTAGTATGAGTATTAGGGGTGAATGCGGTGTTACAGCGGCACCAACGCTGTATAACACCGGTGGGTCAGCTCTAATGCTAAATTGATATTGCCTCAAGGGCCAAATTAAATTACACGGAGGGCCAGAGTTTGACACCCATGTGCTAGATCTTGCGGCATGATTATTAGCTAAAAAAAAACGTATTTATTGCAAATTCAGTGGAATTGCAACCCTGCACGGTGCATTCCTCAATCACATGTGCAGTGCATTCTTCTATCACATGCACAGATAATTCCCAGCTTGCTATTGAGGCCACACTCGTATTTGAGCCCAAGGACAGGTAAGTTTGGATGATATTACTGGGGTAAATATATTTGATCAATGGCATTAAAGTGTAATAGAGGTGTAATTGCTTGTTACTGTATGACGTAGACTACGCCAGCAGACTTCCACTCAAGCTAGCTAGCTGTTCCTGTACGTGTTAAATGGTTTTGGGGCCAATATCTCTAGCTAGCTAGGTTTATGTACCACCAGTCTCATAATGAACAGAAAATATTTCTCCGTTAGCCGTGATGCTAATTTTCTCTATGTTAAATCCCATTCATTTATGCTAACAATGTTAGCGATACGAATTTACCTTTGTTGCGATCTGTAAAGTTGAACTAGCATAGACTAAATCAAAAGGTGTAGTTTCCTCTGCCTTCTGTTCTGCTAGCCATTTTGTTGTCATACAAGAATGTAGCTTATAGAGATGGGCGGGTCCGCGGATAAACCGCGGGTCGGGCGGGTGACATGACGAAAAAACAGATTTTAAATAGATTCGGGCGGGTGGCGGTTGAACCATTTGGAAATATATGATATACGTGGTTCAGAGATCGGTAACTTTTACTGTTCAAAGAGCCATTTTGGACCTGTGTCACAAAGCGAAGAAGACACTCGTTGACGTAAACATTCTCAAGAATGTCTGCCGGCAGTCACCCAGTTCATAAGTATTAGGGCGTGCTATGAAGCCTTTGCCTTTGACGCCTTCTACAACATGTACAATTTACTTTCAAGTCCAGCAATATGTTGTGTGTGGCTTTCGCTGACACACGCACACGACTGCAAGGCATACTGGGCGATACAGAGTACACTAATGGTTGTGATATAAACAATTTTAACACTCTTACTAATATGCGCCACGCTCTAAAGCCACACCAAACAAGAATGACAAACACATTTCGGGAGAACATCCTCACAGTAACACAACATAAACGCAACACAACAAATACCCAAGAGCCTTTCCATCCATGATACTTCCTGGCTATTTTATACACCCCACTAGCAGCAAACCCCGCCCCCCTACCCCCCCGTGCGTCGGTAAGGTGGGCGGGGTTGGGGGCGCGGGGGTGTAAAATATATTCAGGAATTCTCATGGATGCAAAGGATTCTGGGTATTTGTTGTGTTGCGTTTATGTTGTGTTACTGTGAGGATGTTCTCCCGAAATGTGTTTGTCATTCTTGTTTGGTGTGGCTTCACAGCGTGGCGCATATTAGTAAGTGTTAAAATTGTTTATATCACAACCATCAGTGTACTCTGTATCACCCAGTATGCCTTTCAATCTTGTACGTGTGTTTGCGGCTCGTACATGATGTAGAAGGTGTCAAAGGCAATGGCTTCACAGCACGCCCATATTCCCGTTATCTGAATGAGCACCATCGGATATTCGCGAGAACGTTAGCGGCTCCCATTGCCTTCTTTACTTTGTGACATGGGTCAGACTAGCTCTTTTAGTGATAAAGGTCGCCGACTCCGGATACATAACAACGGGAAGGTGGCGGGCGGTAGCGGTTCTGCTAAAATGTTGGTTCGGGTGGATGGCGGGTGGATAACGACTTTAGTGATGCGGTTGTGAATGATATAATTGCCTATTCGCGCATCTCTAGTAGCTTATAGTTTGCTTTAGCATGCTGATTGACTGTTCATTTATTCATCTAGCCTATTTCTATTAATTTGTCCACCAGTAAAATATTTTTACAGACTACTCCAAAGGTTTAGCTGACTATTTATATCTGTGTGTGGTATTGCATTAGTGTTTTACAGGAATAAATCAATACAAAGAGAATAATGCCACATACACCATCTGATGTGTGGAGATATTTCATTCCAACCAATGTAGGCGGAAAGGCTGTGTACATTTTCAAATACTGTGCAAAGAGCTACGTCGAAAATGCCACAAAGAAGCAGCAGCATATAGACACGTGCCCAATAATATATCATTATTGTCATTCCCCATTAATTCCCATATACCGTATTTCCTTGAATTGCCGCCGGGTGTATAGTATGCACCTGCCTAGAATTACTGCCGAGTCAAACTCGCTTCGCAAAATATTATTTTTATCGGCGCAAGTCTAGAATTTCCGCCGGGTCAAACTCGTCACGTCACGAGTGACACTTCCCCTGTCATCATTTTCAAAATGGAGGAGGCTGATTTCAATTATTTGAAATCGCACAAAGGGAAGAAGATTAAAGTCAAAGTTAAACTTGTTGTCGGCTGCAGAAGAAGTGACAACAAGCAGCAAGAGTGAGCAGCGATCGTTTATTTTTTGCTTTCGCTTGCACTTTTAACATGGAGGATTACATATTTAAAATAACAGTTTTCTAAACTGGACTTTCAATGGAAGCAGGAGGTAATAAAGGAAGATCTCCATCGAGACAGAGAGACTTTTAAAACTGAAGAAAGATAAGGAAGACTTCTATAAACAAGTTATCGTTTAACATGGAGGATTACATATCTAAAATAACTTTTTTCTAAACTGGACTTTCAATCGAAGCAGGAGGTAATAAAGGAAGATCTCCATCGAGACAGAGAGACTTTTAAAACTGAAAAAAGATAAGGAAGACTTCTATAAACAAGTTATCAATGCTTTTGATCAGAAGGAGCTGCGCATGGACTTCATTTATAAATAAAAGTAAGAACATAATAAGTTTTTTATTTTTATTAAATGTGCTTTTCATGATGGTATCCTTACAAAACACTCAAATTTATAAGCGCAGGCCTAAATTTACCGCATGCCTTTGGTAAACGCCGGAGTGAGAAGAGGTTTTAAATTAATTAGCGCCCCGGCGGCAATTCAAGGTAATACGGTATTCCCATTCTGTCACGCCTGTAAGTTTATGTTTTGGTTTTGGTCAGGCTATGTTTCGTTTTTTGGACATTTAAGTTCTGTCTTGGCATTTCCTGGTTTGTTTTCGTCTCCATGCCAACTCATTACTTTCCACCTGTCATGTCACGTCCCTGTTCTCAGCCTCACCTGTTTTCACTAATCATCACAGCTACTTAAGTCACTCTTTTTTTTGTCTGCTTTCTGGGATCTTCACACACGCTACCCATGCTGCACCTTCTTCACGCCCTCGTTTATCTGCTTCATGCCTTGCTACGCTGTTCATTTTGATCCACGTAAGTTTTGTATTTATGCCACAGTGCACTCTTTTGTTTCATGTCTTTAGTCTTGCCATCGTGCTGTTTAAGTTTATAGTTAAATTGTCTTTCATGCCATTGAGCAAGTGTTTTTGTTTTCCCTGTGTTGTATATATAATATAATTAAAACATGTACTCACGTCCACGCCTCGGCCGTGCTGATTCTCATCTGCGTCGAAAAAACAATCCATGTTCAAGCCTAGTTGTGACAAATTCATTCCCATTGTCGGTGTCCAACTTCGAAGAATCAAAAAATGGTCAATATTTCCCAAACTTCCCAAGCTAAATTTACCGGAAACTTTCCACCCCATTGCAACCATAATCAGCATATATCCATGATTAGTGCAATGTGTGCAATTTCTTTTATTTTATTTATTAATTTTTTTTCCCAAGATGGCGCTGCTGTAGTGGCTGCTGTTGGCAGGAGCTCTGTGCTCTTGTGTCATCCTTTTGTGTTTCCCTCTTGTTTTCATGTGTTATTATATTTTTTTTGCATTTTGGTCCGGGACCCTTTGGGACTGTGTGACAAGGGGTGGCACTTTCGTGACCTCTGTGGTGCTTTTTTGTGGACTTCTGGATCTGCCTCCCGGGAGCCTTTTGGCCATGGAGACCAGCTGCTGGGTGTCTGCCACACCGGACTCAGTTTGGAGGGACTGGCGGAGATGTGGATGAGGGGACAGGACTGCACAGTTTGGAGGGACTGGAGGAGATGCGGATAAGGGGACAGGACTGCAGAGTTTGGAGGGACTGGAGGAGATGCGGATGAGGGGACAGGACTGCAGAGTTTGGAGGGACTGGAGGAGATGCGGATGAGGGGACAGGACTGCAGAGTTTGGAGGGACTGGAGGAAATGCGGATGAGGGGACAGGGCTGCAGAGTTTGGAGGGACTGGAGGAGATGCGGATGAGGGGACAGGGCTGCGGAGCTAGCACTGAGCGCTGGGACGGAGAGGCTTTGTGGTGTCTTGACTGGGTGAGCAGGTGTCGGACACCTCAGTCACCTTGGACGTATCCTCGCTCATCCATGCGGGCTGGACACTGGCCGAAAGTGGAGTCTGCTGTCTTGGTTGCTTTGTTGGGTCTGCTCCTGTCTCTGGCCATGCTCCCTCCACCCCAGCGGACGATGGCGTGGAACACCGCAGAGGCCACCAGAGTGCATATGTTTCTTTTAGTTTTTATTCATAGCTGTATGTAGAAGTGTCTGGTGGTATCTGCTGCTTTAATGTCCTCTGGGTTCTTTGATGTTTGATGTTTCCCTCTTACACACATGGAAGAGGGCTGTGTACCATGGCTATGAGTTGTTTTTTTCCCTTGGCCTCAGACTGCACCCCCTCTCCAGGGCCCAGGCTAAGACCGATTTTTTTTTTTTTTAATCTTCTATTTTTTTCTCCCATTCCCCTCCCCCACCCCTCCTTGTTTACCTGTATCTCATCTTTTTTGTAAGGGGCGCTGGAAGCCGGCAGACCCGTCAGCGATCCTGTTCTGTCTCCCTGTAATGTTTGTCTAAACTTGAATGGGATTGTGCTGAACATTTTAATTTTCCTGAAGGAACTCTCCTGACGGAATAAATAAAGTACTATCTAATCTATCTAATCTATTGTTTTTTGGAGTTAACTCATTATTTTTCACAGCCATAATTCAATTAGATCAGTCTTTTTCAACCACTGTGCACACTAATGTGCCGCGAGATACAGTTTGGTGTGCCGTGGGAGATTATATAATTTCATCTATTTGGGTTAAAAAATATTTTTGGCAAACCAGTAATTATAGTCTGCAAATGATGTGTTGTTGTTGAGTGTCGGTGCTGTCTACAGCTAGGCAGAGTAACCATGTTATACTCTTTCATATCAGTAGGTGGCAGCTTATTGCTTTGTATAAATGCTTTGTAGATGTCGGAAACAGCGGGAGGCAGGGTGCAGGTAAAAAGGTGTCTAATACTTAAACCAAGGATAAACCGAAGGTGAGTGCCCCAAAGAAAAGGCATTGAAGCTTAGGGAAGGCTATGCAGAATGAAACCAAAACTGACCTGGCTAGAACAGGGGTCGGGAACCTTTTTGGTTGAGGGAGCCATACAAGCCAAATATTTTTATAAGTATTTCTGTGAAAGCCTTAACATTTTTTTTTTTAAACACTGAATACAACTATATGCATGCATTTTTAAGAAATACCAAATTTTTAGAGTTTAAGAAGTCTCTTATTTTTTTAATAACATTGTTATTCTGAGGCTAACCTACAATAAATGAAATACTTCTTACCGTTAATGCGACTTCTTGAACAGGTGCAGTAGAAACCGGATGGATGGATGAAAATGCATGAGAATGTTTTATATTTTGAACGTTATTTTTGACACTGATTACCAGCGGAATTGTTCATTACTTATCGTGTTAAGCAATGTCAGCTAAGATTTATCTGAGAGCCAGGTGCAGTCATCAAAAGAGCCACATCTGGCTCTAGAGCCATAGGTTCCCTACCCCTGGGCTACAAAGTCAACAAAAAAAGAATTCTGGACGACAGCAAAAACTTACCGTGGAGCAAACACAATGTACATCCGAACATGACATGACAATCAACAATGTCCCCACAAAGAAGGACGAAACCAACTGAAACATTCTTGATTGCTAAAACAAAGTAGATGCGGGATGTATTGCTCAAAGGAAGACATGAAACTGCTACAAGAAAACAGCAAAAAAAGAGAAAAAGCCACCAAAATAGGTCCACAAGACAAGAAGTAAAACACTACACACAGGAAAACAGCAGAAAACTCCAAATAAGTCAGGGTGTGATGTGACAGGTGGTGACAGTACACCTACTTTGAGACAAGAGCTATAGTCATGCATGTTTGGTTATGCTTTAAAGTCATATCTAACAACTTTTACTGTCAATTGAGTTCGTTTTTTTAATGATTTCTGCTGGTGGTGTGCCTCCGCATTTGTTCAACGTAAAAAATGTGCCCTGGCGCAAAAAATGTTGAAATACACTGAATTAGATGGAGCCAAGTTTAAAATGACAAACCTTCTCTACTCGGTGCTTAGAGCCTCCTGAAGTGCAGCAGCAATGGCATCAGGGTCAGGAAACTTGAGTTTACGGGGCGGACCTTTCTTTAGTCCCGTCCAGAGAGATGTTTCTATTGACATGAGACACACGGTGGTTAACAGTGCTTAGGTTAATAATAAGATCATTCAAGGTTAGCACAGAAAGTTGTGGGAAATAAACAGTGATGATGTCACAGTAAATGCCACTTAAAGCTCAAAGTTGTCAGGAGAATAAGATTATTCTGGACGTGTGACAGCATGGATGATATAGAGTGAATAATCAATAGTGGTTTGTACATCAAATATTAATGTGGGTGAAACCTCTGATATCAAAACCTATCCAGCTGACTATCTAATAGGGCGTTTGTCCAGGTTAGTTGGACGTGAGGAAATTGGGACAAGATCAGAATGATGGTCTTGATGTGTGTACCCTGCTTAATATAGTTTTTGGATGGTAAAAACTACTGATATATCACTGAGTTTCTTTCCCATACTAAACCAAGTACAATTCAGGGTGGTATCGGCGATACCAATCCAATACTGATACATTGTGCAAATATACCTAACGTGTCTGCTAAAAACTTTAAAATTGGCGTATTTTCAATTAACATAGCTTTATAAAAACATCAGTAAAAAAAAGTGTAACAAAAAAAGAGACAAAAATTGGAATTTCATGAAAAAAAAGCAGGTATTTTTAAAATAATAATTAACAGTAATATGCTTAATCACCTACAACACAAAATTTTGTCTTTAAATATACATGTATATATATATATATATATATATATATATATATATATATATATATATATATATATATATATATATATATATATATGTAGAAGCATCACTCTCCATTTCATGTCATACTTTCTCCTCATTCAATGTGTTTTCTTTATTTTCATGACTATTTACATTTTACATTGTAGCTTGTCACATCAAAACTATGAATGAACACATGTGGAGTTATGTACTTAAAAAAAAAAAGGTGAAATAACTTTCGAATTTATTTAAAATAGCCACCCTTTGCTCTGATTACTGTTTTGCACACTCTTGGCATTCTCTACATGAGCTTCAAGAGCTAGTCACCTGATATGGTTTTGATGCCTTCAGTGACAATCTACAATGCAAATAGTCATGAAAATAAAGAAAATGCATTGAAATGAGGTGTGTCCAAACGTTTGGGCTGTACTTTAGATCAGAGGTGGCAACATTTTTTCCAGCCAAGTATAGGGGGGCCATTTTGATATTTTTTTATCTAAATAAAAGTAAAACCTAAAATTTGATTATATATATATATATATATATATATATATTCATATATATATTTTTTATACGTACACATACATACATACATACAAATATAAATATGTATGCATGTATGTACGTATGTATATATATATATATATATATATATATATATATATATATATATATATATATATATATATATATACACACATACATATGGGACAGTGTGGCACAGTGGGAGAGTGGCCGTGCGCAACCCAAGGGTCCCTGGTTCAATCCCCACCTAGTACCAACCTTGTCATGTCCGTTGTGTCCTTGAGCAAGACACTTCACCCTTGCTCCTGATGGGTGCTGGTTAGCGCCTTGCATGGCAGCTCCCTCCATCAGTGTGTGAATGTGTTTGTGAATGGGTGAATGTGGAAGTAGTGTCAAAGCGCTTTGAGTACCTTGAAGGTAGAAGAGCGCTATACAAGTACAACCCATTTATCATTTATTTATTATTTATGTGTGGAGGTGACAGTATATTATTATTAAATATTAGTTCAAATATTTTAGCTTTATCTATATATATGCATATAAATTATTGTTTAAAATATATGTATATAAAATACATCTAGATTCCAAAATATGGCCCTTGCACTTTTCAGTATGAAGCCCCTTGTGGTAAAAGTTTGGACACCCCTGAACTAAAATGTCAATAGTATCGATATTTTGATTTAAAGATTGACATTCCAGCATAAAAGTATCGATATTTCAGTATCGATCCGCACATCACTGGCATAAGCGGCCTCTTAAAAAAGTGCAGGAGACATTATGTCCATGTATTGAAAGCCGTGACAACCCTTCATGTCCTCCCAGTGCTTGCTCAAGGTTTCCTCGGGTTAATCTGAGACTTAAAATCATCCATTCATGTGAACGTGAGTGTCAACGTAACCCCCAGTGTCTCCTTTTTCTAAAAATCCGCCGGGATAGGCTCCAGTTCCCTCATAACCCCGATGAGGACAAGCAGTATCGACGTACAGGTGGCTGAGCGCCATTCCTTTTGCTCACCTTTGCCTCCGTCAACCAAAATGATCTCGAAGCTGTTCCTGCGAGGCTTCTCCGGGTTGAGGACCACAGTGAGTTGAGGGCGTGCAGCCAGCAGGGCAGATTTAACGCCCTCAGCATTACGCCCATATACTCGTCAGCTCTTGCTGTCAAAAATCACAGATCAACAGAAGGATGTCAGTGTTGCCCAACTAATACAGTCAGTAGTGATTCCATGTGATCTGCGGTAGAAGCATCACTCTCCATTTCATGTCATCTCAATTTGGAACACTATCCAATCCAATCCAATCCACTTTATTTATATAGAACATTTAAACAACAACAACGTTTCCAAAGTGCTGCACAGCCATGTTAAAAACAATATTAAAAAACAATATTATGCCCCACCAATGAGTGAATAAAAACAATAAATAAATAAATATAAAAGCAATATAAAAACAAAATAAAAATAAATATGATTAAAAACAATTTTAAAGGGTAAAATCAATGAAAACAGTAAAATAGAAATCAAAGTGTATAAAAAACACAGAGGACAACAGAGGACCACACAACACACGTAGTGTTAAAAGCCAAAGAATAAAAGTGGGTCTTAAAGGGGAACATTATCACAATTTCAAAAGGGTTAAAAACAACAAAAATCAGTTCCCAGTGGCTTGTTGTATTTTCCATCCATCCATCCATCTTCTTCCGCTTATCCGAGGTCGGGTCGCGGGGGCAACAGCCTAAGCAGGGAAACCCAGACTTCCCTCTCCCCAGCCACTTCGTCTAGCTCTTACCGGGGGATCCCGAGGCGTTCCCAGGCCAGCCGGGAGACATAGTCTTCCCAACGTGTCCTGGGTCTTCCCCGTGGCCTCCTACCGGTTGGACGTGCCCTAAACACCTCCCTAGGGAGGCGTTCGGGTGGCATCCTGACCAGATGCCCGAACCACCTCATCTGGCTCCTCTCGATGTGGAGGAGCAGCGGCTTTATTTTGAGTTCCTCCCGGATGGCAGAGCTTCTCACCCTATCTCTAAGGGAGAGCCCCGCCACACAGCGGAGGAAACTCATTTCGGCCATTTGTACCTGTGATCTTATCCTTTCGGTCATGACCCAAAGCTCATGACCATAGGTGAGGATGGGAACGTAGATCGACCGGTAAATTGAGAGCTTTGCCTTCCGGCTCAGCCCCTTCTTCACCACAACGGATCGGTACAACGTCCGCATTACTGAAGACGCCGCAGCGATCCTGAGCCTGTCGCTCTCACAATCCACTCTTCCCTCACTTGTGAACAAGACTCCTAGGTACTTGAACTCCTCCACTTGGGGCAGGGTCTCCTCCCCAACCCATGGCACTCCACCCTTTTCCGGGCGAGAACCATGGACTCGGACTTGGAGGTGCTGATTCTCATTCCGGTCGCTTCACACTCGGCTGCAAAACGATCCAGTGAGAACTGAAGATCCCGGTCAGATGGAGCCATCAGGACCACATCATCTTAATGAAATTAAACAATGGATGTCCGCTAACTTTTTGCAACTTAATGCCAAAAAAACGGAAATGCTGATTATCGGTCCTGCTAGACACCGACCTCTATTTAATAATACAACTTTAACATTTGACAACCAAATAATAAAACAAGGTGACTCTGTAAAAAATCTGGGTATTATCTTCGACCCAACTCTCTCCTTTGAGTCACACATTAAAAGCGTTACTAAAACGGCCTTCTTTCATCTCCGTAATATCGCTAAAATTCGCTCCATTTTGTCCACTAAAGACGCCGAGATCATTATCCATGCGTTTGTTACGTCTCGTCTCGATTACTGTAACGTATTATTTTCGGGTCTCCCCATGTCTAGCATTAAAAGATTACAGTTGGTACAAAATGCGGCTGCTAGACTTTTGGCAAGAACAAGAAAGTTTGATCATATTACGCCTGTACTGGCTCACCTGCACTGGCTTCCTGTGCACTTAAGATGTGACTTTAAGGTTTTACTACTTACGTATAAAATACTACACGGTCTAGCTCCAGCCTATCTTGCCGATTGTATTGTACCGTATGTCCCGGCAAGAAATCTGCGTTCAAAAGACTCCGGCTTATTAGTGATTCCTAGAGCCCAAAAAAAGTCTGCGGGCTATAGAGCGTTTTCCGTTCGGGCTCCAGTACTCTGGAATGCCCTCCCGGTAACAGTTCGAGATGCTACCTCAGTAGAAGCATTTAAGTCTCACCTTAAAACTCATCTGTATACTCTAGCCTTTAAATAGACCTCCTTTTTAGACCAGTTGATCTGCCGCTTCTTTTCTTTCTCCTATGTCACCCCCTCCCTTGTGGAGGGGGTCCGGTCCGATGACCATGGATGAAGTACTGGCTGTCCAGAGTCGAGACCCAGGATGGACCGCTCGTCGGGACCCAGGATGGACTGCTCGCCTGTATCGGTTGGGGACATCTCTACGCTGCTGATCCGCTTGAGATGGTTTCCTGTGGACGGGACTCTCGCTGCTGTCTTGGATCCGCTTGAACTGAACTCTCGCGGCTGTGTTGGAGCCACTATGGATTGAACTTTCACAGTATCATGTTAGACCCGCTCGACATCCATTGCTTTCGGTCCCCTAGAGAGGGGGGGTTGCCCACATCTGAGGTCCTCTCCAAGGTTTCTCATAGTCAGCATTGTCACTGGCGTCCCACTGGATGTGAATTCTCTCTGCCCACTGGGTGTGAGTTTTCCTTGCCCTTTTGTGGGTTCTTCCGAGGATGTTGTTGTCGTAATGATTTGTGCAGTCCTTTGAGACATTTGTGATTTGGGGCTATATAAATAAACATTGATTGATTGATTGATTGATCTGCAAAAAGCAGAGACCTAATCATGCGGTCACCAAACCGGAACCCCTCAACGCCTTGACTGCGCCTAGAAATTCTGTCCATAAAAGTTATGAACAGAATGGGGGACAAAGGACAGCCTTGGCGGAGTCCAACCCTCACTGGAAATGTGTTCGACTTACTGCCGGCAATGCGGACCAAGCTCTGACACTGATCATACAGGGAGCGGACCGCCACAATAAGACAGTCCGATACCCCATACTCTCTGAGCACTCCCCACAGGACACGGTCGAATGCCTTCTCCAAGTCCACAAAGCACATGTAGACTGGTTGGGCAAACTCCCATGCACCCTCAAGAACCCTGCCGAGAGTATAGTGCTGGTCCACAGTTCCACGACCAGGACGAAGACCACACTGTTCCTCCTGAATCCGAGGTTCGACTATCCGGCGTAGCCTCCTCTCCAGTACACCTGAATAAACCTTACCGGGAAGGCTGAGGAGTGTGATCCCACGTTAGTATTTTTTGAAGTGTTTTTCAAAATGTTACCGGTCCCGGAATATCCCTAAAAAAAGCTTTAAAGTGCCTTATTTTCGCTATCTTCGAAACCACTATCCATTTCCCTGTGACGTCATACAGTGCTGCCAATACAAACAAACATGGCGGTTACCACAGCAAGATATAGCGACATTAGCTCGGATTCAGACTCTGATTTCAGCGGCTTAAGCGATTCAACAGATTACGCATGTATTGAAACGGATGGTCGGAGTATGGAGGCAGATAGCGAAAACGAAATTGAAGAAGAAATTGAAGCTATTGAGCGAATAGCTACTGACGCTATTCGGCCATAGCGTGGGTGTACCTATTGAAGTGGCCCATAGCATGGCTGCCTCATCAGCATCGCCGGTAAAATGTGCGGACCAAACGATCAGGACTTTCGCATCTTGTGACACTGGAGCAACTTAAATCCGTCGATTGGTGTTTGTTTCGCATTAAATGTGGGTATCTAGTTTCAAATGTACATACAGCTAGCGTAAATAGCATATTAGCATCGATTAGCATCGCATGTTAGCATCGATTAGCTGGCAGTCATGCCGTGACCAAATATGTCTGATTAGCACATAAGTCAACAACATCAACAAAACTCACCTTTGTGATTTCGTTGACTTAATCGTTGCAAACGCATCTGCAGGTTATCCGTACATCTCTGTGCCATGTCTGTCTTAGCATCGCCGGTAAAATGTGAAGACACTTTGGTACATTCAATGGGGGTCTGGCGGCAGATTTCTTGCCAGTGGTGCAACTTGAATCCCTCCCTGTTAGTGTTGTTACACCCTCCGACAACACACCGACGAGGCATGATGTCTCCAAGGTTCCAAAAGATAGTCGAAAAAACGGAAAATAACAGAGCTGAGACCCGGTGTTTGTAATGTGAAAATGAATATGGCGGGTGTGTTACCTCGGTGACGTCACGTTCTGATGTCATTGCTAAAAGACAGATAAAAAGAAAGACGTTTAATTTGCCAAAATTCACCCATTTAGAGTTCGGAAATCGGTTAAAAAAATACATGGTCTTTTTTCTGCAACATCAAGGTATATATTGACGCTTGCATAGGTTTGGTGATAATGTTCCCCTTTAAGACGAGACTTAAAACACTCCACTGTGGAAGCAGTTTGAATATGGAGGGGCAGAGTGTTCCAGAGCTTAGGGCCTGTCTTCCCTGGTTTTAAGTCTGGTCTTGGGCACCATGTGCTGGAACTGGCTCTCGGACCTCAGAGCGCGCGCATGAGTGTAAATTTGGATGAGGTCCGAGATATACTGAGGTGCCAGTCCATGTAAAGATTTAAAAACAAACAGCAATGTTTTAAAATCAATTCTAAAATGAACAGGGAGCCAGTGCAAACTCTGAAGAATTGTGGTTATGGGTCCGAGTAGTAGCAGAAGTCAGCGGTGTACAGGGTGAAGAGAAGAGGGGCCAGCACCGTTCCCTGCGGTGCTCCGGTGCTGCTGATCACAGTGTCAGACGTGATGTCCTTCAGTCTGACGTACTGTGGCCTGTAGGTGAGGTAGTTCGAAATCCAGGCAACCAGGCAGGGGTCCACTCGCATTTTGTAGAGCTTGTCCTGAAGGAGGCGGGGTTGGATGGTATAAAGGCACTCGAGAAGTCCAGGAACAGGATCCTCACAGTGCCATTTCCCTTATCCAGGTGTGAGTGGGCTCGATGCAGCAGGTAAAATGGCAACGCCTGCCTGGTACGCAAACTGCAGGCTGTCCTGGGCATGTTGCACCTGTGGTCTGAGGAGGCTGAGAAAGAGCCGCTCCAATGTCTTCATTAGATGAGAGGTGAGCGCCACTGGTCTGTAGTCGTTCAGCTCACTGGGGCAGTTCTTTTTAGGAACTGGAACGATGCATGACGTCTTCCAGAGGGTGGGCACTCTTCCCATTTAAACCCCCATTATTTACTTTTTACTTTTATTTAAATTGATCTCAACTCTGTACACTGCTGCTGGAATTTTAATTTTCCTAAAGGAACTAACCTGAAGGAATCAATAAAGTACTATCTATCTATCTATCTATCCAAAGTGCATTGCAGTAGTCCAGGCCACTTGAAATAAAAGCATGCACGACTTGTTCGAAAAGGTTAAAAGATAAAAACGGTTTAACCTTTACTAAAAGACGAAGGTGATAAAAACACGATTTTAAAACGCCATTGACTTGTTCGTCAAGTTTAAAATGGCTGTCTATAGTGACGCCAAGGCTGGTAACTTTGGGACGCACATCATTTTGCAATGGTCCCAAGTCAGTGAGGGCCGGACCAAAAACTGAAAATTCCGTTTTTCCCTCATTCATTATTAAAAAATTCTGTGCTAACCAAGCCTTGACGTCACATAGACAGTTGAGAATCCATCCATCCATCCATCTTCAACCGCTTATCCGGAATCGGGTTGCGGGGACAACAGCTCCAGCAGAGGCCCCCAGACTTCCCTCTCCAGAGCAACATTAGCAACTTCCTTCTGGGGGATCCCGAAGCGTTCCCAGGCTAGAGGGGGGATGTAATCCCCCCCATCTGGTCCTTGGCCTGCCGCGGGTTCTCCTCCCTGTAGAACGTGCAACGAGGACCTCCCTAGGGAGACGCACGTGATGCCCAAACCACCTGAGCTGGATCCTTTCCAAGCGAAGGACCAGCCGCTCTACTCCGAGTCTCTCTCGGGTGACTGAACTTCTCACCCTAAAGGCCTACTGAAATAAGATTTTCTTATTTAAACGGGGATAGCAATTCCATTCTATGTGTCATACTTGATCATTTCGCCATATTGCCATATTTTTGCTGAAAGGATTTAGTTGAGAACATCGACGGTAAAGTTTGCAACTTTTGGTCGCTAATAAAAAAGCCTTGCCTGTACCGGAAGTAGCAGACATTGCTCACATTGTTTATAATGTGAGCCAACAGCAGTAAGAGCAATTTAGACCGAGAAAGCGACAATTTCCCCGTTAGTTTGAGCGAGGATGACAGATTCGTGGATGAAGATATTGATAGTGAAGGACTACAAAAAAAAATAAAAAAATAAAATAAAATTTAAAGCGACGGCTCAGGGCGGCGGCAGTGTGAGCGTTTCAGATGTTATTAGACACATTTACTAGGATAATTCTGGAAGATCCCTTATCTGCCTATTGTTTTAATAGTGTTTTAGTGAGATTGTAAAGACATACCTAAAAGTCGGATGGCTGCGGTGAACACGCCAGTGTCTCAGAGAGAAGCCGAGGAGCCACAGCTGCCTTTTTTGACAGCTACTGCAGGAGGACGCATAATCCACTGATGTCTCCGGTAAGGTAGATATCACAATTTTCCCATCCAAAAACATGCTGGCTATCACTTTCCTCTGGCACTGTTCCCCTAGCATTCAAAAAAGCGGTTATTCATCCTCTCCTTAAAAGACCTAACCTCGATCCTGACCTCATGGTAAACTACTGACCGGTGTCTCACCTTCCCTTTATTTCAAAAATCCTCGAAAAAACTGTTGCAGAGCAGCTAAATGAACACCTAGCGTCTAACAATCTATGTGAAATCTTTCAATCCGGTTTCAGGACAAATCACTCTACGGAGACAGCCCTCGCAAAAATGACTAATGATCTACTGCTAACGATGGATTCTGATGCGTCATCTATGTTGCTGCTCCTTGATCTTAGCGCTGCTTTCGATACCGTCGATCATAATATTTTATCAGAGCGTATCAAAACGCGAATTGGTATGTCAGACTTAGCCCTGTCTTGGTTTAACTCTTATCTTACTGACAGGATGCAGTGGCCCTGCACTCTTCAGCATCTACATGCTGCCGCTAGGTGACATCATACGCAAATACAGTGTTAGCTTTCACTGTTATGCTGATGACACCCAACTCTACATGCCCCTACAGCTGACCAACACGCCGGACTGTAGTCAGCTGGAGGCGTGTCTTAATGAAATTAAACAGTGGATGTCCGCTAACTTTTTGCAACTCAACACCAAAAAAAACGTAAATGCTGATTATCGCTGAATATTTTGGAATTTGTTCAATTAATAACGGAGACGTCAAAGAAGAAAGATGTAGGTGGGAAGCGGTGTATTGCGGCCGCCTTTAGCAACACAAACACAGCCGGTGTTTCCTTGTTTACATTCCCGACAGATGACGGTGAAGCTTTACTATGGAACAGAGCGGTCAAGCGAACATGGTTCCCTACCACATGTCAACCGGCAGGTTTCGGTGACAAAATGGTGGTAATAAGTCGGCTCTTACCATAGACATGAGCGGAGAGCTTGCGTCGTTCCTCCTGCACCTGTCAAAGAGGCAGCTGCAGACTCTCTTGCCTCCTCCCACCGGCCGCCCTCGACTGTTGGATGCTTCCACCGTGTAGGAGGGAAAAAAAAAAAATCTCAGCCTGGCCCGACCGGCTGCGTTCGCCTCGTCGAGAAACGTGGCTTCCCTCGGAGACACTGGCGGTCACCACACCCAGGTTGTACAGGTACGACCATATAATCTCACTAAAACACTGGTAACACAATAAGCAGATAAGGGATTTTACAGAATGATCCTAGTAAATTTGTGTAATAACATCTGAATCGCTATGCCGTCTAGTGTTTTTTTCCCTAGTCCTTCACTCTCTCTTTCTTCATCCACGAATCTTTCATCCTCGCTCAAATTAATGGGGAAATCGTCGCTTTCTCGGTCCGAATCGCTCTCGCTGCTGGTGGCCATGATTGTAAACAATGCTGGTGGCCATGATTGTAAACAATGTTCAGATGTGAGGAGCTCCACAACCCGTGACGTCACGCGCACATCGTCTGCTACTTCCGGTACAGGCAAGGCTTTTTTATTAGCGACCAAAAGCTGCGAACTTTATCGTCGATGTTCTCTACTAAATCCTTTCAGCAAAAATATGGCAATATCGCGAAATGATCAAGTATGACACATAGAATGGACCTGCTATCCCCGTTTGAATAAGAAAATCTCATTTCAGTAGGCATTTATCGGTCCTGCTAGACACCGACCTCTATTTAATAATACAACTTTAATATTTGACAACCAAACAATTAAACAAGGCGACACTGTAAAGAATCTGGGTATTATCTTCCACCCAACTCTCTCCTTTGAGTCACACATTAAAAGCGTTACTAAAACGGCCTTCTTTCATCTCCGTAATATCGCTAAAATTCGCTCCATTCTGTCCACTAAAGACGCTGAGATCATTATCCATGCGTTTGTTACGTCTCGCCCCTTATTTTGGGGTCTCTACCTGGACTGTACAAACCATCGCTTTTCCTGCTTTTGAACCGATCCAGTGAGAGCTGAAGGTCACGAACCGAAGGTGCCATCAGTGACGTAGACCCTCTCCGCCATGGTCACGACTCTGCCTAGAAATCCTGTCCATGAACGTCACAAACAGGATGGATGACAGAGCGCAGCCCTGGCGGAGACCAACCCTTACTGGAAACGGATCCGACTTACATCCAAGCACCCGGACACAACTCTGGCTTCGGTTGTACAAAGATTGGATGGCCCTCATTTGGAAAACTAACGTATTACTTCCACTCCAGTTACTACATTAGGAGTGGTGACTTAAAGTACTCACCAGTGTTCAATGATCACTTTTTGACCCTCCAGCAAAGGCGCCTCTTCCCCTTTTGCCTCCTTGGTGGGCTTCTCCTCCTCATCCCGGGTTTTGCGCTTGGTCCCACGGCGGCCTAGACATGTTTGTTCACATCAGAATCAGAAATACTTTATTAAAAAGATTATTGTAAATCTACACAAAAACTTGACAACACAGGACCTATAAAAAAAAACCTAAACAAGGGACTTGGAAACCAACACAGGACATATAAACTTACACAAGGCTTATATAGACCTGAACAAAGACTATTGTGGACCAACGCAAGATGTATAGACCTAAAGACATTCACAGGTCTTTTCTAGACCAACACAAGACTTATAAACCTACGCAAGACTATTACAGACATCACAAGGCTATTCTAGACCAACAAAAGCCTATTATAGACATACAAAAGATGTGTAGGCAACACAAGACTATTGTAAACCTACATGTATAAGCTTTCAAAAACTTTGGAAGACGTACACAAATCTATTTTAGTTGAACATAAGACTATTTTAGACTTACATACAACCATAGTAAAAATACAATGCACTTACAAACACACAAGACACAATTACACAAGTATATTCTAGACCAACACAAGACTATCGCATACCTGCATTTCACTCATAAGCCTGCACAAGACAATGGCAGATCTATGCAAGTCTTAAAAGCCTTAAAACTCATTTGTATACTCTAGCCTTTAAATAGACTCCCTTTTTAGACCAGTCTATCTTTTCTTTTTCTCCGATGTCCCACTCTCCCCTGTGGAGGGGGTCCGGTCCGATCCGGTGGCCATGTACTGCTCGCCTGTGTATCGGCTGGGGACATATCTGCGCTGCTGATCCGCCTCCGCTTGGGATGGTTTCCTCCTGGCTCCGCTGTGAACGGGACTCTCGCTGCTGTGTTGGATCTGCTTTGGACTGGACTCTTGCGACTGTGTTGGATCCATTATGGATTGAACGTTCACAGTATCATGTTAGACCCGCTCGACATCCATTGCTTTCCTCCTCTCCAAGGTTCTCATAGTCATCATTGTCACCGACATCCCACTGGGTGTGAGTTTTCCTTGCCCTTATGTGGGCCTACCGAGGATGTCATAGTGGTTTGTGCAGCGTAGTGGTTTGTGCAGCCCTTTGAGACACTAGTGATTTAGGGCTATATAAGTAAACATTGATTGATTGATTGATATTCCACACCAACACAAGCCACGGCGTGGCGCAGTGGAAGAGTGGCCGTGCGCAACCCGAAGGTCTCTGGTTCAATCCCCACCTAGTACCAACCTCGTCATGTCCGTTGTGTCCTGAGCAAGACACTTCACCCTTGCTCCTGATGGGTGCTGGCTAGCAAGGCAGCTCCCTCCATCAGTGTGTGAATGTGTGTGTGAATGGGTAAATGTGGAAGTAGTGTCAAAGCGCTTTGAGTACCTTGAAGGTAGAAAAGCGCTATACAAGTACAACCCATTTATTTATTTATTTATTTATAATCCCTAAAGGCAAATTGGGGATTATCGGCACAATCCCTTTCAGGAGCAGACAGAACAGGATCGCTGACGGCTCTGCCAACTTCCTTACAGAAAAGGGTGGGAAACCGGTAAACAGAAACATATGAAATTGTTGGTATTAATAGTCATATATTAAAATTTGAGAGCAGATAATGACAAGACTAATTACAGTTGTTAACGGGCTTTTATTCTGAAGCTTTCTACCAGTCGAATAAGAGGCTGCTTTTCTTGAGGAAACTGAGGGCCTATCAGGTTAATTTTTTCATTAATATCCTTCATTGATATGCATTGGTGATCGATAGACAATGAAACTTTAGCAACAAAACACATATTTACACACCTATGCTTGAGAAGGAAAAGGATGAAGAACATCTTTTATTTCCTGGCCCCTACAACATACTGTAATGCAAACCCCGTTTCCATACGAGTTGGGAAATTGTTTTAGATGTAAATATAAATGGAATACTCCATCCATCCATTTCTACCGCTTATTCCCTTTGGGGTGGCGAGGGGCTCTGGTGCCTAACTCAGCTATAATCGGGCGGAAGGCGGGGTACACAACTATGATTTGCAAATCATTTTCAACCCATATTCAGTTGAATATGCTACAAAGACAACATATTTGATGTTCAAACTCATAAACATTTTTTTTGTGCAAATAATCATGAACTTTAGAATTTGATGCTGGCAACACGTGACAAAGAAGTTGGGAAAGGTGGCAATAAATACTGATAGGGATGAGAAATACTCATCAAACACTTATTTGGAACATCCCACAGGTGTGCAGGCTAATTGGGAACAGGTGGGTGCCATGATTGGGTATAAAAGCAGCTTCCATGAAATGCTCAGTAATTCACAAACAAAAATGGGGTGAGGGCCACCAATTTGTAAGCAAATCGTCGAACAATTTTAGAACATTTCTCACCGAGCTATTGCAAGGAATTTAGGGATTTTACCATCTACGGTCTGTAAAATCATCAAAAGGTTCAGAGAATCTGGAGAAATCACTGCACGTAAGCGATGATATTACGGACCTTTGAGCCCTCAGGCGGTACCGCATCAAAAACCGACATGAGTGTGTAAAGGATATCTCCACATGGGCTCAGGAACACTTCATAAAACCACAGTCAGTAACTACAGTTGGTCGCTACATCTGTAAGTGCAAGTTAAAACTCTACTATGCAAAGCCAAACCCATTTATCAACAACACAAAGGAACGCCGCTGGCTTGGCTGGACCCGAGCTCGTCTAAGATGGACTGATGCAAAGTGGACAAGTGTTCTGTGGTCTGGAGAGTCCACATTTCAAATTATATTTGGAAACAGAGGACGTGGTGTCCTCCAGAACAAAGAGGAAAATAACCATTCGGATTGTTATAGGCGCAAAGTTCAAAAGCCAGCATCTGTGATGGTATGGGGGTGTATTAGTGCCCAAGGCATGGGTAACTTACACATCTGTGAAGGCACCATTAATGCTGAACTGTCCATACAGGTTTTGAAGCAACATATGTTGTCATCCAAGCCACATTATTATGGACGCCCCTGCTTATTTCAGCAAGACAATGCCAAGCCACGTGTTACAACAGCGTGGTTTCATAGTGAAAGAGTGCAGGTACTTTCCTGGCCCGCCTGCAGTCCAGACCTGTCTCCCATGGAAAATGTGTGGTGCATTATGAAGCGTAAAATAGGACAGCGGAGACCCCGGACTGTTGAACGACTGAAGCTCTACATAAAACAAGAATGGGAAAGAATTCCACTTTCAAAGCTTCAACAATTAGTTTCCTCAGTTCCCAAACGTTTATTGAGTGTTGTTAAAAAAAGGTATTGTAACACAGTGGTAAACATGCCCTTTCCCAACTACTTTGGCACATGTTGCAGCCATGAAATTCTAAGTTGCAAAAAAAAAATTAAGTTTATGAGTTTGAACATCAAATATGTTGTCTTTGTAGCGCATTCAACTGAATATGGGTTGAAAAGGATTTGCAAATCATTGTATTCTGTTTATATCTACATCTAACACAATTTCCCAACTCATATTGAAACGTAAGTAGTTAATGGATAGCCCAGATTCACAAGCATACAAACCAAACAAATACATCCAAATATAATGAAAACAAACAAAAGAAAAACACACACAAAAAAAATGCAAAAATGAATTAAGTTCAAACTGAACAAAAACAATTATGTACACCTCACGTTATGATACAAAACAAATACAAAACCAGACAAAAATAAGTAAAATAATAAATGTAAAGCAAAAATTACTTCTTATTCCTGGACTAACACTATTACGTTAGATCCACTATGGACAGGACTCTCAATATTATGTTAGATCCACTATGGACTGGACTCTCACACTATTATGTTAGATCCACTGTGGACTGGACTCTCACTATTATGTTAGATCCACTATGGACTGGACTCTCACTATTATGTTAGATCCACTATGGACTGGACTCTCACTATTATGTTGGATCCCCTATGGACTGGGCTCTCACTATTATGTTAGATCCACTATGGACTGGACTCTCACTATTATGGTAGATCCACCATGGACTGGACTCTCACAATATTATGCTAGATCCACTATGGACTGGACTCTCACATTATTATGTTAGTTTCACTATGGACTGGACTCTCACAATATTATGTTAGATCCACTATGGACTGGACTCTCACACGATTATGTTAGATCCACTATGGACTGGACTCTCACTATTATGTTAGATCCACTATGGACTGGACTCTCACTATTATGTTAGATCCACTATGGACTGGACTCTCACACGATTATGTTAGATCCACTACGGACTGGACTCTCACTATTATGTTAGATCCACTATGGACTGGACTCTCACTATTATGTTAGATCCCCTATGGACTGGACTCTCACACTATTATGTTAGTTTCACTATGGACTGGACTCTCACACTATTATGTTAGATCCACTATGGACTGGACTCTCACTATTATGTTAGATCCACTATGGACACATAAAATGGACCTGCTATCCCCTTTTAAATAAGAAAATCTCATTTCAGTAGGCCTTTAAGTTCCTGTTCTAAGCTGTTATAAAGTACTGTATTTCCTGGAATTGCCGCAGGGCATAGAGTATGCGCCTGCCTTGAATTACTGCCGGGTCACACTTGCTTTGCAAAATAATTAGCGCATGCTTAGTATTACCGCCTGGTCAAACTCGTGATGTCACGAGTGACACTTCCCCTGTCATCATTTTCAAAATGGAGGAGGCTGATTTCAATACCGGTAATTTGAAATCGCATAAAGGGAAGAAAATCAAGAGCTATTCAGTAGGATTTAAGGTCCAAGCTTACATCACACTCAATTTTTTACTGCATGCCTTTGGTAAGTGCCAGAGTGAGAAGAGGTTTTAAAATAATTAGCGCATGCTTACTTTTACCGCATGCCTTTGGTAAGTGCAGGAGTGGGAAGAGGTATCAAATTAATTAGCGCCCAGGCGGCAATTCAAGGAAATACGGTATATGCCTTGAGCTCTTATTTTGAAGGCGCTTGGAGCGGAAGTGGTGACACGTTGAAGTGGAGCGGAGGCTTTGAAAAAAAGGAAATAAAGTGGTTCTCGTGTAAAAATTTAGCCTCCGTGTTTGTTATTATGTACTTGTATACAGTATAGGCGAAATATTTAAACCCTCGGTTACACTAATGTTAAAACATGACGATGTAAAAAAAAAAATAATAACGTGCCCTCGTCAAATATTCGTAATGATTAACATGAGAAGTATTAACACAGAGTGGAGATGTTAATTCATATGTAAGATGAGCATGCGTGTTGGAAACAAAGTGAAAGTGAAACTGACTGACATTAATACCGACCTGCTTCGACGGACGCCATTTTGGTTATGGAATTTTCCCGCGCCGGACACGGACAGTACCAACTTACTCGAAGGGGTGTAATAATGTATTCCGTGATGATAAATGCAAATTTTACCCGTCATGTTCCATTTGAAAATTCCAATTATATTGACTTAATACTATTTAAGATTAACATTTAAAAAAAAAAGTTTTTTTATCATCACCTTTTGTTTTATTTTTTAAATGGACTCTACCATCTGACTGCCCCTGACGTTAAACACTCCTTACAACAGGGGTGTCCAAACTTTTTCCACTGAGCAAAGTAAGCGGGGGCGTTTATTAAAAAAAAAAAATACAATATATGTATAAGAAATATACATTTAGGCCTCCACTCAGGCTTGATCCCGGGGACCCCAAAGGGTTTTGGTAAAAATAAAATGTTAAAAATGTGTCATTATTCAGTATTATTATTTTTATTATTATTCAAGTTTTAAATCTCTAGAGCAGGGGTCACCAACGCGGTGCCCGCGGACACCAGGTCGCCCATAAGGACCAGATGAGTCGCCCGTTGGCCTGTTCTAAAATTAGCTCAAATAGCAGAACTTACCAGTGAGCTGCCTCTATTTTTTAAATTGTATTTATTTACTAGCAAGCTGGTCTCGCTTTGCTTGACATTTTCAATTCTAAGAGAGACAAAACTCAAATAGAATTTAAAAATCCAAGAAAATATTTTAAAGACTTGGTCTTCACTTGTTTAAGTAAATTCATTATTATTTTACTTTGCTTCTTAAAACTTTCAGAAAGACAATTTTAGAGAAAAAATACAACCTTAAAAATTATTCTAGAATTTTTAAACACATACCTTTTTACCTTTTAAATTCCTTCCTCTTCTTTCCTGATAATTTAAATCAATGTTCAAGTATTTTTTTTATTTATTGTAAAGAATAATAAATTCGTTTTAATTTAATTCTTCATTTTAGCTTCTGTTTGTTCGACGAAGAATATTTGTGAAATATTTCTTCAAACTTACTATTATTACAATTTTAAAATAATAGTCTGGCAAATTTTTATTTATTTCAAATTTAGAAAATCTGAAGAATAACATTTAAATCTTATTTCAAAGTCTTTTGAATTTCTTTTAAAATTTTTGTTCTGGAAAATCTAGAAAAAATAACAATTTGTCTTTGTTAGAAATATAGCTTGGTCCAATTTGTTATATATTCTAACAAAGTGCAGATTGGATTTTAACTTATTTAAAACATGTAATCAAAATGTTTAAAATTAATCTTAATCAGGTAAAATTACTAAAGATGTTCCATAAAATCTTTTTTAAATTTTTTCATAAAGATTCGAATTACCGGTAGCTAGTTTATCTCTCCTTTTTTTTCAGATGAATTTTAAATTTTAATGAGTCGAAATTGAAGATAAACTATGTTTCCAAATTTAATTTAAATTTTTTTCCTGTTTTCTCCTCTTTTAAACCGTTCAATTAAGTGTTTTTTTCATCATTTATTCTCTACAAAAAACCTTCCGTAAAAGGAAAAAAAATGTATGACGGAATGACAGACAGAAATACCCATTTTATATATATATATATATATATATATATATATATATATATATATATATATATATTAATATATATATATATATATATATATAAAAAAAAAATATATATATATATATATATATATATATATATATATATATATATATATATAGATAGATATATAGATATATATATGTATAATATTGTGGACAGGCGGAGCCGGCAAACAAGCAGCGGGGCAGGGCACGCTCGAGCCCGGCCCAAGATGGCGACGAGGAGGCGGAGAATGCGGCCGAGCGGAGAGACAGGGCGTGTCGGGAGCGACGCCGCAGTCATGTGCAGGTGTATGGATCGTGCACCAGTACACAATTAACTTATCTCTTCACAATGTATAAAAGGGGAGAAGGAGGAGAGATTGGGGCAGAAGGAGGAGAATAGCCCGCAGCAGCGACTGAGGAGCAGACGAGAACGACGACGATGGTGGCTGAAAAGCGGACTGTGAGCGAGCAGTGGAGAGGAGCAGCTAAAAAGTGAGCCGACCTGAAGACAAAACTTGATTGAAAAATAAAGCGAGTCAAACCTGTTCGAAATAAATTTCCTTCCTGGGAGGTCCATTGAACCCGCTCGACGACGGCAAAAGACGGTCAGAAATACATTCTACATTTAAGTGCATTCAAGAAGGAACATATACATGATACAGAAAAAGAATAGTTTTCAAATCTGATAATAATAATATACTTAGTCACCTATAACATCAAAGTTGGTCTTTCTACAGATGTATATTAGTGTTGTCCCGATACCAATATTTTGGTACCGGTACCAAAATTTATTTCGATACTTTTCTAAATAAAGGGGACCATAAAAAATTTCATTATTGGCTTCATTTTAACAAAAATCTTATTGTACATTAACACATGTTTATTCTATATATATATATATATATATATATATATATATATATATATATATATATATATATATATATATATATGATATAAATTATATTATTATTATTGTCTATTGTGAGCGAACTGTAATGCTGAATTTCCCCCAGGGATCAATAAAGTACTTTTTATTCTACTCTATTCCATTCAATTCTATTATTGAAATTTAGTCCTTAAATAAAATAGTGAACATACTAGACAACTGGTCTTAGTAGTAAGTAAACCAACAAAGACTCCTAATTAGTCTGCTGACATATGCAGCAACATATTGTGTCTATTATAATTCTGTTATTTTGTCAACATTATAAAGGACAAGCTGTAAAAATTTATTAATAATCGACTCATTCATTTACTGTTAATATCTGCTTATTTTCTGTTTAGGGCACGTTGAGAAGAACAAGTTAAAGCTCTACTATGCAAAGCGAAAGCCATTTATCAACAACATCCAGAAACACCGCCGGCTTCTCTGGGCCTGAGATCATCTAAGATGGACTGATGCAAAGTGGAAAAGTGTTCAGTGGTCTGACGAGTCCACATTTCAAATTGTTTTTGGAAATATTCGACATCCAAAGGGGAAGCGAACCATCCAGACTGTTATCGACGCAAAGTTCAAAAGCCAGCATCTGTGATGGTCCGGGGGTGCATTAGTGCCCAAGGCATGGGTAACTTACACATCTGTGAAGGCACCATTAATGCTGAAAGGTACATACAGCTTTTGGAACAACATATGCTGCCATCTAAGCGCCGTCTTTTTCATGGACGCCCCTGCTTATTTCAAGAAGACAATGCCAAGCCACATTCAGTACGTGTTACAACAGCGTGGCTTTGTAAAAACAAAATTGCGGGTACTTTCCTGGCCTGCCTGCAGTCCAGACCTGTCTCCCATCCAAAGTGTGTGGCGCATTATGAAGCCTAAAATACGACAGCGGAGTTGAACGACTGAAGCTCTACATAAAACAAGAATGGGAAAGAATTCCACTTTCAAAGCTTCAACTATTAGTTTCCTCAGTTCCCAAACGTTTATTGAGTGTTGTTAAAAGAAAAGGTGATGTAACACAGTGGTGAACATGCCCTTTCCCAACTACTTTGGCACGTGTTGCAGCCATGAAATTCTAAGTCAATTATTATTTGCAAAAAAAAATAAAGTTTGTGTTTGAACATCAAATATCTTGTCGTAGTGCATTCAATTGAATATGGGTTGAAAATGATTTGCAAGTCATTGTATTCCGTTTATATTTACATCAAACACAATTTCCCAACTCATATGGAAACGGGGTTTGTAGTTTATTGTCAACATCCAAAATAATCGCTCTTATTTAAAAGGGTTCTTTCCTGCGAAAGCTAAAGATCCGTTCTCTAATCAGTCACCCTTCTGGTGTTTCTTAAAGTTAATCTGTGTAAATAACAGCACGGATGAATTCATGTCTCCGAGCACGTTTCGCTCGAGTCTCGCTACTTTTTTTTGCAATCTCCAAACATCCATTTGTATTAATCATCTCAAAACTGGCAGGCGGAACGCGGAAGAACGTACGAGAAAATCTGCCAAGCAACAGATGGACGTGCTCAAATACCGCCAATCCAAAAGTAAATACCATATGGAGTACCAAAAAATAGCCATGGAGGATCCATGCTTGTTTCACCCGGAAGCGGTGTCGACATTTATAGAACGTTAAACAAACTGCCGGAGGACGTCACAAAAGACGACAACAGAGGCTGTTAAAACCTCCCAGAGCGAGTCTGCGTGGTGTCTGTCTGACTCATTCAATCCTTTGTTCTTTTCTTTTCTCCACAACAGCTTTTAGTTGTTTGGCACTCTAGTCGTGCACGTGCAGAACTCAGTCCCAATGTGACCTCACCAGACACGTTTTCTGAATGAGTCAAAGCCTGGTGAAGCTCCCGACTTATACATCGGACCGAACCACCGTCATCGTTCTTGCAATGCCTTGCCTTCGTCTGTCAGTGTGACTTATTATTATTAGAATAATTATGTGTAAGTTATCACTCAACTCTTATGTTTAAAGGCCGTTGTTATAGTTATCATCAATTGTGCTGAAGTTGTACAAACCCCGTTTCCATATGAGTTGGGAAATTGTGTTGGATGTAAATATAAACGGAAGACATTGATTTGCAAATCGTTGTATTCCGTTTATATTTACATCCAACACAATTTCCCAACTCATATGGAAACGGGGTTTGTACTTTTCTATCTGTGCAAAGGGACAACTTGCAAATCCAAGATTGCGAGTCGTCTCGCATCAGCGTTTTTTGTAACGACCGGGTCGCATCGTGGTGCGGAGTTTGAAACAAATGGTTTATTTAGAAATATATCAGAGTTTAACAAAGAAAAACATGCTCAAAGCACAGAAGGCAAAAAAAAACCCAAAGGTGCTAGCATGGGAGCCAGCAATTAAAATAGCATAGCGGGGAAACTAGTCGGGACAGAGTCCGGAACAAAAGTCATCATCTGTTGCGTATTGCAAATTAGGAAGCCGGACTGACTGACTGGAGAAGGCAGGCTTAAATAATGTCAGTGATTACAAAACACAGGTGCGCGTCCGGAACAAGCAGCAGGTGAAAATAGAAAGTAACTATGGTAACTAACTCGGAGGGTGCACAAACAGGAACCGAAGGAGTCCAAAACCAACAGAAAATCCAATCAGAATATGATCCGGGCAGCGGATCATAACAGTTTGTGTCCGCAACATCGAGTACCGTGACGCAGACAAAGCAGAGACAGGGCGATATCACGAGTGTCAGCACATTTTCCATTTCGTGAATTGATTAATGTGGACCCCGACTTAAACAAGTTGAAAAACTTATTCGGGTGTTACCATTTAGTGGTCAATTGTTCGGAATATGTACTGTACTGTGCAATCTACTAATAAAAGTTTGAATCAATCAATCAACTGGGTGGGGCTGCTGAAATTACACCCCTTCCTTCAGAAGCGGCCTCAGTGATGTAACCAGGGACCTCCCAAATAAATAAAGGAGCATGTGGAACTGTTACCTTGGAGCGTAGATTGGTTCTGTAACTGAGAGTACAGCCCAAAACGTCTCTCCTCATTGAGCTAAATTTAACTCTGTCTCTGCATGATTCCTTGCTTCTTGTCTGTTTAACAGAGGTCATCAGTGTTTGAACCTGACACTTATTACGGAGAATAAAACCATTAATTGACATTAATGAGCCAAACAGTGGGTAATTCATGTCGCCAATTTTCAAATTTGTATCTAATACCTCCAAATGGGGTGGAGGGGCTAATAGGTGGCGCCGCTGTCCAGAAACGTGGAGTTTTCTGATTCGATTCCAGCCTCCACCATCCTAATTGCTGCCGTTAATAATAATGATAATAAAATATTTTATTTGTAAAAAGCACTTTACATGGAGTCAACAACCTCAAAGTGCTACAGTGTATTAAAAAATAAAATAAGTACAAATATAATACAAATAAATAATAAATTAGGGTGGTGTAGCTTGGTTGGTAGAGTGGCCGTGCCAGCAACTTGAGGGTTGCAGGTTCGATCCCCGCTTTCACCATCCTAGTCGCTGCCGTTGTGTCCTTGGGCAAGACACTTTACCCACCTGCTCCCAGTGCCACCCACACTGCTTTAAATGTAACTTAGATATTCGGGTTTCACTATGTAAAAGTGCTTTGAGTCACTAGAGAAAAGCGCTATATAAATATAATTCACTTCAAAAATAAAAAATAGAACTAGCACACATACATCTAAAAAAAGGCTTTTTAAAAAATAAGGGTTTTTAAGCCTTTTTTAAAAGCATCCACAGTCTGTTGTGCCCTCAGGTGGTCAGAGAGAACATTCCACAGACTGGGAGCGGGTCTCCCATAGTCCGTAGCTTTGTCATCGGAGGTTGGAGGAGGCTAGTCTGTCCTGAGTTGAGGTGTCATGTGGAGGATTTTGGTGGTGAGCAGTTCTTTGAGGTAGAGGGGGGCATTCTCATGGAGGCACTGGTGGGTTTGTAGTTAGACCATTGTGTATTTGGGCAAGACGCATCAGCCACCTTGCCCCCAGTGCCACCCACACTGGGATAAACAAGCTTACCACCATCAAGGTTAAATGTATGGGACATTTAGGCTAGATGATGAAAAAGTGCTATGAAAATAGTCATTCATGAGGTTATTATTTTCCATCCATCCATTTTTCTACCGCCGGTCCCTTTCGGGGTCGAGAGGGGCGCTGGATTTAAATCCACTAAATGATCACATTACTTCGTATGAAGGTTGAAAAGCATTATGGGATACAAAAATTGTTTTGCTACAGCCATAGAAATGAAAAATGAAAATGAAAAGGAATGAATACATTTAGTAAGACAATATGAGGTACTTTATTGAAGCATTCAAGGGCCACATAAAATTATGTGGCGGGCCAGATCTGGGCCCTGAGTCTGCAGTTTTACGTCTGTAGAATAGCCATTTGAGTATTGTTGCGTTTGGACCGGATGTTCCTCCGAGGGAATTTAAGTTGCTAGTCAATCCCAAATTCTTTTAAAGACACATAAGCTGATTTTAAATGAGCACCCAGAACAGAATAGGTATTTTGCAATTTATTCCAAAGCTTTGGAGAGACCACCCTAAAAAAACAACACATTTAATTCGCGTCGGCAAGTTGATCTGAAAACCTTACGGAAGCGCTGTCTTCTTCAATATCTCCCTCGCCCCCACCCACCGGAATGAATACACATGTCTATTGTCCTCCTTAGCTGGGAGCAGGAAAATATAAGAAGGGAGTATTGCTACTCCTTACATTCCTAAAGCCAAGGTTAACTTGCAGTGTACCATAGACATGAGATTATAAAATAGAAAGAGTACAAATGGAAAACACGAGCTATTTCAAATATGACTATGAATATAAAGAAATAACTGTTAAATATGTATATATGTAGATATCTATCTCTGTCAGTATTCACAATAATATTTATTTATTTTTAATATTTATTATTTCTGCAGCTAGTGGGTCCATGACGACGACTTCTGTTTTGTTTGTTCAACCGTTTTACTGCCGTGTTACAGGCAATTAGGGTATGTAAAAAAAAAATGCACACAATATTTTTGTGTAAATAAGTCATTTAACCAAGCCTTACTGTCTTGCCTCTGGTCACATTTTTTCCCCGCTCCCTTCTTCTCCCCGCTTATTGTCTTTGTTTTGTCTTGTCTACACTTTTTTGAAACCTCTGTCTTTGTGTTGTCCTCCAAATCTAAACATCAGACACGGAAATGATCAGCTGGACTCTCGACTCAATTGACAAAATCTTTTCGACGAGGAAAAGAGGTTCCTGGGTAGCCTGACCGCCCAGATGGAACCATTGCTGCGAAGTACGTGAGAGATTCCTGGGATGAACGGGGAATCATGTGCTTCACAGTCCTTTCCATCGAGGACGTGGAAGATATCTACCTATTTGGAACCGTGGTCGCGGGGCACCTGCTGATTGGGCTCGGTGTTGCTCTGGTGTATCGTCAAATTCGTAAGACGATGGCAGCCACTCAAGGAGCCCAAAGGCTGTTCGTCGGAAAGGAGGGCATGGGCTGGGCTGTGAGATCAAAGACTGGGGCGATTTCTGCAAGAATTGCAAGATGGATCACATCATGGAAAAGCTGGTTGAAAGGGAAACATTGGATATGAGAGCCAGCATGGAGAAATAGAACAGACAAGCTATTTGTGGAGAGGCGTGGCCGGCAGTCCGACAGTGAGGCAGGGCACGCCGGAGCCCGGCCCAAGATGGCGGCGAGGAGGCGGGGACGGCGAGCGAGCGGCGAGGCGGGGCGTGCCGGGAGAGCCGCCGCAATCGTGATCAGGCGCGCGGGTCGCCCAGCTGGGCACAATTAAACCATCTCGTACTGTATAAAAGGGCGGTAGCCGTGAATGTGGGGCAGGGAGACGGAGGAAGGAGACAGACCCAACAGGAGGCGGATGCAGAGCGAGAGCGACGGAGAACGAAAGCAAAAAGGAAACGACGACGTGCTGCTGAAAAGCGACCCAACCAGAGACAGCGTCTTTATTGAAAAATAAAGAAGGCTAAACCTGCCCGCAGCTATGTCATTCCTTGGTGGTCCTTGGAAACCCGGGCAGTGCGAGTCCGTCACACCATTGTAAAGTCTGCTCGCGGAAAAAACAAAAATTGTAATCTATGATTTGACTCCCTCAAATGGCTTTGACGCTGCAACAACAGGATCAGGCTGTTCTGAAAACGTCCCCCGAGGACTCCTCAATGACGCTTTTGACCTCCCTCTCTCCTCAACGACACCTGTAGCACGGCCCCAGGCCTACGGATACTACATCAATACAGCCAAGACAATGGGCATATGCACACAGGTTTTTTCCCCACTCCAGACAAGGCCCCCTTAGGAGCCCAGTCTAGATTGTATTTTTTTAACTCATCTTCTTCCCCAGCGTTTTACCTTTTTCCCATCTTTGAAAAGGCGTTCCTGTTCTGTAATCTAAAATCTTGAACGGGTTTGTGCTTAAAACAGATTTGTTGTACTTGTGCAATGACAATAAAGTTATCCTATCCTATATATCTGCCACTTATAGTATTTAATCTCTTTCGATAACCTCCTTGGTGTAGTTTCCATTCTGATAGCGGAGCAGCGAGCGGACCGCAGGGCTCGTGTTTCCACGTGCGGGACAAAAGAAAGAATGCAACAGGATGATTAAGTAGCACGGCTTTCATAAGCCTCCCTCATGGTTGTCCCATCCCAACATGACATGTGCAGCGATGTGCGTCACAAAAAGGATTGACAAAGACTAAAACAGGCGGCAGCACATTTGACGGAAGAGAGAGAATCGGCGCTGAGACAAAGAGCGAGTGACACACAGAATGGCAAGGAAGCACAGAGCCAAGATTCCCGGGTGACATGTGAGTGGGCGATTCATTCATTGGTGCGCTGACAAGCTTTTGGGTCCATACTGTCGTTTTTGTACAGGAAAGAAATTACCATATTTGTCCATTTAGCAGCAGCCAGGCAGCTGCGTTGGAGCATCGAACGCAAACGCCGACCTGAGCTGCTGAATGACATGTTCAGGCTTATTAAACCTGCGAGGAAAGTGTTGCATTTGGACCGGAAGTTCCTCCGAGGGAATTTAAGTTGCTGGTCAATCCCAAGTTCTTTTGATGACACATAAGCTGATTTTAAATGATAACCCAGAATATAATAGGTATTTTGCAATTTATTCCAAAGCTTTGGAGAGACCAACCTAAAAAACAACACATTCAATTCGCGTCGCCTAGTTGATCTGAAAACCCTACGGACGCGCTGTCTTCTTCACTGTCTCCCCCGCCCACACCTACCGGAACGAATACACATACAGTATCTGTTGTTCTGCTAAGCCTGGGACAGGAAGAGATAAGAAGAGAGTATGGCTACTCCTTCCATTCCTAAAGATTCAAGGTTAACACACGCAGTTTACTAGCGGACAACCAAAAAGAGAACAAATGGAAAGTGAAGTGAAGTGAATTATATTTATATAGAGCTTTTTCTCTAGTGACTCAACGCGCTTTACATATTGAAACCCAATATCTAAATTACGTTCAAACCAGTGTGGGTGGCACTGGAAGCAGGTAGGTAAATTGTCTTGCCCAAGGACACAACGGCAGTGACTAGGATGGCGGAAGCGGGAATTGAACCTGCAACCCTCAAGTTGCTGGCACGGCCACTCTACCAACCGAGCTAAACCGCCCCTAAACTCTAGCTGTTTTCAAATATGACTATGAATATAAAGAAATAACTCTTTGAACCTTGCTTGACCTCATCCTATGGACCCGTTCAACATTGTTCATTTAAAAGTTAAAGTTAAAGGGTTAGGGTTGGAAAAATTGGACATAAATTATCGAAAAACTTTTTGTTTTCTGAGTTCCCACTGAACAGATGAAAGCTTTCTTTCCAAAAAGTCCATTTCGTACAATGCGAGGAGACGGGAGGGGGTTATCTATTGTCATCGAAGACCTGCCCAAGCTCGATCCAGGTCCAGCCCAAGCCCGAGGCATCTTTTTGTTTTGTGTTAAGATGACCAAAAACAAGAGTGGTTTGGATAACCCCCCCATTCCTTTAGAAACAGCTGCTGTTGTGTAAACAGGGAATTTTGGGTCTTGGTCAAGTGGGGGTGACCCCAGGATGCAGACACGGGAGACAAGGTGGAATTACAAAAAAAATGAAAACATTTTTAATTAGAAAAAAAGGGATAACTGAGGAAGATTGGGCAGAAACGCACACCATGAAATCTGGACAAAATAGGTTCCTCAAAGGTCGGCAGGAGAAAGGGCCAGGGCGCACTGAGCAGGGCAAGAGTCCAACAAAACAAAATCCTTTTACCTCAGGGGGACTAGGAAATAAACATACAAGAGGTTAGGGAATTCAGGACAAAGTAGCGAAAACATACATGTATCAGGTGCATGCACGAGAGGAGTTCTGGAAACAATAACCGGCGAGGCCAAGCTGACAGTGACGAGCCTAAATACTGGTGTGCTGATCGCGAGCAGGTGTGCCTCAAGGTCCGCCCCTCGCCAAGGGCGAAACACCAAATAAACAGGTGTAGACAAAATGAGAAGGCAGGAAAACACTAAAAACACAACAGAATATCCGAATAAAGGAGGTGATGTAAACCGTTTTTCGCCAGAGCGTGCTAGAGACTGTACAAGAGTACAGACCAGACGTTTCTCCTCAAAATTGAGCCAAATTGAATTTTTGTCTCTGTTTGATTCTTTGCTTCTTGTCCTGTTTCATAGATGTCATCAGTGTTTGAACCTGACAGCGATGATAGTCACACACACACCTGGTGCGGCGATATTGTTCTCTGCATTTGACCCATCACCCTTGATCACCCCGTGTGAGGTGAGGGGAGCAGTGAGCAGCTGCGGTGGCCGCGCCCGGGAATATGTTTTTGTTGATTTAACCCCCCAATTCCAACCTTTGATACTGAGTACCACGCAGGGAGGTAATGGCTCCCATTTTTATAGTCTTTGGTATGACTCGACCTCCCCATCTCAGGGCGGACCATTTCTGTGTGTCCATCAGTGATGACATCATCAGCATCAGCATCATCCCACATAAGCACTAACTGTATTCTGGTTGTAGGCCTTTTTGTTGTATTGTTGTTTAATGCACACAAAGGTCGTCCCGATACCAATATTTTGGTACCGGCACCAAAATGTATTTCGATACTTTTGTATATAAAGGGGACCACAAAAAATGGCATTATTGGCTTTATTTTAACATTAGTAACATATGTTTATTATTGCAATTTAGTCTTTAAAAAAAAGTTGAACATACTCGACAACTTGTCTTTTAGTAGCAAGTAAACAAACAAAGACTCCTAATTAGTCTGCAGTAACATATTGTGTCATTTATACACCTATTATTTTGTACACATTATGAGGGACAAACTGTAAAAATGGACTATAAATCTACTTGTTCATTTACTGTTAATATCTCTTTCAACATATTCTATCTACACTTCTGTTAAAATGTAATAATCACTTATTCTTCTCTTCTTTGATACTTTACATTAGTTTTGGACGATACCACACATTTAGGTATCGATCCGATACCAAGTAGTTACAGGATCATACATTGGTCATATTCAAAGTCCTCATGTGTCCAGGGACCTATTTACTGAGTTTATGAATATAATATGAATTTTAAAAAAAAGAAGAAAGATTTTGTGACGATAGAAAATATCAATGTAATCATAGTAGTATTAACTGTCATACATGGACTTGGACCTGGATTGTTTCTTCTACGCAAAGGATAGTTGGGAGGAGCTAGACGTGAATGTGAGTACATTTTGATTTATTTAACACTATAAGTAAAAAAAAAAAAAAAGGCAAACAAAGGGCACGCACAATGGCGGAGAACAAATACTTGGCTACAAAAAAACAAATGACTAGCACAAGGGCTGCAAACTATAAACATGAACAAAAACTTGCGCTGTGGCATGAACAACAAAACTTACGTGGCGTGGACAAAACGAACAGCATAACATGGCATGAAGCAGATAGGAATAGGGAGGCATGTAGGTAGGTACAAAGTTGCCAGGACGAAGTACCGGCAACTGTGGTTTAAAAAACAGCTATGATAATGATTAGCAGGTGTGAGAACTGAGGACCGGGGCGTGACTTGGAGACGAGGTGAAAACTAATGAGTTACTATGGAAACAATAACAAACCAGGAAGTGCAAAACAGGAAACGAGTCTCCAAAAAACAAAACCGAACATGACAAAAACAAAACATGATCCATGGGTGTGACAATTAACTAGATACGTTCCTGTACTTGGTTTCATTACAGTATCATTATAATTTTTTTTTTAAATAAGAAAGATTTTGTGATGCTAAAAAATATCAATGTAATCATAGTAGTATTAACTGTCATACATGGACTTGGACCTGGATTGTTTCTTCTACGCAAAGGATAGTTGGGAGGAGCCAGACTTGAATATGAGTACATTTCGATTTATTTAACACTATAACTATAAAAAAAAAAGGCAAACAAAGGGCACGCACAATGGCGGAGAACAAATACTCGGCTACAAAAAAACAAATGACTAGCGCAAGTGCTGCAAACTATAAACATGAACAAAAACTTACGCTGTGGTATGAACAACAAAACTTACGTGGCGTGGACAAAACGAACAGCATAACATGGCATGAAGCAGATAGGAATATGGAGGCATGTAGGTAGTTACAAAGTTGCCAGGACGAAGAACCGGCAACTGTGGTTTAAATGATAACTATGATAATGATTAGCAGGTGTGGGAACTGAGGACCGGAGCGTGACTTGGAGACGAGGTGAAAACTAATGAGTTACTATGGAAACAATAACAAACCAGGAAGTGCAAAACAGGAAACGAGTCTCCAAAAAACAAAACCGAACATGACAAAAACAAAACATGATCCATGGGCGTGACAATTAACTAGATACGTTCCTGTACTTGGTATCATTACAGTATCATTTGAATTTTTTTTTAAAATAAGAAAGATTTTGTGATGCTAAAAAATATCAATGTAATCATAGTAGTATTAACTGTCATACATGGACTTGGACGTGGATTCTTTCTTCTACGCAAAGGATAGTTGGGAGGAGCCAGACGTGAATGTGAGTACATTTTGATTTATTTAACACTATAACTAAAAAAAAAAAAAAAGGCAAACAAAGGGCGCGCACAATGGCGGAGAACAAATACTCGGCTACAAAAAAACAAATGACTAGCACAAGGGCTGCAAACTATAAACATGAACAAAAACTTACGCTGTGGCATGAACAAAACTTACGTGGTGTGGACAAAACGGACAGCATAACATGGCATGAAGCGGATAGGAATATGGAGGCATGTAGGTAGGTACAAAGTTGCCAGGACGAAGAACCGGCAACTGTGGTTTAAATAATAGCTATGATAATGATTAGCAGGTGTGAGAACTGAGGACCGGGGCGTGACTTGGAGACGAGGTGAAAACTAATGAGTTACTATGGAAACAATAACAAAACAGGAAACAAGTGTCCAAAAAACAAAACCGATCATGACAAAAACAAAACATGATCCATGAGCGTGACAATTAACTAGATACGTTCCTGTACTTGGTATCATTACGGTATCATTTGAATTTTTTTTTAAAATAAGAAAGATTTTGTGATGCTAAAAAATATCAATGTAATCATAGTAGTATTAACTGTCATACATGGACTTGGACGTGGATTGTTTCTTCTACGCAAAGGATAGTTGGGAGGAGCCAGACGTGAATGTGAGTACATTTTGATTTATTTAACACTATAACTGTTATGTTTGACTAAAGGAGGACGTGACGGAAAACGGACACCAGGTGGCAGTATGTCCAAATATTTATTAATATATATATATATATATATATATATATATATATATATATATATATATATATATATATATATATATATATATATTTATATTAATTAACAAATGTATATATGTAATAATCAATCAACAGAAAACATACTAAGTAAATGGAGCGTGGCAAAAACTATAGAGTGTATGGTGTTAGTCTAAGTGTGTAAATTAACTGAAGTGTGTTTTACCCAAGTGTTGACAAAAGAGAACGCGAAAGTCCGTGGGGCAGGCAGAGGGTTCAGGTCAAACGAGCGAGGAGTCGAGGTACAAAGGAGGCAGTCAGAATCCAGAGGGAGATCCAGGGAAAAGAGTGAGACGCACAGCTCACCTTGCGGGCGATGGAGAATTCTGTGGGGACACGGGAGAAGACACCGAGAACACGTAGAGGTACAGGGCACAGGGAGAGCAGGTTTGCATAACGCAGGGTGATTGCTTACAGTACGCATTTGGAACTAAGTTCCCGCCCGGATCCCTGTGTCCACTGGTCTTTTATGCTGCTCATCGTCAGTCACAGGTGTGTCCTGCAGCCGGCTGTGGCGGAGAGTGGGCGCGGTCCGCTTGATGAATGCGGGGGCGTGTCTGGAGTGCGCTGTCGGCGGGTCCTCTGGTTGGACTCGCAGCGGAGAGAGACGCGGAATGCGCATGCCCCACAACAGTATCCCCCCCCTATGGACAGATTCCAGATGTCCTAGAATCTGAACACCCCCAAAAGCAGGAACAAAAATCAAGGGAGGGTGGAGGGGTGAACTGGTGGTGGGTCGCCAGCCCAAGTGTCTCAGAAGCCATCGGGGACAAGTCTGGTGGCGGCGTCGGGTGGACCGCCGCTGCGGCCGGCGAGGTGGACGACCAAAGAACGGTCAACGTCTTGGCCGTCGGTAAGGCGGGCGCGAATGGTGCCCTGGTGCGGGCCGCCGGACACGAGGAGGTGGACGGCACTGTAGTGAGTACCGCCGGACACAAGGAGGTGGGCGGCGCCGTGCTGCAGCCCGCCGGACACGAGGAGATGGCTGAGGAGCTGAAACCAGTGCTACTGGCTGAGGGGCGGAGGTCAGGGCCAGCCTGGGTATGGGTGCTAGCTCACAGGCTAGCCTGGGGACAGGTGCTAGCTCAGGGGCTTGCCAAGGGGCTGGTGCTAGCTCGGGGGATAGACCGGGGGCTAGCTCGGGGACTGCCGCTGGCTCGGGGGCTAGCTCGGGGACTGCCGCTGGCTCGGGGACTGCCGCTGGCTCGGGGACTGCCGCTAGCTCGGGGGCTGGCTCGGGGACTGCCGCTAGCTTGGGGGCTGGCTCGGGGACTGCCGCTAGCTCGGGGGCTGGCTCGGGGACTGCCGCTAGCTCGGGGGATGGCTCGGGGACTGACGCTAGCTCGGGGGCTGGCTCGGGGACTGACGCTAGCTCGGGGGCTGGCTCGGGGACTGACGCTAGCTCGGGGGCTTGCTCGGGGACTGACGCTAGCTCGGGGGCTGGCTCGGGGACTGGCGCTAGCTCGGGGGCTAGCTCGGGGACTGGCGCTAGCTCGGAGGCTAGCTCGGGGACTGCCGCTAGCTCGGAGACTAGCTGTGGGTCTTGTGCTAGCTCAGGGGCTAGTCGAGGGGCTGGTGCTAGCTCAGGCGCTAGCTTCGGGACAGGTACTAGCTCGGAGGCTAGCCAGGGGACTGGTGGCTGCGGCTGGGAAAAACGGAAGATAGGTGGGATATCTCGGGCACGGGGAAGTCTGTCTGGTTGCAGCTGTGCTACCACATTAGCACAGCCACCAGTACAAAAATGAAAAACAGATGGTATAGGTATGGCAGGGGTTTGCCTGGCTGGGTGTGGATGCGCCACCACATCAGCACAGTCACCAGCACTATCCCCCCCTTCCGAACGCGGATGCCAAACGCCTCCAGCTGACTGAAGAATTGTCACTAAGGGTGGGAGGTGGGTGGCCAGGCGCCGGGCAAATTCATCCCTCCCCGTATTGAAATTAAACAGTCCCTTGACGGAGTGTTGAGGGCTATAAAAATTGTCCATGGTGGAGGAAAAAGACATCCTGAGAGGGGCAAAAAGGAAGGAGGAAAGGCGAGAAAACAAAAAAAAAAAAAAAAAGTCACTGGGACAGAGCTAAAGTCACTGGGGGCTATGAAAACAAAAACAACAAAAAATACTGTGCCGTCAGGTCCTACTATTTAATTTTTCTGGCGGGAACTTACTGTTATGTTTGACTAAAGGAGGACGTGACGGCAAACGGACACCAGGTGGCAGTATGTCCAAATATTTATTAATATATATATATATATATATATATATATATATATATATATATATATATATATATATATATATATATATATATATATATATATATATATTTATATTAACAAATGTATATATGTAATAATCAATCAACAGAAAACATACTAAGTAAATGGAGCGTGGCAAAAACGATAGAGTGTATGGTGTTAGTCTAAGTGTGTAAATTAACTGAAGTGTGTTTTACCCAAGTGTTGACAAAAGAGAACGCGAAAGTCCGTGGGGCAGGCAGAGGGTTCAGGTCAAACGAGCGAGGAGTCGAGGTACAAAGGAGGCAGTCAGAATCCAGAGGGAGATCCAGGGAAAAGAGTGAGACGCACAGCTCACCTTGCGGGCGACGGAGAATTCTGTGGGGACACGGGAGAAGACACTGAGAACACGTAGAGGTACAGGGCACAGGGAGAGCAGGTTTGCATAACGCAGGGTGATTGCTTACAGTACGCATTTGGAACTAAGTTCCCGCCCGGATCCCTGTGTCCACTGGTCTTTTATGCTGCTCATCGTCAGTCACAGGTGTGTCCTGCAGCCGGCTGCGGCGGAGAGTGGGCGCGGTCCGCTTGATGAATGCGGGGGCGTTTCTGGAGTGCGCTGTCGGCGGGTCCTCTGGTTGGACTCGCAGCGGAGAGAGACGCAGAATGCGCATGGCCCCACAACAATAACTAAAAAAAAAAAAAAGGCAAACAAAGGGCGCGCACAATGGCGGGGAACAAATACTCGGCTACAAAAAAACAAATGACTAGCACAAGTGCTGCAAACTATAAACATGAACAAAAACTTGCGCTGTGGCATGAACAACAAAACTTACGTGGCGTGGACAAAACGAACAGCATAACAAGGCATGATGCAGATAGGAATATGGAGGCATGTAGGTAGGTACAAAGTTGCCAGGACGAAGAACCGGCAACTGTGGTTTAAATAATAGCTATGATAATGATTAGCAGGTGTGAGAACTGAGGACCGCGGCGTGACTTGGAGACGAGGCGAAAACTAATGAGTTACTATGGAAACAATAACAAACCAGGAAGTGCAAAACAGGAAACAAGTGTCCAAAAAACAAAACCGAACATGACAAAAACAAAACATGATCCATGGGCGTGACAATTAACTAGATACGTTCCTGTACTTGGTATCATTACAGTATCATTTGAATTTTTTTTTAAATAAGAAAGATTTTGTGATGCTAAAAAATATCAATGTAGTCATAGCAGTATTGACTAGATACGCTCCTGTACTTGGTATCATTACAGTGGATGTGAGGTGTAGATCCACCCATGGCATTTGTTTACATTGTGACGCTGGTGAGCTATTGTATCCTCCTACGGTGTGTAGTGAAGCATGTTTAGCTATTCCTCGTCCTCCAGTGATAATACTACTTGTAAGAAACTTACTTTATTTGTTGCCATGGAGGCGAGGATTAGTGATTTAGAAGTAGCTAAAACACTGCTGACTGCGGATGGATGTTAGCCGCTAGCTCGCTAGCCATGTCATAAAGGACAAACTGTAAAAATGGACTATAAATCTACTTGGTCATTTACTGTTACTATCTACACTTCTGTTCAAATGTAATAATCACTTATTCTTCTCTTCTTTGATACTTGACATCAGTTTTGGATGATATCCTCGTCATCTTGGTGAGGATTGTGTTGAGGGGGTGTGTGAACTCCCAGCATCCTCATGTCATGCTACCACTCCTGCTCCTCTCCTGAGTCACGCCGTAGCTCTCGCCGCACACATTTCACTTTGGGCCACACCTCCGTATCGCTCCAATTTGTCCTCACTGTGAAGACACAAGACTGGGAGGACTGCTGCTGACCTTCAACACACCACATCAACCATCCAACTGGGCTTGACCTCGCTTTAGGAGACATGACTCACAACTAGCCACCCTTTGCTCTGATTACTGCTGTGCACACTCTTGGCATTCTCTCCATGAGCTTCAAGAGGTAGTCACCTGAAATGGTGTGCTTAAATCCCCTGAAGAGCAGAGAAACCTGCAAGACAGGCTGGTAGGGTTGAAATTGCCTCTGTGTTTTTTCCTGACCTAACACACACACACGTGTATATATATATATATATATATATATATATACATATGTATATATATATATATATATATATATATATATATATATATGTATATATATATATATATATATATATAAACAAACCCCATTTCTATATGAGTTGGGAAATTATGTTAGATGTAAATATAAACAGAATACAATGATTTGCAAATCCTTTTCAACCCATATTCAGTTGAATGCACTACAAAGACAACATATTTGATGTTCAAACTCATAAACTTTTTTTTTGTTGAAAATAGTAATCAACTTAAAATTTCATGGCTGCAACACGTGCCAAAGTAGTTGGGAAAGGGCATGTTCACCAGTGTGTTACATAACATTTTCTTTTAACAACACTCAATAAACGTTTGGGAACTGAGGAAACTAATTGTTGAAGCTTTGAAAGTGGAATTCTTTCCATTTCTTGTTTTATGTAGAGCTTCAGTCGTTCAACAGTCCGGGGTCTCCGCTGTCGTATTTTAAGCTTCATAATGCGCCACACATTTTCCATGGGAGACAGGTCTGGACTGCAGGCGGGCCAGGAAAGTACCTGCACTCTTTTTTTACAAAGTAACGCTGTTGTAACACTTGTCTTGCTGAAATAAGCAGGCGCGTCCATGAAAACGTTGCTGGGATGACAACATATGTTGCTCCAAAACCTGTATGTACCTTTCAGCATTAATGGTGCCTTCACAGATGTGTAAGTTACCCATGCCTTGGGCACTAATACACCCCCATTCCATCACAGATGCTGGCTTTTGAACTTTGCGCCTATAGCAATCCAAATGGTTATTTTCCTCTTTGTTCTGGAGGACACCACGTCCTCTGTTTCCAAATATAATTTGAAATGAGGACTCGTCAGACCACAGAACACCTTTCCATTTTGCATCAGTCCATCTTAGATGAGCTCGGGCCCAGGCAAGCCGGCGACGTTTCAGGGTGTTGTTGATAAATGGATTTGGCTTTGCATAGTAAAGTTTTAACTTGCACTTACAGATGTAGCGAGCAACTGTAGTTACTGACAGTGGTTTTATGAAATGTTCCTGAGCCCATGTGGTGATTTCCTTTACACACTGATGTCGGTTTTTGATGCAGTACTGCCTGAGGGATCAAAAGTCCGTAATATCATCGCTTACGTGCAGTGATTTCTCCAGATTCTCTGAACTTTTTGATGATTTTACGGACCGTAGATGGTAAAATCCCTATTTTGTTGTTCTAAAACTGTTCGACAATTTGCTTACAAAGTGGTGACCCTCGCCCCATCTTTGTTTGTGAATTACTTAGCATTTCATGGAAGCTGTTTTTATACCCAATCATGGCACCCACCTGTTCCCAATTAGCCTGCACACCTGTGGGATGTTCCAAATAAATGTTTGATGAGCATTCCTCAACTTTACCAGTATTTATTGCCACCTTTCCCAACTTCTTTGTCACGTGTTGCTGGCATCAAATTTTAAAGTTAATGATTATTTGCAAAAAAATAAATAAAAAATGTTTATCAGTTTGAACATCAAATATGTTGTCTTTGTAGCATATTCAACTGAATATGGGTTGAAAATGATTAGCAAATCATTATATTCTGTTTATATTTGGAAATGGGTTTTGTGTATATATATATATATATATATATATATATATTGTTTTCATTTCATTTCAGGATTTGTGTAACAGTCTTATGAAAAAGGCATTGAAACAACCACTCACTTGTGTTTATAATTTCTTTCTTTATTTATTTTTCTAAACAAAACAAAGCATTGCTTCTAGCATGTATTCAATAAAAAAAACACAGACATCAACAGTGTTAATGGGTTATTATACATGAATTATATAACATGACTTGGACAAACGGCTTCAGTAATTAATAGCTGACAATAGGTCCAAAAATATACTCTTATGATTAGACGCTTTAAATATTTTACATTATTTCTAAACTGCAAAGAGTAATAGAAAAAAAGATTATAATGAATAACTATAATACATAATGATATTTAACAGAAAACACAGAAAAAAAGGTAAGAGATCCAAGGTATTAACAGGACATTCATGTCATATTTACTTCAGGCACAAGAGGTTCATGTTCTTGTCTAAGATTAAAGGCTACTAAAAGGATAAAAAGGCAAAGTAAAACTCTGTCAGTGTTGTGTTGTGTTGTGTTGTGTTGTGTTGTGTACGAGTGTGGGCGGCTGCGATGGCCGAGTCACTCTTGGCTGCAAACCATCCAGCACTCGTCCGCTTGCTTTCTTTTGCCAGCACCTCAAAGCTGGCAGTGACGTCTCTACATGAACTGAAATAGGTGATATGAACTAAGTCAGGGGTGTCCAAACTTTTTCCACTGAGGGCCGCACACTGAAAAATCAAAGCAAGCGGGGGCCATTTATTTTAAAAACCAATACAATGTATGTGTAAAAATATACATTTAGGCCTCCACTCAGGCTTGATCCCAAGGACCCCACAGGATTTTGGTCGAAAAAATATTTAAAATGTGTCATTTTTTTATTCAAGGTTTAAATCTCTAGATCAACATTAGGTCTATCTGTCAATATAACGTTTTTAAAGATTTAAGTTGAATGCCCTTTTTGTCAAAGAAAACCCTGTTTTGTTATGGAAAAAAAACACAAAAATATGCAATAGTGGAATATTTGAGATTATAGAATAATTGGAGCCTTAAAAATGTCAACAAATAACACCATTGATTTCAATGTGTTATTTTTTTTAGCAATGACAGAAAAAAAATGCACTTAAATTATATTATTTGGGATTCAAAAGGGTCCTACTCATTAAAAATATAATTTTTTTTTTTTTTTACTGTTTACTTTTAACACAATCGTCTTGAGATCAACTTCAGATCCATCTGTCAATTATAACTTTTATTGTTGTTTATGTTTTTTGTTTGTTCTTATTAGGCCCTACTTTAGAAAAAAAACAACGTTGTTTTTTATATGGAAACACAAAATATGCAAGTTTCCCCCAGTAGAATATTTGAGATTATAGAATAATTGGAGCCTTAAAAATGTCAACAAATATGTTATTTTTTTTAGCAATGACAGAAAAAAAAAAATCGCACTAAAATGATTGGGGATTCAAAAGGGTCCTACTCATTAAAAATAAAAAACTTTTTTTTTTTTTACTGTTTACTTTAAACACAATCGTCTTGAGATCAACTTCAGATCCATCTGTCAATTATAACTTTTATTGTTGTTTATGTTTTTTATTTGTTCCTATTAGGCCCTTCTTTAGAAAAAAAACAACAACTTTGTTTTTTATATGGCAAACACAAAATATGCAATAGATTCCTCCAATAGAATTTTAAAGTGGAATATTTGAGATTATAGAATAATTGGAGCCTTAAAATGTCAACAAATATGTTATTAATTTTTTTTAGCAATGACGGAAAAAAAAATCGCACTAAAATGATTGGGGATTCAAAAAGGTCCTACTCATTAAAAATAAAAAACTTTTTTTTTTTTTACTGTTTACTTTAAACACAATCGTCTTGAGATCAACTTCAGATCCATCTGTCAATTATAACTTTTATTGTTGTTTATGTTTTTTATTTGTTCCTATTAGGCCCTTCTTTAGAAAAAAACAAAACACTTTGTTTTTTATATGGCAAACAAAATATGCAATAGTTTCCCCCAATAGAATTTTAAAGTGGAATATTTGAGATTATAGAATAATTGGAGCCTTAAAAATGTCAACAAATAACAACATTGATTTCAATGTGTTATTTTTTTTTTTTTTTAGCAATGACAGAAAAGAAAAAAAATCGCATTAAAATTATTGGAGATTCAAAAGGGTCCTAGTCATTTTTTTTTATTGTTTACTTTAAACACAATCGTCTTGAGATCAACTTCAGATCTATCTGTCAATTATAACTTTTATTGTTGTTTATGTTTTTTGTTTGTTCTTATTAGGCCCTTCTTTAGAAAAAAAACCAACTTAGTTTTTTATATGGCAAACAAAAAATATGCAAGTTTCCCCCAGCAGAATTTTAAAGTGGAATATTTGAGATTATAGATTAATTGGAGCCTTAAAAATGTCAACAAATATGTTATTATTTTTTTTAGCAATGACAGAAAAAAAAAATCGCACTAAAATGATTGGGGATTCAAAAGGGTCCTACTCATTAAAAATAAAAACCTTTTTTTTTTTTTTTTTTTTTTTTTTTTTACTGTTTACTTTAAACACAATCGTCTTGAGATCAACTTCAGATCCATCTGTCAATTATAACTTTTATTGTTGTTTATGTTTTTTGTTTGTTCTTTTTAGGCCCTTCTTTAGAAAAAAAAACAACAACTTTGTTTTTTATATGGCAAACACAAAATATGCAAGTTTCCCCAAGTAGAATTTTAAAGTGGAATATTTGAGATTATAGAATAATTGGAGCCTTAAAAATGTCAACCAATATGTTATTATTTTTTTTAGCAATGACAGAAAAAAAAAATCGCACTAAAATGATTGGGGATTCAAAAGGGTCCTACTCATTAAAAATAAAAAACTTTTTTTTTACTGTTTACTTTAAACACAATCGTCTTGAGATCAACTTCAGATCCATCTGTCAATTATAACTTTTATTGTTGTTTATGTTTTTTATTTGTTCCTATTAGGCCCTTCTTTAGAAAAAAAACAACATTGTTTTTTATATGGCAAACACAAAATATGCAACAGTTTCCCCCAGTAGAATTTTAAAGTGGAATATTTGAGATTATAGAATAATTGGAGCCTTAAAATGTCAACAAATATGTTATTATTTTTTTTAGCAATGACAGAAAAAGAAAATCGCACTAAAATGATTGGGGATTCAAAAGGGTCCTACTCATTAAAAATAAAAATACATTTTTTTCTGTTTACTTTAAACACAATCGTCTTGAGATCAACTTCAGATCCATCTGTCAATTATAACTTTTATTGTTGTTTATGTTTTTTATTTGTTCCTATTAGGCCCTTCTTTAGAAAAAAACAACACATTTGTTTTTTATATGGCAAACACAAAATATGCAATAGATTCCTCCAATAGACTTTTAAAGTGGAATATTTGAGATTATAGAATAATTGGAGACTTAAAAATGTCAACAAATAACACCATTGATTTCCATTTGTTATTATTTTTTTAGCAATGTTTTTTGTTTGTTCTTATTAGGCCCTTCTTTAGAAAAAAACTTTGTTTTTTATATGGCAAACACAAAATATGCTACATTTTCCACTAAAGATATCTCCAAGTGGAATATTTAATGTGACATTGATATTATTATTTAAAGAAAATAAACGCCTGCATGGCAGCTTTGTGTTATTAGAGTAAACATTGCAACATTTTCTTGTCACATTTCACCTGTTTACTCTTTTATAACATTTTTTTAGTTTTTTATTCTTTTAATCGTATTTTTAGAATGTGCTTAGAGCCGTTAAAAAACTATCCGCGGGCCGCAAATGGACACCCCTGAACTAAGTACTAAGATCCACCTCTGAATTTATTGTGTGAATGCTCCAAAACATTCACACATATTTTTTCTACACATCTTCTTCTTCTCCTCCAGATTTTGTCGTGCTCTACCTTCCACATTTTTCACCCGATTGAAACAGTTCCAACTTCAAACTGTTCAGCCTATTCGGGAATCGTGGACTTTCCCTTGAATAAATAAAAACATTCCCAGAATTCCAGGTTTTCTCGGGACATTTTTCCCCCACTAAAAAAAGAATTTCAAACTCAATTTCCACATTTTCCAACCGATTCAAACTATTCCACATTCGACACATTCCACTCATACTGGACATTCAAACTATTTTTTTTTCAAGTTCCCAAAAATTCCAGGAATTCCTATAATTCCTGTTTTTTTCCCACCCTTATATTCCTTCCACGTTTTTCAACCCCTGTCAACCGTTCCACCGTCCAATCATTCCTCTTAATCAGGACAAAAACGGAACTTGTTTGAACTTGAAAAAAATTCCCGGTTTTCTCAAAATTCCCTAATACCCATCCATCCATCCATTTTCTACCGCTTATTCCCTTTCGGGGTCGCGGGGGGCGCTGGCGCCTATTTCAGCTAAAAACTGTTTCTACTTCAACATTTCTTGCCTGATTTAAACAATTCCAGCACCAACCAATTCAGATATAATGTTAAAAACTCTATTTAAAGGGCTGTTAAACATTTTTCATGCTCTGGTTCTCAAAATATTCGACTTATAATTAATTATTCCTACTTTGCAATCATTCATATATCGCGGTCAAGCGGCTTTTTTCCTCCACGTTGAACCCTGTGATTTATACAATGCTGCAGTTAATTTATGGATTTTTACACGCTTTAAATGCCGCCAATAAATTAGGCTTTGTCGCATCGAAGCAATGGAATTACCGAACGGATCAACGGCGGATTGATAAAATTGTTAGCATCAAATTGAACGCAATCGCACAATCGTTCGGTCGGCCATTTAGCATGTTATGGACTCACCATCATCATGGAGAAGCAACAACAAAATGCAACAAAACACGGCCCCAAAATCCACCATCACTGACGGGGAAGGCCGGATTGCCACGCTCCCAAGAAGACGTATTTAGCGTTTTAGAGTCCTACTGAAACCCAACTTCTACCGACCACGCAGTCTGATAGTTAAATGCCGCCAATAAATTAAGCCTTGTCGCATCACAGCAATGGAATTACCGAACGGATCAACGGTGCACCGATTAAATTGTTAGCATTAAATAGAACGCAATCGCACAATTGTTCGGTCGGCCATTTAGCAGGTTGTGGACTCACCATCATCACGGAGAAGGAACAACAAAATGCAACAAAACACGGCCCCAAAATCCACCATCACTGACGGGGAAGGCCGGATTGCCACGCTCCCAAGAAGACGTATTTAGCATTTTAAAGGCCTACTGAAACCCAACTTCTACCGACCACGCAGTCTGATAGTTAAATGCCGGCAATAAATTAAGCCTTGTCGCATCAAAGCAATGGAATTACCGAACGGATCAACGGTGCACCGATTAAATTGTTAGCATTAAATAGAACGCAATCGCACAATCGTTCGGTCGGCCATTTAGCAGGTTGTGGACTCACCATCATCACGGAGAAGGAACAACAAAATGCAACAAAGCACGACCGCAAAATCCACCATCACTGACGGGGAAGGCCGGATTGCCACGCTCCCAAGAAGACGTATTTAGCGTTTTAGAGGCCTACTGAAACCCAACTTCTACCGACCACGCAGTCTGATAGTTAAATGCCGCCAATAAATTAAGCCTTGTCGCATCAAAGCAATGGAATTACCGAACGGATCAACGGTGCACCGATTAAATTGTTAGCATTAAATAGAACGCAATCGCACAATCCTTCGGTCGGCCATTTAGCAGGTTGTGGACTCACCATCATCATGGAGAAGCAACAACAAAATGCAACAAAACACAGCCCCAAAATCCACCATCACTGATGGGGAAGGCCGGATTGCCACGCTCCCAAGAAGACGTATTTAGCGTTTTAAAGGCCTATTGAAACCCAACTTCTACCGACCACGCAGTCTGATAGTTAAATGCCACCAATAAATTAAGCCTTGTCGCATCAAAGCAATGGAATTACCGAACGGATCAACGGTGCACCGATTAAATTGTTAGCATTAAATAGAACGCAATCGCACAATCCTTCGGTCGGCCATTTAGCAGGTTGTGGACTCACCATCATCATGGAGAAGCAACAACAAAATGCAACAAAACACGGCCCCAAAATCCACCATCACTGATGGGGAAGGCCGGATTGCCACGCTCCCAAGAAGACGTATTTAGCGTTTTAAAGGCCTATTGAAACCCAACTTCTACCGACCACGCAGTCTGATAGTTAAATGCCACCAATAAATTAAGCCTTGTCGCATCAAAGCAATGGAATTACCGAACGGATCAACGGTGCACCGATTAAATTGTTAGCATTAAATAGAACGCAATCGCACAATCCTTCGGTCGGCCATTCAGCAGGTTGTGGACTCACCATCATCACGGAGAAGCAACAACAAAATGCAACAAAACAAGGCCCCAAAATCCACCATCACTGACGGGGAAGGCCGGATTGCCACGCTCCCAAGAAGACGTATTTAGCGTTTTAGAGTCCTACTGAAACCCAACTTCTACCGACCACGCAGTCTGATAGTTAAATGCCGCCAATAAATTAAGCCTTGTCGCATCAAAGCAATGGAATTACCGAACGGATCAACGGTGCACCGATTAAATTGTTAGCATTAAATAGAACGCAATCGCACAATCGTTCGGTTGGCCATTTAGCAGGTTGTGGACTCACCATCATCACGGAGAAGCAACAACAAAATGCAACAGAACACGGCCCCAAAATCCACCATCACTGATGGGGAATGCCGGATTGCCACGCTCCCAAGAAGACGTATTTAGCGTTTTAAAGGCTTACTGAAACCCAACTGCTACCGACCACGCAGTCTGATAGTTAAATGCCACCAATAAATTAAGCCTTGTCGCATCAAAGCAATGGAATTACCGAACGGATCAACGGTGCACCGATTAAATTGTTAGCATTAAATAGAACGCAATCGCACAATCGTTCGGTTGGCCATTTAGCAGGTTGTGGACTCACCATCATCACGGAGAAGCAACAACAAAATGCAACAAAACACGGCCCCAAAATCCACCATCACTGACGGGGAAGGCCGGATTGCCACGCTCCCAAGAAGACGTATTTAGCGTTTTGAAGGTCTACTGAAACCCAACTTCTACCAACCACGCAGTCTGATAGTTAAATGCCGCAAATAAATTAAGCCTTGTCGCATCACAGCAATGGAATTACCGAACGGATCAACGGTGCACCGATTAAATTGTTAGCATTAAATAGAACGCAATCGCACAATCCTTCGGTCGGCCATTTAGCAGGTTGTGGACTCACCATCATCACGGAGAAGCAACAACAAAATGCAACAAAACACGACCCCAAAATCCACCATCACTGACGGGGAAGGCCGGATTGCCACGCTCCCAAGAAGACGTATTTAGCGTTTTAGAGTCCTACTGAAACCCAACTTCTACCGACCACGCAGTCTGATAATAAAATGCCACCAATAAATTAAGCCTTGTCGCATCAAAGCAATGGAATTACCGAACGGATCAACGGTGCACCGATTAAATTGTTAGCATTAAATAGAAAGCAATCGCACAATCCTTCGGTCGGCCATTTAGCATGTTATGGACTCACCATCAACACGGAGAAGCAACAACAAAATGCAACAAAACACGGCCCCAAAATCCACCATCACTGAAGGCCGGATCGCCACGCTCCTGAGAACACGACTTTAGCGTTCTAAGCAGGACGAGGAGAAGGATGAAGACCACGCTCAACGACTTTTCCGGTAGGCTACTGCATGCCGCATCACGGGCGCCGTATTTTGTTACATTTGTGAACCTGTGTAAATATTTCAGTGTGTACACTTGCTGCTTATACATTTGTACGAAATCTAAGTGTACTCTGTAGCCCCGAAATTACGGCAGTGTTCTTGTTAAATTGTATTGTTATGAATAAAATGTAAACAACTTTGGACACCCCTGCTGCAGACAACATCTGCATAGTTTGCTGCTAGAACTACAAGCTCACCAACTTCCTGTGTTGTGTGTCATTCATTACTTCCTTCTTCCAAAAGGTCCTTTTTTGTTTTAAAAGGATGTGCTTACAAGAAGAAGTTGCTGATTTTAAGCCTCTACGTCACCGCGACTCTGCGTCTGAAACAGATCCTGACTGCCTGGACTGACTTCTGTCCCCGACCTGCAGCTCCAGGGGGTGACTGGAAGGGATTGAGATCCCGTGTTTTTGTTTTGAGTTGAGAGGAGCAGAAGAGGGGAAATCGGAGAAGAAAAGGAAGTGAAAGAAATGACAGTTTCAACCAAAAAGGAAATGGAGGAAGAATGTGACAATGGAGAAGAAGAGAGGGTGGAGGAGGACCGGACTGGGAGCTAAGGACGAGAAGGAGGAGGCAAACGCTGGATTTTCATAGCCTGAGGCGCAGTCCGGCTCAAAGCAGCGGATGGAGGCATCTTCGTTGCCGTAGTTGGCCCAGTACTCTTCCGTGTCAAGCTTTGGGAGAGCCACCTCCGCCTCGGATAGTTCATACTTTGAAGCTTCAACGATGGTCTTGGGAAGATACTTTGGGAACGCCTTCACTGTCTCTGTGTTCTTCTGGTACAAAGCCTTCGAGGCGGACTTGTGCTTGGAGAACCACCAGCGGGTCTTGGTGCTGAAGGAGGTGGTGGTGGTACCAGCCAGAGAGCCAGGGTCAGGCATGGGGCAGAGGGCGAAGTCCATCTCCCGGAGGAATCGGAGGTCTTGCCCGCGACGCTGGGATGGCGACAAGCACAGCAACTCGGAGGAGGCGATACGAGCCTTACGGAACCACTCCCAGAGAGGACGAGCCTCGCAACCGCAGGACCAGGGGTTGCCATTGAGGCGGAGGAACTGAATGCCTTGAGTGTCTTTCATGGCCTGTCCTGGCAATTCAGCCAGGGAGTTGTTGAAAAGGTAAAGAATGGTCAGGCGGCCCAGATCGCGGAAAGAGCGACGGTTCACCTGCCGGATTCGGTTGTCGTGGAGGAGCAGGCGGTCCAGGTTGACCAAGCCTCGGAAAACATTCTCAGACAGGGCGCGGATGCGGTTTCCGTGGAGAAACAGATGGGTGAGGTTGACCAGATCTGAGAACAGGTCATCCTGCAGGATGTGAAGTTGATTGTCCTACAAAAATGACAAAACATAAAACACAATAATGTCAGGAACTAAAATATTCTCTTATCTTTCATCCCAAAGACATGGCAACTAGAACTGGACTGTAAAATAGCACCAAAGGAGAATATATGTACAAACCTTGTTTCCAAATGAGTTGGGAAATTGTGTTAGATGTAAATATAAACAGAATACAATGATTTGCAAATCATTTTCAACCCATATTCAGTTGAATATGCTACAAAGACAACATATTTGATGTTCAAACTGATAAACGTATTTTTTTTTTTTTTTTGCAAATAATTATTACATTTAAAATTTTATGCCAGCAACAGGTGACAAAGAAGTTGGGTATGTTGGCAAGAAATACTGATAAAGTTGAGGAATGCTCATCAAACGCTTATTTGGAACATCCCACAGGTGTGCAGGCTAATTGGGAACAGGTGGGTGCCATGATTGGGTATAAAAACAGCTTCCCAAAAAATGCTCAGTCTTTCACAAGAAAGGATGGGGCGAGGTACACCCCTTTGTCCACAACTGCGTGAGCAAATAGTCAAAAGGTTTAAGAACAACGTTTTCTCAAAGTGCAATTGCAAGAAATTTAGGGATTTCAACATCTACGCTCCATAATATCATCAAAAGGTTCAGAGAATCTAAAGAAATCACTCCACATAAGCGGCATGGCCGGAAACCAACATTGAATGACCGTGACCTTCGATCCCTCAGACGGCACTGTATCAAAAACTGACATCAATCTCTAAAGGATATCACCACATGGGCTCAGGAACACTTCAGAAAACCACTGTCACTAAATACAGTTTGTCGCTACATCTGTAAGTGCGAGTTAAAGCTCTACTATGCAAAGCGAAAGCCATTTATCAACAACATCCAGAAATGCTGCCAGCTTCTCTGGGCCCAAGATCATCTAAGATGGACTGATGCAAAGTGGAAAAGTGTTCTGTGGTCTGACGAGTCGACATTCCAAATTGTTTTTGGAAATATTCGACATGGTGTCATCCGGCCCAAAGTGGAAGCGAACCATCCAGACTGTTATCGACGCAAAGTTGAAAAGCCAGCATCTGTGATGGTATGGAGGTGCATTAGTGCCCGAGGCATGGGTAACTTACACATCTGTGAAGGCACCATTAATGCTGAAAGGTACATACAGGTTTTGAAACAACATATGCTGCCATCTAAGCGCTGTCTTTTTCATGGACGCCCCTGCTTATTTCAGCAAGACAATGCCAAGCCACATTCAGCACGTGTTGCAACAGCGTGGCTTTGTAGTAAAAAAGTGTGAGTACTTTCCTGAACCGCCTGCAGTCCAGAAAATGTGTGGCGCATTATGAAGCGTAAAATACGACAACAAGACCCCAGACTGTTGAACGACTGAAGCTCTACATAAAACAAGATTGGGAAATAATTCCACTTTCAAAGCTTCAACGATTAGTTTCCTCAGTTCCCAAACGTTTATTGAGTGGTGTTAAAAGAAAAGGTGACGTAACACAGTGGTGAACATGCCCTTTCCCAACTACTTTGGCACATGTTGCAGCCATGAAATTCTAAGTTAATTATTAGTTGCAAAAAAAAATAAAGTTTATGAGTTTGAATATGTTGTCTTTGTAGCATATTCAACTGACTATGGGTTGAAAAGGATTTGCAAATCATTGTGATTCGTTTATATTTACATCTAACACAATTTTCCAACTCATATGGAAACGGGGTTTGTAGACTAATCCCAAAACTTTTTTGTTTTGTGTTTATTTAGGATTCTGTGTGTGGGCCTAAAAAGTGTAGGGATGCAGTCTTCACCTGCAAGTAGAGAAACTGCAGACTGTAGAGCTTGAGGAAGAGGTCATGGGGCAACATGGCCAACTTGCAACGGTGCATGTGCAAGCTCTGCAACTTCTCCAACCCTCTGAACGCTCCGCCTTCAAGGTGCCGAAGTGAGGGGTTGTCACCCAGGTCCAGCTCCTCCAGAACCCTCAGGTTGCTAAAGGCCCCGGCCTCGATCAAGGTGATGTTATTGCCGTAAAGCCACAGCACCTGGAGGAGGAAAGGAAAAAGACGTGGGAGTATGTGCTCCAAACATACACCGTACAAGGCGTCGGCATTTTTACCTGCGTCTCGAAGCCAAAGGAGTCGGCGCGGAGCTCGGTGATGCGATTGTTTTGCAGGAACACACGTTGCGAGTCGTAGGGCACGCCGGCTGGCACGATGGTGAGGTTCTGGGACTGGCAGCTGACCGTCATGGGTGTAGGGTAACACACACAGAGCCTGGGGCATGGCGCCACACTGCTGGGCTTGACTACCACCAGCCACAGGATCAGCCACAGGGACAGTCCACCTGGGTATGACACACACACAAATTAGTCCTTGGACCAGGGTTTTTCAACCTTTTTTGAGCGCGTTGAAAAAATGCGGAGGCACACCACCAGCAGAAATCATTAAAACACGAAACTCAGTTGACAGTAAAAAGTCGTCGCAATTGTTGGCTATGACTTTAAAGCATAAGCAAGCATGCATGACTATAGCTCTTGTCTCAAAGTAGGTGTACTGTCACCACCTGTCACATCCCACCCTGACTTATTTGGACTTTTTTGCTGTTTTCCTGTGTGTAGTGTTTTACTTCTTGTCTTGCGCTCCTCTTTTGGTGGCTTTTTCTCTTTTTCTGGTATTTTCCTGTAGCGGTCTCCTCTAGTGGGGGTGGGAGGGGTCACGCACATTTGCGGTCCTCTCCAAGGTTTCTCAAAGTCATTCTTATCGACGTCCCACTGGGTTGTGAGTTTTTCCTTGCCCTTATGTGGGCGCTGAACCGTGGATGTCGTCGTGGCTTGTGCAGCCCGTTTAGACGCTTGTTTTACCTGTGGCCCTCTGTCAGAATAATTGTTTCTACATTATCACAAAAAACTTTGTATTACATCGTGTCCCTAACAAGAAGACACTGGGACTTCCAAACGGACAGATGGCAGGATCAGCCCAACTTCCAGAAGAATTATTTTTGAATAATTTTATGAACTCTTTTTGAAATATTTTATGGAACTGAACTCTCTTTGAACTATTTCATGGGACTGTCTTTGAACTATTTAATGGGACTCTCTTCAAACTATGTTATGGAACTCTTTTTGAAGAATGTTATGGGACTCTCTTTGAACTATTTTATGGGACTCTTTTTGAACTATTTGACAAACTCCCTTCGAACTGTTCGGTAACCGAAGGCAACGCTGTTTACGACCCACTGCCCTCAGGAAGCAGCTGTGGGAAGGAGGGGGGAGACAGTCGAATAAAGAAGGAGGAGTACAATCTTGCCGCAGAGCGTGGTGCAGGACTGTACAGAGAGTACAGTGGCCATGTCTCTCCTCAGATCTGAGTCCAAATTTAATTCTGTCTCTGTTTGATTATATGCCTTTTGTCTTGTTTAATAGATGTCATCAGTGTTTGAACCTGACACCCTCCTTGTTTTGTTTTTACCATTGAGGCTGTTGTTGTTGTTTTTTTTGCATGTGCTCTCATTCGTAACTTGTTTCCTAAGCCTTGTGCATAATTCAACAGGTTGCACGGCAGAAATCGTTCAAGCGTTCATAGCCACCTGATCACTTAACACAGGGAGCTCTGGCTACTTTGTCACAGGTACATAACTCCAAAATAATCAGCTGGGTGAGGAAAAACTAATTAAATGAAATACAAGAACAGCAAAATATCTCAATAGGGATTCCATATTCTAATAAAAATGGGGATGCTCTGGAAAATATATATTTCCTATTGAAGAGTTTGCAAAAAGGACACAGGTAAAAAAACAGTAACTGTACCCGGATCAGTTTCAATTTGTGGCAGGTTTCTTTGGTAGAGCTCAGATGACAGCACAAACACAAAAAGACCACGGCGGTAAAAGTATACTCATTAAACGATAATGAACTTCCCATTCGCAACATTTTCCAATGGCCCACCTCCTGACCTCTCAACAAGTCTGGACATTTATCTACGCCGGACCTTCAGCAGAACACGAGACATGGATTTCAAACGGAATAAGATACCGATCTGAAATCTTGGTCAGTCTTATTTACTGCACAGTTTTCAAGCCTGCACAGTCAATTTTCAAATTATCCAATGGTGCAGGTCGGCTGTATTTGCAGAAAGGTTACATTTATTGAGCTTTTGGAACATTTCTGCATGCATGTTCTCTCGGACTGGGTTTTCGCCGGATGCTCTCTGGTCTTATCAACCTAAAACATGCATGCTGGGCTAATTTGAGACTCACAAAAAGCTCCAGCTAACCCAGACCTGGGCAAAATACGGCCCGTGGGTCACATGCGGCCCAGTCGACATAATTTTTTAGACCTTTAACATCAAAATGGTTGAAATCGGCGCTTTTGGGTGTTATAGGAGTTACCGTATTTCCTTGAATTGCCGCCGGGGCGCTAATTAATTTAAAACCTCTTCTCACTCCGGCGTTTACCAAAGGCATGTGGTAAAGGCAAGCATGCGCTAATTATTCTAAAGCCTCTTCTCACTCCGGCGGTTACCAAAGGCATGCGGTAAATTTAGGCCTGCGCTTATAAATTTGAGTGTGATGTAAGGATACCATCATGAAAAGGACATTTAATTAAAAAAAAAAACGTTATTATGGTCTTACCTTTACTTATAAATGAAGTCCATGCGCAGCTCCTTCTGATCAAAAGCATCGATAACTTGTTTATAGAAGTCTTCCTTATCTTTCTTCAGTATTAAAAGTCTCTCTGTCTCGATGGAGATCTTCCTTTATTACCTCCTGCTTCGATTGAAAGTCCTGTTTAGAAAACTGTTTTATTTTAGATATGTAATCCTCCATGTTAAAAGTGCAAGCGAGAGGAAAAAATAAACGATCGCTGCTCACTCTTGCTGCTTGTTGTCACTTCTTCTGCAGCAGAGTAGTCGCAAGAAGGATCACTAGCGCCCTCTACCACCAGGAGGCGGGAGTCATTTAATGACTCATATTTGACACACGCAGCTACGGTATATTAATAAAACATAGCTGCTTACTGTTCTTTTTAGCATATTCAATAGCTTGGACCTTAAATCCTACCGAATAGTTCTTAATCTTCTTCCCTTTATGCGATTTCAAATGATTGAAATCAGCCTCCTCCATTTTGAAAATGATGACAGGTGAAGTGTCACTCTAGGCATATGCTAATTATTTGGCGAAACGAGTGTGACCCGGCGGAAATTCTAGACACGTGCTAATAAAAATAATATTTTGCTAAACGAGTTTGACCCGGCGTTAATCCTCAACCGGCGGTAATGCTAAGCATAGGCTAATTATCTTGCGAAACGAGTTTGACCCGGTAGTAATTCTAGGCAGGCGCATACTATATACCCGGCGGCAATTCAAGGAAATACGGTATTACGGTAATCTACGTCACAGCAGCTCAGACCAGGAACCAAGCACAGTGGGCAGGGTTTGTTTCCAGAGCAGCCAGTCCCAAACGCATGTGTCAGGAACAGAAGCGGAAGCAAATTTTCACAACCAATTTCTGCATAAAAGTGATAATATATCACATTTTAGGTTTTTCTTACACTTTCCAGTTTGTTACATGTTTGTTGTGTTTTGCTCAATTGTAAAAGAGACACAACTTTGCAGGGGCTGGTTTGAGAAGTAAAATATGTTCATATGTTGTTAATATTCAGTGTTTTATGGTTCATAGTTAATATTGTAAATCTCAATGTCTTTCTTTTTTAATGTACATTTTGGGTGTCCCATTCAGTAAAAAACTGTAAAATTCCATTCCGTTTTTTAATGTTTTTTAGAATTCTATCGGACATTGTGACTTTTGGTTTTAGGGACCCAAACCCACGTACTGTACAGCAGGTTTTTACAGCTAAATGTGTATATATCATTTATACACATACACATTGGCCCCCCAGACACATTATTTTTCTCTCAAATATTTGCCCATCACTGAGCTAACCCATGACTCTTATCATGTGGACAAGTTGTTTTCCCGGGCGCGGCCCCGCTGCTGCCCACTGCTCCCCTCACCTCCCAGGGGGTGATCAAGGGTGATGGGTCAAATACAGAGAATAATTTCACCACATCTAGTATGTGTGACAATCATTGGTACTTTAACTACTTTAACTTTAGCAGAGCAGTGTTTTTCAACCTTTTTTGAGCGAAAGCACATTTTTTGCGTTCAAAAAATGCGGAGGCACACCATCAGCAGAAATCATTAAAAAACGAAACTCAGTTGACAATAAAAAGTCGTTGTCGCAATTGTTGGATATGACTTTAAAGCATAACCAAGCATGCATGACTATAGCTCTTGTCTCAAAGTAGGTGTACTGTCACATCACACATTTGGACTTTCTTGCTGTTTTCCTGTGTGTAGTGTTTTACTTCTTGTCTTGCGCTCCTATTTTGGTGTCTTTTTCTCATTTTTTTTGGTATTTTCCTGTAGCAGTTTAATGTCTTTCTTTGAGCGATATTTCCTGCATCAACTTTGTTTTAGCAATCAAGACTAATTGAGTTGTTTTTATCCTTCTTTGTGGAGACTTTGATGATTGTCATGTTATGTTCGGATGCACATTGTCTTTGCTCCACAGTAAGTCTTTGCTGTCGTCCAGCATTCTGTTTTTGTTTACTTTGTAGCCGGTTCGGTTTTAGTTTCGTTCTGCATAGCCTTCCCTTACCTTCAATGCTTTTTCGTAGGAGCACTCAGCGTTTGTTTATTTTTTGGTTTACGCGTTAGACACCTTTTTCCCTGCACACTGCCTCCCGCTGTTACCGACATCTATAAAGCTATTAGCTACCTGCTGCCACCTACTGACATGGAAGAGTAATACACCGTTACTCTGTCGAGCTGTAGACAGCAACGACACTCAACATCCATCCATCCATACTCTACTACAGGGATGAGCCAGATGTGGCTCTTTTGATGACTGCATCTGGCTCTCAAGAAATATCTTAGCTGACATTGCTTAACACGATAAGTAATGAATAATTCATCCAACGCCCTCGACGCGAATCCCTTAGGGGTGATGGACGGCTAGCCAGTGCATGAAAAGCTGCAGCCCGCCACCGTAGCCCCCACTCCCTCCCCTCTGTTGCAAGTCTGGAGTTGTATGTTTTGATACGTATATACGCTTTGCTCTTGAGTTTTTTGTCATAGCTGTTCTGTGACCCTAAACACTGTTTGTTTGCCTAATCAAATCAATCAGAATATCAACAACGTTTTTTTGTACTTGGGCAATAACATTACCTACCTACCTACCTAATTACACTGGTAATCACAGTGTCAAAATATCCGTTTTCTAGCGCACCTGTTCAAGAAGTCGCATTCATGGTAAGAAGTATTTTATTTATTATTGGTTAGCTTCAGAATAACAATGTTATTGAAAATATTAAGAGACCTACAATACTCTAAAAATGTTGGTCTTACTAAAAAAAATGCAGTTGTATTCAGTGTTAAAAAATATGATATCGCTCTCACAGAAATACATTTTAAAATATTTCGCTTTCATGGCTCTCTCAGTCAAAAAGGTTCCCGACCCCTGCTCTACTAAGTAGAGCAGTGTTTTTCAACCACTGTGTGTGCTGTGAGATACAGTCTGGTGTGCCGTGAGAGATTATATAATTTCACCTATTTGGGTTAGAAATATTTTTTGCAAACCAGTAATTATAGTCTGCAAATGATGTGTTGTTGTTGAGTGTCGGTGCAGTCTACAGCTTGGCAGAGTAACTATGTTATACTCTTCCATATCAGTAGGTGGCAGGAAGTAGCTAATTGCTTTGTAGATGTCGGAAACAGCGGTATGCAGGATGCAGGTAAAAAGGTGTCTAATACTTAAACCAAAAATAAACAAAAGGTGAGTGCCCCTAGGAAAGGGCATTGAAGCCTAGGGATGGCTATGCAGAACGAAACTAAAACTGACCTGCTTATAAAGTATACAAAAACAGAATGCTGGACGACAGCAAAGACTTACTGTGGAGCAAAGACAATGTAGATCTGAACATGACATGACAATCAACAAGGTCCCCACAAAGAAGGGTAAAAACAACTGAAATATTCTCGATTGCTAAAACAAAGTAGATGTGGGAAATATTGCTCAAAGGAAGACATGAAACTGCTAGGTAAAATACCAAAAAAAGAGAAAAAAACACCAAAAAAGGAGCGTAAGACAAGAAGTAAAACACTACGCACAGAAAAACAGCAAACAACTCCAAATAAGTCAGGGTGTGATGTGACAGGTGGTGACAGTACACCTACTTTGAGACAAGAGTTATAGTGATGCATGCTTGGTTATGCTTTAAAGTCATAGCCAACAATTGTGAAAACGACTTTTTACTGTCAACTGAGTTTTGTTTTTTAATGATTTCTGCTGGTGGTGTGCCTCCGGATATTTTCACGAGAAAAAAATGTGCTTCGGCTCAAAAAAGGTTGAAAAACACTTAGGTAGAGTATGGATGGGTGGATGGATGGATGACACCTGCACAATGTAATGAGATCCTCTTGTGGTGAAACAAAACAACAAATATAAATACAAATACAAACCCTGTTTCCATATGAGTTGGGAAATTGTGTTAGATGTAAATATAAACGGAATACAATGATTTGCAAATCATTTTCAACCCATATTCAGTTGAATATGCTACAAAGACAACATATTTGATGTTCAAACTGATCAACTTAATTTTTCTTTGCAAATAATCATTAACTTTAGAATTTGATGCCAGCAACACGTGACAAAGAAGTTGGCAATAAATACTGATAAAGTTGAGGAATGTTCATCAAACACTTATATGGAACATCCCACAGGTGTGCGGGCTAATTGGTAACATTTGGGTGCCATGATTGGGTATAAAAGCAGCTTCCATGAAATGCAAAGTAATTCACAAACAAGGATGGGGTGAGGGTCACCACTTTGTAAGCAAATTGTCGAACAGTTTTAGAACAACATTTCTCAACGAGCTATTGCAAGTAATTTATGGTTTTTCCCATATACGGTCCGTAAAATCATCAAAAAGTTCAGAGAATCTGGAGAAATCCCTGCACGTAAGCGATGATATTACGGACTTTTGATCCCTCAGGCGGTACTGCATCAAAAACCGACATCAGTGTGTAAAGGATATCACCACATGGGCTCAGGAACACTTCATAAAACTACGGTCAGTAACTGGAGTTGGTTGCTACATCTGTAAGTGCAAGTTAAAACTCTACTATGCAAAGCAAAACACATTTATCAACAACACCAAGGAACGCCGCTGGCTTTGCTGGGCCTGAGCTCATCTAAGACGGACTGATGCAAAGTGGAAAAGTGTTCTGTGGTCTGACGAGTCCACTTTTCAAATTATATTTGGAAACAGAGGATGTGGTGTCCTCCAGAACAAAGAGGAAAATAACCATTCGGATTGTTATAGGCGCAAAGTTCAAAAGCCAGCATGTGTGATGGTATGGGGGTGTATTAGTGCCCAAGGCATGGGTAACTTACACATCTGTGAAGGCACCATTAATGCTGAACGGTCCATACAGGTTTTGGAACAACATATGTTGTCATCCAAGCAATGTTATCATGGACGCCCCTGCTTATTTCAGCAAGAAAAGTGTTATAACAGCGTGGCTTCGTCCAGACCTGTCTCCCATCGAAAATGTGTGGCACATTATGAAGCACAAAATACGATAGCGGAGACCACGGACTGTTGAACGACTGAAGCTCTATGTAAAACAAGAATGGGAAAGAATTCCACTTTCAAAACTTCAACAATTAGTTTCTTCAGTTCCCAAATGTTTATTGAGTGTTTTTAAAAGAAAAGGTGATGTAACACAGTGGTGAACATGCCCTTTCCCAACTACTTTGGCACGTGTTGCAGCCATGAAATTCTAAGTTAATTATTATTTGCAAAAAAAAACCCACATCAAATATCTTGTCTTTGTAGTGCATTCAACTGAATATGGGTTGAAAATGAATTGCTAATCATTGTATTCAGTTTATATTTACATCTAACACAATTTCCCAACTCATATGAAAACGGGGTTTGTATTTTTTTCACACATTCAATCGCATCTAGTTCTATTAACCTAAGTCAGAAACAACAGTGGCATTCGGAAGCAACTCACTCTTGAAGTTGTGGGATGCTCTGCTGGAACTCCTCCAAGTGCAACGGGTCTCCATGGCGAACCAAAGCCGAAAGCGAGTTAGCCTGCTCGGCGAGGGAGTGCCTGCTTGCTGCTATCTCTGCTGGGGGTTCAGCTCTGGGAACGGAGCCGCTGTGCCTGGCCTTCAGGGGAGTGGAACTGAGGTCCCCCGCTCGCTCTTTATACTTGCGGCCGCTTTGTCGCCCACCGGCGTAGGCAGCGAGGATCCTCACCTACGTCACCGGGAGGAGGGAGGACAAACACCGGAGGAAGGGCCAAGAAAGGTAAGACAAGCGGCGGCGTCACATCGGCTAACAATACAGAACCAACAATGGCGCCTGGCTATCAAAACTAACTGACCCCTACGTTTTTGTGTCTTTTAACCAGTTTCATCCAAATTATTTCGACGGCAAATTAATAAACAACAACAACAGTGTGTTTAATTAGTCAAAAAGATACCAAAAGTTGTTTTATTTTTACTTATTTAGTTACGTTTTAAGACAGGGGTCACCAACCTTTTTGAAACCAAGAGCTACTTCTTGGGTACTGATAAATGCCAAGGGCTACCAGTTTGATACACACGTCCGCTTTCCCACAATATAAACAGCGAGCCTGCCCAATGACGTTATAACTGTAGAATGATCGAGGGCGAGTTCTTGGTTTCTTATGTGGGTTTATTGTTAGGCAGTCTCATTAACGTCCTCCCAGCACGATAACAACACACAACAACAGCAGTCATGTTTTCGTCTACTGTAAAGCAGTTTGTCTGCCGTAAGCAGCAATGTTGTGACACTCTTAAACAGGACAATACTGCCATCTACTGTACATGAATATGTGACATTAACATCTACAGCAGGGGTCACCAACCTTTTTGAAACCAAGAGCTACTTCTTGGGTACTGATTAATGCGAAGGGCTACCAGTTTGATACACGCTTAAATAAATTTGCCAGAAATAGCCAATTTGCTCAATTTACCTTTAACTCTATGTTATTATTATTAATTAATGATATTTATCTTTGTGGAAAACACTGATCATTTTATTGATTTCTCACAATAAATATATATTTTTGTTGTCTTGTTTTAAATAGGTTAAAATCCAATCTGCACTTTTCTAGCTGTAAATATACTCCTCCCCTCTTAACCACAAGCCCACCCCCCACCTTCCGAAGTCAGAGGTCTCAAGATTGGCAAATATGGAGGAGTGGACTAACACAAGTTGGAATCAGTACAGTCAATCACCTTTTATTAATTTAAAAATAAATTCAAAAGAATCCCTTATCAAGCTTGTCAATCGTACACATAATGTGCACAATAGCCTGTTTTCACGTCCACTTTCCCACAATATAAACAGCGAGCCTGCCCAATGACGTTATAACTGTAGAATGATCGAGGTTTCTTATGTGGGTTTATTGTTGGGCAGTCTCATTAACGTCCTCCCAGCGTGGTAACAACACACAACAACAGCAGTCATGTTTTCGTCTACTGTAAAGCAGTTTGTCTGCCGTAAACAGCAATGTTGTGACACTCTTAAACAGGACAATACTGCCATCTACTGTACATGCATATGTGACAGTAACATCTACAGCAGGGGTCACCAACCTTTTTGAAACCAAGAGCTACTTCTTGGGTACTGATTAATGCGAAGGGCTACCAGTTTGATACACACTTAAGTAAATTGCCAGAAATAGCCAATTTGCTCAATTTACCTTTAACTCTATGTTATTATTATTAATTAATGATATTTATTTTTGTGGAAAACACTGATCATTTTAATGATTTCTCACAATAAATATATATTTTTGTTCTTTTGTTTTAAATAGGTTAAAATCCAATCTGCACTTTTGTTGCTGTAAATATACTCCTCACCTTTTAACCACAAGCCCACCCCCCACCTTCCGAAGTCAGAGGTCTGAAGATTGGCAAATATGGAGGAGTGGACTAACACAAGTTGGAATCACTACAGTCAATCACCTTTTATTCATTTAAAAATAATTTCAAAAGAATCCCTTATCAAGCTTGTCAATCGTACACATAATGTGTACAACAGCCTGTTTTCACGTCCGCTTTCCCACAATATAAACAGCGAGCCTGCCCAATGACGTTATAACTGTAGAATGATCGAGGTTTCTTATGTGGGTTTATTGTTGGGCAGTCTCATTAACGTCCTCCCAGCACGATAACAACACAAAACAACAGCAGTCATGTTTTCGTCTACTGTAAAGCAGTTTGTCTGCCGTAAACAGCAATGTTGTGACACTCTTAAACAGGACAATACTGCCATCTACTGTACATGCATATGTGACAGTAACATCTACAGCAGGGGTCACCAACCTTTTTGAAACCAAGAGCTACTTCTTGGGTACTGATTAATGCGAAGGGCTACCAGTTTGATACACACTTAAATAAATTTGCCAGAAATAGCCAATTTGCTCAATTTACCTTTAACTCTATGTTATTATTATTAATTAATCAATCAATCAATCAATGTTTATTTATATAGCCCCAAACCACAAATGTCTCAAAGGACTGCACAAATCATTACGACTACAACATCCTCGGAAACACCCACAAAAGGGCAAGGAAAACTCACACCCAGTGGGCAGGGAGAATTCACATCCAGTGGGACGCCAGTGACAATGCTGACTATGAGAAACCTTGGAGAGGACCTCAGATGTGGGCAACCCCTCCCCTCTAGGGGGGGGGGGGGGGTTAATGATATTTTCTTATATAATGATATATAATCATTATATAATTAATGATATTTAATTATATAATGATATATAATTAATGATATTTATCTTTGTGGAAAACACTGATCATTTTAATGATTTCTCACAATAAATATATATTTGTGTTGTCTTGTTTTAAATAGGTTAAAATCCAATCTACACTTTTGTAGCTGTAAATATACTCCTCCCCTCTTAACCACAAGCCCACCCCCCACCTTCCGAAGTCAGACGTCTCAAGATTGGCAAATATGGAGGAGTGGACTAACACAAGTTGGAATCACTACAGTCAATCACCTTTTATTCATTTAAAAATAAATTCAAAAGAATCCCTTATCAAACTTGTCAATCGTACACATAATGTGTACAACAGCCTGTTTTCAAGTCCACTTTCCCACAATATAAACAGCGAGCCTGCTCAATGACGTTATAACTGTAGAATGATCGAGGTTTCTTATGTGGGTTTATTGTTGGGCAGTCTCATTTACGTCCTCCCAGCGCGGTAACAACACACAACAACAGCAGTCATGTTTTCGTCTACCGTAAAGCAGTTTGTCTGCCGTAAACAGCAATGTTGTGACACTCTTAAACAGGACAATACTGCCATCTTTTGTACATGCATATGTGACAGTAACATCTACAGCAGGGGTCACCAACCTTTTTGAAACCAAGAGCTACTTCTTGGGTACTGATTAATGCCAAGAACTACCAGTTTGATCCACACTTAAATAAATTTGCCAGAAATAGCCAATTTGCTCAATTTACCTTTAACTCGATGTTATTATTATTAAGCCCGCCTTCCGCCCGATTGTAGCTGAGATAGGCGCCAGCGCCCCCCGCGACCCCGAAAGGGAATAAGCGGTAGAAAATGGATGGATGGATGGATGGATATTTATCTTTGTGGAAAACACTGATCATTTTAATGATTTCTCACAATAAATATATATTTTTGATGTCACGTTTTAAATAGGTTAAAATCCAATCTGCACTTTTGTAGCTGTAAATATACTCCTCCCCTCTTAACCACAAGCCCAACCCCCACCTTCCGAAATCAGAGGTCTCAAGGTTGGCAAGTATGGAGGAGTGGACTAACACAAGTTGGAATCAGTACAGTCAATCACCTTTTATTCATTTAAAAATAAATTCAAAAGAATCCCTTATCAAGCTTGTCAATCGTACACATAATGTGTACAACAGCCTGTTTTCACGTCCGCTTTCCCACAATATAAACAGCGAGCCTGCCCAATGACGTTATAACTGTAGAATGATCGAGGGCGAGTTCTTGGTTTCGTATGTGGGTTTATTGTTAGGCAGTCTCATTAACGTCCTCCCAGCACGATAACAACACACAACAACAGCAGTCATGTTTTCGTCTACCGTAAAGCAGTTCGTCTGCCGTAAACAGCAATGATGTGACACTCTTAAACAGGACAATACTGCCATCTACTGTACATGCATATGTGACATTAACATCTACAGCAGGGGTCACCAACCTTTTTGAAACCAAGAGCTACTTCTTGGGTACTGATTAATGCGAAGGGCTACCAGTTTGATACACACTTAAATCAATTTTTACGCACTATAAGGCACACCGGATTATAAGGCGCAGCTTCAATGAATGGCCTATTTTAAAACTTTGTTCATATATAAGGCGCGCCGCATTATAAGGCGCATAGAATAGATGCTACAGTGGAGGCTGGGGTTATGTTATGCATCATTTAGATCAGGGGTCACCAACCTTTTTGAAACCAAGAGCTACTTTTTGGGTACTGATTAATGCGAAGGGCTACCAGTTTGATACACACTTAAATGAATTGCCAAAAATAGCCAATTTGCTCAATTTACCTTTAATAAATACATTTATATATAAAAAATAAATGGGTATTTCTGTCTGTCATTACGTCCTACATTTTTTTTCCTTTTACGGAAGGTTTTTGTCGAGAATAAATGATGAAAAAAACACTTAATTGAACGGTTTAAAAGAGGAGAAAACACGAAAAAAATGAAAATTAAATTTTGAAACATCGTTAATCTTCAATTTCGACTCTTTAAAATTTAAAATTCAACCGAAAAAAAGAAGAGGAAAAAATAGCTAATTCGAATCTTTTTGAAAAAATAGAAAAAAAGAATTTATGGAACATCATTAGTAATTTTTCCTGATTAAGATTAATTTTAGAATTTTGATGACACATTTTAAATAGGTTAAAATCCAATCTGCACTTTGTTAGAATATATAACAAATTGGACAAAGCTATATTTCTAACAAAGACAAATCATTATTTCTTCTAGATTTTCCAGAACAAAAATTTGAAAAGAAATTCAAAAGACTTTGAAATAAGATTTATATTGATTCCAAAGATTTTCTAGATTTGCCACAATATTTTTTTTGAATTTTAATAAGTTTGAAGAAATGTTTCACAAATATTCTTCGTCGAAAAAACAGAAGCTAAAATGAAGAATTAATTTAAGATGTATTAATTATTCTTTACAATAAAAAAATTAATTTACTTGAACATGGATTTAAATTGTCAAGAAATAAGAGGAAGGAATTTAAAAGGAAAAAAGGTATATGTGTTTAAAAATCCTAAAATCATTTTTAAGTTTGTATTTTTTCCCTAAAATTGTCTTTCTGAAAGTTATAAGAAGCAAAGTAAGAAAATAAATGAATTTATTTAAACAAGTGAAGACCAAGTCTTTAAAATATTTTCTTGGATTTTCAAATTCTATTTGAGTTTTGTCCCTCTTAGAATTAAAAATGTGGAGCAAAGCGAGACCAGCTTGCTAGTAAATAAATACAATTCAAAAAATAGAGGCAGCTCTATTTGAGCTATTTTTAGAACAGGCCAGCGGGCGACTCATCTGGTCCTTACGGGCATCGCGTTGGTGACCCCTGATTTAAGATATCAAAAAGCACAACATGTTTTTTATTAATTTTTATTTTTTAAATTTTTTTATTGAACAATAAACATACATTTATAACATACACAAAAGTCAAGGCCCTTTCAACACCAAGGAAAAAACCCAAAAGCGAATACAGTTGAGTACTAATGCTAAAATATATGAAAAAAAAAAAAAGACAAAAGGGCTACCTAAATCAATCAATCATCAATCAATGTTTACTTATATAGCCCTAAATCAAGAGTGTCTCAAAGGGCTGCACAAACCACAACAACCTCGGCTCAGATCCCACATCAGGGCAAGGAAAAACTCAACCCGATGGGATGACAATGAGAAACCTTGGAGGGGACCGCAGATGTGGACCTAGCATAATAGTGTGAGTCCAGTCCTTAGTGATCTAACATAATAGTGAGAGTCCAGTCCTTAGTGATCTAACATAATAGTGTGAGAGTCCAGTCCATAGTGGATCTAACATAATAGTGAGAGTCCAGTCCTTAGTGATCTAACATAATAGTGTGAGAGTCCAGTCCATAGTGGATCTAACATAATAGTGAGAGTCCAGTCCTTAATGATCTAACATAATAGTGTGAGAGTCCAGTCCATAGTGGATCTAACATAATAGTGAAAGTCCAGTCCTTAGTGATCTAACATAATAGTGTGAAAGTCCAGTCCATAGTGGATCTAACATAATAGTGAGAGTCCAGTCCATAGTGGATCTAACATAATAGTGTGAGTCCAGTCCTTAGTGGATCTAACATAATAGTGAGAGTCCAGTCCATAGTGGATCTAATATCATAGTGAGAGTCCAGTCCATAGTGGATCTAACATAATAGTGAGAGTCCAGTCCTTAGTGATCTAACATAATAGTGTGAGAGTCCAGTCCATAGTGGATCTAACATAATAGTGAGAGTCCAGTCCTTAGTGATCTAACATAATAGTGAGAGTCCAGTCCATAGTGGATCTAACATAATAGTGTGAGTCCAGTCCTTAGTGGATCTAACATAATAGTGAGAGTCCAGTCCATAGTGGATCTAATATCATAGTGAGAGTCCAGTCCATAGTGGATCTAACATAATAGTGAGAGTCCAGTCCATAGTGGATCTAACATAATAGTGTGAGTCCAGTCCTTAGTGGGTCTAACATCATAGTGAGAGTCCAGTCCATAGTGGATCTAACATAATAGTGAGAGTCCAGTCCTTAGTGATCTAACATAATAGTGTGAGAGTCCAGTCCATAGTGGATCTAACATAATAGTGAAAGTCCAGTCCTTAGTGATCTAACATAATAGTGTGAAAGTCCAGTCCATAGTGGATCTAACATAATAGTGAGAGTCCAGTCCATAGTGGATCTAACATAATAGTGTGAGTCCAGTCCTTAGTGGATCTAACATAATAGTGAGAGTCCAGTCCATAGTGGATCTAATATCATAGTGAGAGTCCAGTCCATAGTGGATCTAACATAATAGTGAGAGTCCAGTCCTTAGTGATCTAACATAATAGTGTGAGAGTCCAGTCCATAGTGGATCTAACATCATAGTGAGAGTCCAGTCCTTAGTGATCTAACATAATAGTGAGAGTCCAGTCCATAGTGGATCTAACATAATAGTGTGAGTCCAGTCCTTAGTGGATCTAACATAATAGTGAGAGTCCAGTCCATAGTGGATCTAATATCATAGTGAGAGTCCAGTCCATAGTGGATCTAACATAATAGTGAGAGTCCAGTCCATAGTGGATCTAACATAATAGTGTGAGTCCAGTCCTTAGTGGGTCTAACATCATAGTGAGAGTCCAGTCCATAGTGGATCTAACATAATAGTGAGAGTCCAGTCCATAGTGGATCTAACATAATAGTGAGAGTCCATTCCATAGTGGATCTAACATAATAGTGTGAGAGTCCAGTTCATAGTGGATCTAACATAAAAGTGAGAGTCCAGTCCATAGTGGATCTAACATAATGGTGAGAGTCCAGATCATAGTGGATCTAACATAATAGTGAGAGTCCAGTCCATAGTGGATCTAACATAATAGTGAGAGTCCAGTCCATATTGGATCCAACAAAATAGTGAGAGTCCAGTTCATAGTGGATCTAGTCAATAGTGTGAATTCAGTCCACAGTGGATCTAACATAATAGTGTGAATTCAGTCCACAGTGGATCTAACATAATAGTGTGAGAGTCCAGTCCATAGTGGATCTAACATAATAGTGAGAGTCCAGTTCATAGTTGATCTAACATAATAGTAAGAGAGTCCAGTCCATAGTGGATCTAACATAATAGTGAGAGTCCAGTCCATAGTGGATCTAACATAATAGTGAGAGTCCAGTTCATAGTGGATCTAACATAATAGCGTGAGAGTCCAGTTCATAGTGGATATAACATAAAAGTGAGAGTCCAGTCCATAGTGGATCTAACATAATGGTGAGAGTCCAGATCATAGTGGATCTAACATAATAGTGAGAGTCCAGTCCATAGTGGATCTAACATAATAGTGAGAGTCCAGTCCATAGTGGATCTAACATAATAGCGTGAGAGTCCAGTTCATAGTGGATCTAACATAAAAGTGAGAGTCCAGTCCATAGTGGATCTAACATAATAGTGAGAGTCCAGTCCATAGTGGATCTAACATAATAGCGTGAGAGTCCAGTCCATAGTGGATCTAACATAATAGCGTGAGAGTCCAGTCCATAGTGGATCTAACATAATAGTGAGAGTCCAGTCCATAGTGGATCTAACATAATAGTGAGAGTCCAGTTCATAGTGGATCTAACATAATAGCGTGAGAGTCCAGTTCATAGTGGATCTAACATAAAAGTGAGAGTCCAGTCCATAGTGGATCTAACATAATGGTGAGAGTCTAGATCATAGTGGATCTAACATAATAGTGAGAGTCCAGTCCATAGTGGATCTAACATAATAGTGAGAGTCCAGTCCATAGTGGATCTAACATAATAGCGTGAGAGTCCAGTCCATAGTGGATCTAACATAATAGCGTGAGAGTCCAGTCCATAGTGGATCTAACATAATAGTGAGAGTCCAGTCCATAGTGGATCTAACATAATAGTGAGAGTCCAGTCCATAGTGGATCTAACATAATAGCGTGAGAGTCCAGTTCATAGTGGATCTAACATACAAGTGAGAGTCCAGTCCATAGTGGATCTAACATAATAGTGAGAGTCCAGTCCATAGTGGATCTAACATAATAGTGAGAGTCCAGTTCATAGTGGATCTAACATAATAGCGTTAGAGTCCAGTTCATAGTGGATCTAACATAAAAGTGAGAGTCCAGTCCATAGTGGATCTAACATAATGGTGAGAGTCCAGATCATAGTGGATCTAACATAATAGTGAGAGTCCAGTCCATAGTGGATCTAACATAATAGTGAGAGTCCAGTCCATAGTGGATCTAACATAATAGCGTGAGAGTCCAGCTCATAGTGGATCTAACATAAAAGTGAGAGTCCAGTCCATAGTGGATCTAACATAATAGTGAGAGTCCAGTCCATAGTGGATCTAACATAATAGCGTGAGTCCAGTTCATAGTGGATCTAACATAATAGCGTGAGAGTCCAGTTCATAGTGGATCCAACATAAAAGTGAGAGTCCAGTCCATAGTGGATCTAACATAATGGTGAGAGTCCAGATCATAGTGGATCTAACATAATAGTGAGAGTCCAGTCCATAGTGGATCCAACATAATAGTGAGAGTCCAGTCCATAGTGGATCTAACATAATAGCGTGAGAGTCCAGTTCATAGTGGATCTAACATAAAAGTGAGAGTCCAGTCCATAGTGGATCTAACATAATAGTGAGAGTCCAGTCCATAGTGGATCTAACATAATAGCGTGAGAGTCCAGTCCATAGTGGATCTAACATAATAGCGTGAGAGTCCAGTCCATAGTGGATCTAACATAATAGTGAGAGTCCAGTCCATAGTGGATCTAACATAATAGTGAGAGTCCAGTTCATAGTGGATCTAACATGATAGCGTGAGAGTCCAGTTCATAGTGGATCTAACATAAAAGTGAGAGTCCAGTCCATAGTGGATCTAACATAATGGTGAGAGTCCAGATCATAGTGGATCTAACATAATAGTGAGAGTCCAGTCCATAGTGGATCTAACATAATAGTGAGAGTCCAGTCCATAGTGCATCTAACATAATAGCGTGAGAGTCCAGTTCATAGTGGATCAAACATAAAAGCGAGAGTCCAGTCCATAGTGGATCTAACATAATAGTGAGAGTCCAGTCCATAGTGGATCTAACATAATAGCGTGAGAGTCCAGTCCATAGTGGATCTAACATAATAGTGAGAGTCCAGTCCATAGTGGATCTAACATAATAGTGAGAGTGTATCAATCAATCAATCAATGTTTACTTATATAGCCCTAAATCACTAGTGTCTCAAAGGGCTGCACAAACCACTACGACATCCTCGGTAGGCCCACATAAGGGCAAGGAAAGTCCAGTCCATATTGGATCTAACAAAAATGTGAGAGTCCAGTCCATAGTGGATCTAACATAATAGTGTGAGAGTCCAGTCCATAGTGGATCTAACATAATAGTGAGAGTCCAGTCCATAGTGGATCTAACATAATAGTGAGAGTCCAGTTCATAGTGGATCTAACATAATAGTAAGAGAGTCCAGTCCATAGTGGATCTAACATAATAGTGTGAGAGTCCAGTCCATTGTGGATCTAACATAATAGTGAGAGTCCAGTCCATAGTGGATCTAACATAATAGTGAGAGTCCAGTCCATAGTGGATCTAACATAATGTGAGAGTCCAGTCCATAGTGGATCTAACATAATGTGAGAGTCCAGTCCATATTGGATCTAACATAATAGTGAGAGTCCAGTCCATAGTGGATCTAACATAATAGTGTGGGGCCGTTAAAGGCCTTTGAAGGATAAATTCCATTAATAATTTGAAATCGTATTTCTTTAATTTTGGGAAGGATTGGGTATGTAATATATCTTGTCCTTATTTTCCTTCGCTCATCTTTTGAAAACTCTTTCAGGATATATTGTCTATGAGTTGTGCCCGGAAAATATTATTTCACTAAAACTGGCCTCATATATTTGTCGGAACATTTTTTCATCGCAGAATTGAACATCTTCAATGTTAAGGTTTCCCAGACTAGAGTAGTATTTGAATACAAAACATCCTGAGTCATCAAAAATATTTTCGAACAACATTGATACTTTTCATGCATTTTTTCATACGTTAAAAAAAACTGCCACAACTGTCTAATAATGGCGTTTTTCTATCAAAACAAACTGACCAAGGAAGTCCCCTATGTCTTTTGTTCATTTTAACCAGTTTCTTCCAGCCTTACTCTTGGTAGGTTTCAAAGACAGCTTTTGCAGTAACACAAAGTTTTTGTGATAACTTAATAACAATTATTCTAACAAAAATTAACTTTTATTCACCTACAAACGCTGTTTCCATACGAGTTGGGAAATTGTGTTAGATGTAAATATAAACAGAATACAATGATTTGCAAATCCTTTTCAACCCATATTCAGTTGAATATGCTACAAAGACAAGATATTTGATGTTCAAAACTCATAGACTGTATTTTTTTTGGCAAATAATAATGAACTTAGAATTTCATGGCTGCAACACGTGCCAAAGTAGTTGGGAAAGGGCATGTTCACCACTGTGTTACATCACCTTTTCTATTAACAACACTCAATAAACGTTTGGGAATTGAGGAAACTAATTGTTGAAACTTTGAAAATGGAATTATTTCACATTCTTGTTCAACAGTCCGCCTAGAAATTCTGTCCATAAAAGTTATGAACAGAATGGGTGACAAAGGGCAGCCTTGGTGGAGTCCAACCTTCACTTGAAACGAGTCCGACTTATTGCCGGCAATGCGGACCAAGCTCTGACACTGATCATACAGGGAGTGGACCGCCACAATGAGACAGTCCGATACCCCATACTCTCTGAGCACTCCCCACAGGACTTCCCGAGGGACACGGTCGAATGCTTTCTCCAAGTCCACAAAGCACATGTAGACTGGTTGGGCAAACTCCCATGCACCCTCAAAGACCCTGCCGAGGGTATAGAGCTGGTCCACAGTTCCACGACCAGGACAAAAACCACACTGTTCCTCCTGAATCTGAGGTTCGACTATCTGGTGTAGCCTCCTCTCCAGTACACCTGAATAGACCTTACCGGGAAGGCTGAGGAGTGTGATCCCACGATAGTTGGAACACATCCTCCGGTTCCCCTTCTTAAAGAGAGGAACCACCACCCCGGTCTGCCAATCCAGAGGTACCGCCCCCGATGTCCACATGATGCTGCAGAGTCTTGTCAACCAAGACAACCCCACAGCATCCAGAGCCTTAAGGAACTCCAGGCGGATCTCATCCACCTCCGGGGCCTTGCCACCAAGGAGCTTTTTAACTACTTCGGCAACCTCAGTTCCAGTTACTGCTTACGTCAGCAGACTAATTAGGAGTCTTTGTTTGTTTACTTACTACTAAAAGACAAGTTGTCTCGTATGTTCACTATTTTATTTAAGGACTAAATTGTTCTCTGATTGCAATAATAAACAGATGTTTAATGTACTCTAAGATTTTACAAACCCCGTTTCCGTATGAGTTGGGAAATTGTGTTAGATGTAAATATAAACAGAATACAATGATTTGCAAATCCTTTTCAACCCATATTCAGTTGAATATGCTACAAAGACAACATATTTGATGTTCAAACTGATAAAAAAAAATGTTTGTGCAAATAATCATTAACTTTAGTATTTGATGCCAGCAACACGTGACAATGAAGTTTGGAATGGTGGCAATCAATACTGATAAAGTTGAGGAATGCTCATCAAACACTTATATGGAACATCCCACAGGTGTGCAGGCTAATTGGGAACAGGTGGGTGCCATGATTGGGTATAAAAGCAGCTTCCATTAAATGCTGAGTAATTCACAAACAAGGATGGGGTGAGGGTCACCACTTTGTAAGCAAATTGTCGAACAGTTTTAGAACAACATTTCTCAAGGAGCTATTGCAAGGAATTTAGGGATTTTACCATTAACGGTCCGTAAAATCGTCAAAAAGTTCAGAGAATCTGGAAAAATCGCTTCACATAAGCGATGGTGTTACGGACTTTTGATCCCTCAGGCGGTAGTGCATCAAAAACCGACATAAGTGTGTGAAGGATATCACCACATGGGCTCAGGAACACTTCAGAAAACCACTGTCAGTAACTACAGTTTGTCGCTACATCTGTAAGTGCAAGTTAAAACTCTACTATGCAAAGCCAAACCCATTTATCAACATTATCCTGAAACGCTGGGCCCGAGCTCACCTAAGATGGACTGATGCAAATTGGAAAGGTGTTCTGTGGTCTGACGAGTCCACATTTCAAATTATATTTGGAAAAAGAGGACGTGGTGTCCTCCGGAACAAAGAGGGAAATAACCATTAGGATTGTTATAGGCGCAAAGTTCAAAAGCCAGCATGTGTGATGGTATGGGGGTGTATTAGTGCCCAAGGCATGGGTAACTTACACATCTGTGAAGGCACCATTAATGCTGAAAGGTCCATACAGGTTTTGGAGCAACATATGATGTCATCCAAGCAACGTTATCATGGTGGCCCCTGCTTATTTCAGCAACAAGTGTTACAACAGCGTGGCTTTGTAAAAAAAGAGTGCGGGTACTTTCCTGGCCCGCCTGCAGTCCAAACCTGTCTCCCATCAAAAATTTGTGGCACATTATGAAGCGTAAAATACGACAGCGGAGACCCTGGACTGTTGAACGACTGAAGCTCTATATAAAACAAGAATGGGATAGAATTTCACTTTCAAAGCTTCAACAATTAGTTTCCTCAGTTCCCAAACGTTTATTGAGTGTTGTTAAAAGAAAAGGTGATGTAACACAGTGGTGAACATGCCCTTTCCCAACTACTTTGGCACATGTTGCAGCCATGAAATTCTATGTTAATTATTATTTGCAAAAAACATAAAGTTTATGAGTTTGATCATCAAATATCTTGTCTCTGTAGTGCATTCAACTGAATATGGGTTGAAAAAGATTTGCTAAACATTGTATTCTGTTTATATTTACATCTAACACAATTTCCCAACACATATGGAAATAGGGTTTGTATGTGAAAATAAAGCCAATAATGCCATTTTTGTGGTGCCCTTTATTTAGAAAAGTATCAAAATACATTTTGGTACCGGCACCACAGTGCAAACTATGAAATTGTCTGTACTATTAGTGGAGGTTTTGCATGTAATATATAACAAGTGCAATTGGAGTGCCCGCTCCACGGGGCTCTTTTCCATAGGCTGTAAAAGAAGAAACATGAATGAAATAGAATATTGATAGAGCCAAATATATCTTTAATCATTAGTATTGTAAATAAAAATCTGTTGCAGGGCTGGCTGGGATATCCTACCATGGCCATCTGTTATTTCTGCATGTAATCAAGCAGGCTTCCTTCCAACATGGCCCACATGAAATGAGACATGGGTGTGAAGCTAAATGAAGTGTGGGAAAAAAAAAACTGTTATGTGTCACCACACATTATTATAATGCTATACACACACGTTTGTTGACTTATGCAATTGTGTTTTTTTGTGGAACTATTTCAGCCACTGAAGCTGTTTGGATGACTTAAAAACGCTTTGGGGCATGGTTCTATGCCACTGAGGTCTGAACAGTGGTGCTGGCCTAACATAAACCATGATCATACAAACCCCGTTTCCATATGAGTTGGAAAATTGTCTTAGATGTAAATACAAACGGAATACAATGATTTGCAAATCCTGTTCAACCCATATTCAGTTGAATATGCTACAAAAACAAAATATTTCATGTTCAAATTGATAAACATTTTTTTTGTTGCAAATAATCATTAACTTTCGAATTTGATGCCAGCAACAAGTGACAAAGAATTTAGGAAACGTGGCAATAAATACTGATAAAGTTGAGGAATGCTCATCAAACACTTATTTGGAACATCCCACAGGTGTGCAGGCTAATTGGGAAAAGGTGGGTGCCATGATTGGGTATAAAAACAGCTTCCATGAAATGCTAAGTAATTCACAAACAAGGATGGGGTGAGGGTCACCACTTTGTCCACAACTGCGTGAGCAAATAGTAAAACAGTTTAAGAACAACCTTTCTCAAAGTGCAATTGCAAGAAATTTAGGGATTTCAACATCTACGGTCCATAATATCATCAAAAGGTTCAGAGAATCTGGAGAAATCACTCCACTTAAGCGGCATGGCTGGAAACCAACATTGAATGTCCGTGACTTTCGATCCCTCAGACGGCACTGTATACAAAAACCGACATCAATCTCTAAAGGATATCACCACATGGGCTCAGGAACACTTCAGGAAACCACTGTCACTAAATACAGTTGGTTGCTACATCTGTAAGTGCAAGTTAAAGCTCTACTATGCAAAGCGAAAGCCATTTATCAACAACATCCAGAAACGCCGCTGGCTTTTCTGGGCCCGAGATCATCTAAGATGGACTGATGCAAAGTGGAAAAGTGTTCTATGGTCTGACGAATCCACATTTCAAATTGTTTTTGGAAATATTCGACATTGTGGCATCCGGACCAAAGGGGAAGCGAACCATCCAGACTGTTATCGACGCAAAGTTCAAAAGCCAGCATCTGTGATGGTATGGGGGTGCATTAGTGCCCAAGGCATGGGTAACTTACACATCTGTGAAGGCACCATTAATGCTGAAAGGTACATACAGGTTTTGGAACAACATATGCTGCCATCCAAGCGCCGTCTTTTTCGTGGACGCCCCTGCTTATTTCAGCAAGACAATGCCAAGCCACGTTCAGCCCGTGTTACAACAGCGTGGCTTCGTAAAAAAAGAGTGTGGGTACTTTCCTGGCCCGCCTGCAGTCCCGACCTGTCTCCCATGGAAAATGTGTGGCGCATTATGAAGCGTAAAATACGACAGCAGAGACCCCGGACAGTTGAACGACTGAAGCTCTACATAAAACAAGAATGGGAAAGAATTCCACTTTCAAAGCTTCAACAATCAGTTTCCTCAGTTCCTAAACGTTTATTGAGTGTTGTTAAAAGAAAAGGTGATGTAACACAGTGGCGAACATGCCCTTTCCCAACTACTTTGGCACGTGTTGCAGCCATGAAATTTTAAGTTAATTATTATTTGCAAAAAAAAGAAAAGTTTATGAGTTTGAACATCAAATATGTTGTCTTTGTAGTGGATTCAATTGAATATGGGTTGAAAGGGATTTGCAAATCATTGTATTTCGTTTATATTTACATCCAACACAATTTCCCAACTCATAAGGAAACGGGGTTTGTAAGTACTCCGTGTGCGCGCGCTGCTGAACATGCTCCTCTGCTCCTAAAAGCAGCAATGTCACGACGTGACGTCGCGCCAAACAGAGTATGGCACCGTTTTTGATTCACTACTATACCGTACAACCCTACATTGTACACACGTTAAAAGACAGTAACACCCTTTTTAATGATTATTAATTATTTGTTTGTGTCCTTCTTTTTTTAGTCCGGTTCCTCCACCAAAGTGCAAAGAGCGTGCAGACTGGATGTGGGAGACAACTCAGGGCGCTACCCACTAATTGGTCCTCCCGCCACCGCCTGGGTCAAGGTCAGTGTTGTCGCCATGCGCGTCATCTGTTCCCGTTTGCAAGTACAAACCGCATGCCTGAAATGTCAATAGTTCCTTGGCATGTATATTTGGAGGATGCATGCTGTACTGGAACTATCACTCCACGGACATTGGGTGGTATGGGACAGTTTCACATGTGTGATTGTGGGATTTCGTCATCTTCCCTGGCCCTGGGGTTACATCACCAGACTCCCTGGAGGTGGGTGTTTTGGGCTGAATGTGTGTGTGTGTGTGTGTGTGTGTGTGTGTGTGTGTGTGTGTGTGTGTGTGTGTAGTGTAGCTGCAACATTGTGTGTCTCCATCCATTTATGATACATCATCTCACGTCGCCTGCTGTGTCTCCCATGAATCACGGGCACACTGGCATTTGAACTGGTGTAAGCACAGCATGTTCATAGGATCTGTCCATGTGTCACTGTCTCTGTCTATAACCACCTCACACACACACACACAGACACACACACACACACACACACACACACACACACACACACACACACACGCACACACTGTCACATGCAGATGAAGACCTTCTGTGTGTTTCCGCCCACTATAGTCCGTACCATCAAGCCGGTGAGGGTACAAACCTCTGGGATGGATGTCCGCCGTTTCATTGTTTGTACAAACCCCGTTTCCATATGAGTTGGGAAATTGTGTTAGACGTAAATATAAACGGAATAAAATGATTTGCAAAGCCTTTTCAACCCATATTCAGTTGAAAATGCTACCAAGACAGGATACCGTGTTTACTTGAATTGCCACCGAGGCGCTAATTAATTTAAAACCTCTTCTCACTCCTGCGCTTACCAAAGGCATGCGGTAAAAGTAAACATGCGCTAATTATTTTAAAACCTCTTCTCACTCCGGCACTTACCAAGGGCATGCAGTAAAAAATTTGAGTGTGATGTAAGGATACCATCATGAAAAGCACATTTAATAAAAAAAACTGTTGTGATCCGATGGTCGGATCATCCCCGTATTGTTATTTTTGTTCCATTTTTATATCACTCTGCGGTTTGAGATGCTTAGTTCCTGTTTTGTTCGTTTCCATGGTCACTCATTAGTTTTAGCTGCTACTCTCTTTTCCAGCACACCTGTCTTTACTAATCAACACCTTTTATAAGCCAGCCTTTTCTGTTCACTCATAGTCGGATCTTAGTTTGTTCACATACATCTGTTTATGACTTGTCTCTCACTCTCGATTTCGCTAGCCCCCACGCTAAGCTTTATTTTATTCCTAGCTTTCACGCTAGTTGTTTTGTGTTTCCTTTTGTGTGCCTTTGTGCCAAATGTTTGTGTTTCGGTTAGTTTGACCTAGCTTTCCATGCTAGCGCTTTTATTTGCCTTTTCTATTTGTACCAGTGTTTTTGTTCATAGCTCCTTTTGTTTAATAAATCCCTTAGTTCTTACATTTTTGCTGTGTTCTTGCTGACGCATTCACGGAGGACCGAATCCGGCATTACAACGCCACACAAGCCTAACAAAAACATTATTATGGTCTTACCTTTACTTATAAATATAGTACATGCCAGTTCTTTCTGATCAAAATCATCGATAACTTGTTTATAGAAGTCTTCCTTATCTTTCTTCAGTTTTAAAAGTCTCTCTGTCTTGATGGAGATCTTCCTTTATTACCTCCTGCTTCGATTGAAAGTCCAGTTTAGCAAACTGCTATCAGAAGGTCCGTCATATCCGTCCCAGCACATGTCACGTTACTCAGTCACTTCTTCTGCAGCCGAGTAGTCGCAAGAAGGATCACTAGCGCCCTCTACCACCAGGAGGCGGCAGTCATTTAATGACTCATATTTGACACACGCAGCTACGGTATTGTGACGGTCTCAAGCCGTCGTCTTGCGGGTTCCCAGGACCACCAAGGAAGGACATGGCTTGAGCAGTTTGACTTTGTTTATTTTTCAATAAAACCTCAGGACAGGTCGCTCTTCCGCTCCTCTTCTCCGCTCGCTCGCAGCCTCCTCGCCGCCATCTTGGGCCAGGCTCCAGCGCGCCCTGCCTGTCTGTCGGACCGTCGGCTCCACAGGTATATTAATAAAACATAGCTGCTTACTGTTCTTTTTAGCATGCCATTCAATAGCTTGGACCTTAAATCCTACTGAATAGCTGTTAATCTTCTTCCCTTTTTGCGATTTCAAATTACCAATATTGAAATCAGCCTCTTCCATTCTGAAAATGATGACAGGGGAAGTGTCACTCGTGACGTCACGCGTTTGACCCTACGGTAATACTAAGCTTGCGCTAATTATTAAGCAAAGCGGCAGTAATTCAATACAGGCGCATACTATATACCCGGCGGCAATTCAAGGAAATACGGTATTTGATGTTTAAACTCATAATTTTTATCTTTTTTTTGCAAATAATAATTAACTTAGAATTTCATGGCTGCAACATGTGCCAAAGTAGTTGGGAAAGGGCATGTTCACCACTGTGTTACATCACCTTTCCTTTTGACAACACTCAGTAAACGTTTGGGAACTGAGGAAACTAATCGTTGAAGCTTTGAAAGTGGAATTCTTTAACTGTCAATAAAAATGACCTGCATAACAGTAAATGAAATAGCAGTGGTGCTACTTTTTGTAGCAACGCTTTTGGCGCATAAATGTTCAACATATTCCCGCTTGAAGCCAAACCACCTTCAGACGATGGACCCCGTGCTGTTTATCTTGGGAATTAATTCTTCCTTCATTTGTTACCAGATTAGCACCTTGTCTCTCTCGTATTATCACTTGCAACGCACCCTTAGCATACGCAGCTAACGTGACCCATGTAGCTACCTCTCTGCTCGGGGAGGGTGTCTGACGTTGCACGCCTGATGTATAAGAAGGTGCACTCGTTTAAGTCCCTGAGAGAAGGAGAGACAAGAAATAGTGAGAAATCTGTAGTGTAATGTCCGCAGCTAAAAGCTGATATGGAGAACGTATACTCCAATAACTCGATATAGTCATTGTCTATATCGCACAGAGAGAAACCCGCGATGTATCGAATACTGTATTTTTTGGACTATAAGTTGCAGTTTTTGTCATAGTTTGGCCAGGGGTGCGACTTATACTCAGGAGCAACTTATGTGTGAAATTATTAACACATTACCGTAAAATATCAAATACCGTATTTTTACGCACTATAAGGTGCACCAAATTATAAGGCGCAGCTTCAATGAATGGCCTATTTTAAAACTTTGTTCATATATAAGGCGCACTGCATTATAAGGCGCATAGAATAGATGCTACTTTTTGAAACCAAGAGCTACTTTTTGGGTACTGATCAATGCGAAGGGCTACCAGTTTGATACACACTTAAATAAATTGCCAGAAATAGCCAATTTGCTCAATTTACCTTTAATAAATAAATCTAAATACAGTATATAAAATGAATGGGTATTTCTGTCTGTCATTCCGTCATACATTTTTTTTCCTTTTATGGAAGGTTTTTTGTAGAGAATAAATGATGTAAAAAACACTTAATTGAACGGTTTAAAAGATGAGAAAACAAGAAAAAAAAAGGAAATAACATTTTGAAACAGTTTATCTTCAATTACGACTCTTTAAAATTCAAAATTCAACCCAAAAAAATGAAGAGAAAAACTAGCTAATTCAAATCATTTAACATTTTTTTTTAAATAATTTATGGAACATCATTAGTAATTTTACCGGATTAAGATTAATTTTAGAATTTTGATGACAGGTTTTAAATAGGTTCAAATCCAATCTGCACTTTGTTAGAATATATAACAAATTGGACCGAGCTATATTTCTAACAAAGTCATATCATTATTTCTTCTAGATTTTCCAGAACAAAAATTTTAAAAGAAATTCTAACGACTTTGAAATAAAATTTAAATTTGATTCTACGGATTTTCTAGATTTGCCAGAATATTTTTGGGGAATTTTAATCATAATAAGTTTGAAGAAATAGTTCGTAAATATTATTCGTCTAAAAAACAGAAACTAAAATGAAGAATTAAATCAAAATGTATTTATTATTCTTTACAAAAAAAAATACTTGAACATTTATTTAAATTGTCAGGAAAGAAAAGGAAGAAATTTAAAAGGTAAAAAGGTATATGTGTTTAAAAATCCTAAAATCATTTTTTAAGGTTGTATTTTTTCTCTAAAATTGTCTTTCTGAAAGTCATATGAAGCAAAGTAAAAAAAAAAAAGAATTTATTTAAACAAGTGAAGACCAAGTCTTTAAAATATTTTCTTGGATTTTCAAATTCTATTTGAGTTTGGTCTCTCTTAGAATTAAAAATGCGGAGCAAAGCGAGACCAGCTTGCTAGTAAATAAATACAATTTTAAAAATAGAGGCAGCTCACTGGTAAGTGCTGCTATTTGAGCTATTTTTAGAACAGGCCAGCGGGCGACTCATCTGGTCCTTACGGGCGACCTGGTGCCCGTGGGCATCGTGTTGGTGGAGCTGCGCTAAAGGGAATGTCAACAAAACAGTCATATACTCTTTCTGTCCGTCAAATTCATGCCGTCATTAAAGGGGTTGGCACAAGGCCAAGTGCCAGTCTACTTAGGGAGGAGCTGGGATCCTGCTCAGGTGTTGCTGAGTGGAGGCGCAACAGTTTTTTCGGTAGTATTTGTTTGCTCTTGTGTATTTTCCGTTTTTGTTACAAAGTGAGTTTTATTAATGTGACTTTATGATAATAAATATTTTGTTAAACATGGACACAATTCTGGACATCAATTATTAGCCGGCTGCACTCGTCTGAACTAGCTTCATTTATATTCGGCAACCAGTAGCAGTCATGGTTTAGGACTTTACCGCTACAGTCAGATAGGTCAGTCAAACTTAATTAATAGATTACAAACTAAAAACTATTGATTAAAAAGTAGTGATTTAGGGCTATATAAGTAAACATTGATTGATTGATTGACAAACCAGCTTTCTGACAACTCCGCTGTTTTATTTTCCCCGATTCAATAAACACGTAAAAAACAGTCTGATACTGTTACGGTAAATCAAACGTTAGTGCAATCACAATATAGTAACACTCGAAATAGTGCAAAGCAATAATATATTGTAGTGGAAATTCTGACCTTTATACCATATTTTGTGACTGTTTTAGTTTAAAAAGAAAGTCTATCTAAAAGCCTCTAAACCACTGCTGAGCATATGTGGGGGAAAGTTCAGTTTGTGGTCGCTCTGAGCATTCTAAGAAATGTTATGACTGTTTGTTATGACTAAGGGATCCACATTTGTTTTGGAGCCAGCAGTTGCAAAACAACAAGGTTTAGACACATGAGGAAAACATATAAAAAGCCAGTGGACCAATATTTGATATGATTTGCATGATTTCGCTTGATTCTGAATCCTTCGGAGGATGCTGTCTGCAATTCAATCCAACTTGTACTTTTGAAAAGGGTAAATAACCCTTTTGTACTAAAACCACTTTGTTTGCAGTTTAAGCTTCGGGCCTATCCACCACAATATTAAAAACTCAACGTTGCTCAAACGATAATGTCACACAACACAACACACAAAATAAACATGTAAAGCTCACTTTATTAAGTTATTCCTCATCCACGAATCCCTCAAATTCTTCTTCGTCAGTGTTCGAAACAAACAGTTGGCCGAATACGGCATCCAACACGAAGTCGTCATTACAGGGGAACATTATCACCACACCTATGCAAGCGTCAATATATACCTTGATGTTGCGGAAAAAAGACCATGTATTTTTTTAACCGATTTCCGAACTCTAAATGGGTGAATTTTGGCAAATTAAACGTCTTTCTGTTTATCGGTCTTTTAGCGATGACATCAGAACGTGACGTCACCGAGGTAACACACCCGCCATATTCATTTTCACATTACAAACACCGGGTCTCAGCTCTGTTATTTTCCGTTTTTTCGACTATCTTTTGGAACCTTGGAGACATCACGCCTCGTCGGTGTGTTGTCGGAGGGTGTAACAACACTAACAGGGAGGGATTCAAGTTGCACCACTGGCAAGAAATCTGCCGCCAGACCCCCATTGAATGTACCAAAGTGTCTTCACATTTGACCGGCGATGCTAAGACAGACATGGCACAGAGATGTATGGATAACCTGCAGATGCGTTTGCAACGATTAAGTCAACGAAATCACAAAGGTGAGTTTTGTTGATGTAGTTGACTTATGTGCTAATCAGACATATTTGGTCACGGCATGACTGCCAGCTGATCGATGCTAACATGCTATGCTAATCGATGCTAACATGCTATTTACGCTAGCTGTATGTACATTTGAAACTAGATACCCACATTTAATGCGAAACAAACACTTACCAATCGACGGATTTAAGTTGCTCCAGTGTCACAAGATGCGAAAGTCCTGATCGTTTGTTTGGTCTGCACATTTTACCGGCGAGGCTAATAAGGCAGCCATGCTATGGGCCACTTCATTAGGTACACCCACGCTATGGCCGAATAGCGTCAATAGCTATTCGCTCAATAGCTTCAATTTCTTCTTCAATTTCGTTTTCGCTATCTGCCTCCATACTCCGACCATCTGTTTCAATACATGCGTAATCTGTTGAATCGCTTAAGCCGCTGAAATCCGAGTCTGAATCCCAGCTAATGTCGCTATATCTTGCTGTGGTAACCGCCATGTTGTTTGTATTGGCAGCCCTGTATGACGTCACAGGGAAATGGATAGTGGTTTCGAAGGTAGCGAAAATAAGGCACTTTAAAGCTTTATTTAGGGATATTCCGGGACCGGTAAAATTTTGAAAAAAACTACAAAAAATACAACAAGCCACTGGGAACTGATTTTTCTTGTTTTTAACCCTTTTGAAATTGTGATAATGTTCCCCTTTAAACGAGTCAGTTGCTGTTAATGTTAAATTCTCTCGCTGCTGCTCTATTCCCGTGTTCTACTGTGTGACTGATCGCCTTGAGTTTAAACTCTGCGTCGTAAGCGTGTCTCTTAAATGGAGCCATTTTGGGGTTGTGACGGTCTCTTACTGTCGTCGTACGGGTTCAGTGGACCACCCAGGAAGGACATGGCTTTTAAGTAGGTTTGACTCTTTTATTTTACAATAAAGGCAGTCTTTTGCGCCGTCATCGGTCCCTCTGCTCGTTCCTCCGTGTGACCGCTCTTTAGTCGGCCGCGTCTCCGTCTCTCGTGTCTTGCTCTCTCTTCTCGGTCGCTGTTGCCGGCTCTCCAACTCCTTCAGATCTCTCCTCCTTCTCCCCTTTTATACACTGCGAGGAGATATGTTGATTGTCTGCCGGTGCGCGATCCACGCACCTGAATTAAATTGCGGCGGCATCGCTCCTGGAATGCCCCGCCTCTCCGCTCCGCCGCATTCTCCGCCTCCTTGCCGCCATCTTGGGCAGGGCTGCAGCGTGCCCTGCCCCACCGCCGGCTTCGCCTCTCTACAGGGGTCTTTACATAAACACACAGAAACGGCACGCCTCCCGCAGTCATACATCCCAGCATGCACCGCACGCTTCTTCTTCTTCAACGAGGGAAAAGGAAGTCGGCGGCTGCTTATCGTAGAAGAAAAAGCGCACTTCTTCTTCTTTGGGGGAAAATGAAGTCGGCGGCTGCTTACCGTAGTTGCGAGACCTGCTGTGGCTCACTATTGGACCACATATAAGGCGCATCGGATTATAAGGCGCACTGTCAGTTTTTGAGAAAATCTGAGGTTTTAGGTGCGCCTTATAGTGCGGAAAATACGGTAGTATTAATTAGCTCATTCACGTAAGAGACCAGACGTATAAGATTTCATGAGATTTAGCAATTAGGAGTGACAGATTGTTTGGTAAAGGTATAGCATGTTCTATATGTTATAGTTATTTGAATGACTCTTACCAGAAAATGTTAGGTTAAAGGCCTACTGAAAGCCACTACTAATGACCACGCAGTCTGATAGTTTATATATCAATGATGAAATCTTAACATTGCAACACATGCCAATACGGCCGGTTTAGTTTACTAAATTGCAATTTTAAATTTCCCCCGGAGTTTGTAGCGGACATATTAGCCCAGCACCACTTACAGCTAAAAGTCGTCTCTTTTAATCGCATAATTACACAGTATTTTGGACATCTGTGTTGCTGAATCTTTTGCAATTTGTTCAATTAATAATGGAGACGTCAAAGAAGAATGCTGTTGGTGGAAAGCGGTGTATTGCAACTGCCTTTAGCAAGCAAAACACAGCCGGCGTTTCTTTGTTTGTTGTGAAGCTTTAACACAGAGCGGTCAAGCGAACACGTTTCTCTACGTCAAAGAGCATGTTTTTGGAATGGGAAAATTGTGATAAATATCTTACCAGAGACATCAGTGGATTATGCGTCCTCCTGCAGTAGCTGTCAAAACAGGCAGCTGTGAGCTTGGCTCCTCGGCTTCTCTCTGAGACACTGGCGTGTTCACCGCAGCCATCCGACTTTGAGGTATGTCTTTACAATCTCTCTAAAACACTATTAAAACAATAAGCAGATAAGGGATCTTCCAGAATCATCCTAGTAAATGTGTCTAATTACATCTGAAACGCTCACACTGCCGCCGCCCGGAGACGTCGCTTTTTATTTTATTTTATTTTTTAACTTTTTTTCTAGTCCTTCACTATCAATATCCTCATCCACAAATCTTTCATCCTCGCTCAAATTAATGGGGAAATTGTCGCTTTCTCGGTCAGAATCGCTCTTACTGCTGGTGGCTCACATTATAAACAATGTTCAGATGTGAGGAGCCCTCACACCCGTGACGTCACGCGCATATCATATGTCTGCTACTTCTGGTACTATATACCCGTTTTTTTTTTGTTTTTTTTTTCTTTGTCATGAAAAATGGACGTTTTTGTCATGAAAAAGGGAGGTCTTTGTGGTCGGTGCACTAATTGTAAGTGTATATTGTGTTTTTTATGTTGATTTAATAAAAAATAACATTTTATTTATTTATTTTTTTTTTTAATAAAAATGAATAAAAAAAAATTCCTCGGCCCTGTACCAATTGGGCCACGGCCCGGTGGTTGGGGACCACTGGTCTAGAACATACTTAGCTTTATTCATTATTGAGGTGTTTCTACCTACTTTATGTTGTATATTTTTAAATGAGGTTTCCAGTTCAATTTATCATCAATCATTAAAGCTAGAAATTTGGTTTAATTTTCTGTTTCAATTTCTATTCCGTCTATCTGCACTTCTGTTTGACTTTCTTTTCCACTATTACCAAATAGCATTGTTTTAGTTTACTGAGATTCTATGATAGTCTGTTTTTGTCAAACCATCTCTTTAATTTGTTCATTTCTTCTGTTATTATTTGTATTATCTTCTATGTGTTCTCTCCTGAACAAAACGCTGTTGTATCATTTTTTTCCCTTCTTTATTATGCATTTTCGGCAGGTGCGATTTATACTCCGGTGCGATTTATAATCCGAAAAATAGGTTATATCGCCCAGCCCTGTGAAGCCCCATATTGTTCAGTAGCATTGTGTAGCATGACATTAACCAGATGAAGTGTGGGCGTGAATGGCTCAGCAACAAGTCTTCACGGTGAATCATTTGGTATTTTGTCTTAGTGTGACTGAACTTCATTTTCTTCAGCACCTATCCTAACCTACTCCAGCCCACATAGCTTTCTATCACACCGAATGCATTCTTCATTTTTCCAAAAAGTATGTGCCAAATAATGAGAAACAGTTGAGGAAAGTTGTGTGAAAATGCTAATCGAGTATTAAGAAATTCATTAACTCTTGTGGAGGATTGAATTTGTCAGCTACAAGCAGATGGAGGCCAACACATCACACCGAGAACGTGAAGTTGTCATTTTCACCCTCGGCTCCTCCCCACTTTTCATTTCTATTTTCGTCGTTGTTTGTGTGAGTAATGTGCACAAACCTCATCCAAAAATAGGTGCAGCGCTGGATGTGGTGTTCCTCAATGACTTGCCGTCTCCCAAAGCACGGAAAAATCAACAAGACCATGTTGTTGGGACATATGCACGAACACACACCCACTTGACAGACGCGGTGAAGACTTTGTCAGGGGCGGGGGGGGGGGGGGGTTGATGCTATTTCTGAGTGAGGCGCCAGACTCAAAACTGAAGCTGCTGATTGTCAGACTGTCAGAGGACTTGGTGTTCCCATCACTTTGATCCATGTGAGTTGGGAAATGCTGTTAGATGTAAATATGAACGGAATACAATGATTTGCAAATAAGTATCAACTCATATTCAATTGAATGCACTACAAAGACAAGATATATAATGTTAAAATTCATAAACTTTTTTTTTTTTTTTGCAAATAATAACTAACTTAGAAATTCATGGCTGCAACACGTGCCAAAGTAGTTGGGAAAGGGCATGTTCACCACTGTGTTACATCACCTTTTCTTTTTTAACAACAATCAATAAAGGTTTGGGAACTGAGGAAACTAATTGTTTAAGCTTTGAAAGTGGAATTATTTCCCATTCTTGTTTTATGTAGAGCTTCAGTCGTTCAACAGTCCGGGGTCTCCGCTGTCGTATTTTACGCTTCATAATGCGCCACACATTTTCCATGGGAGACAGGTCTGGACTGCAGGTGGGCCAGGAAAGTACGAAGCCACGCTGTTGTAACACGTGCTGAATGTGGCTTGACATTTTCAAGCAGGGGCGTCCATGAAACGGACGGCGCTTAGATGGCAGCATATGTTGTTCCAAAACCTGTATGTACCTTTCAGCATTAATGGTGCCTTCACAGATGTGTAAGTTACCCATGCCTTGGGCACTAATGCACCCCTGTACCATCACAGATGCTGGCTTTTCAACTTTGCGTCGATAACAGTCTGGATGGTTCGCTTCTCATTTGGTCCGGATGAAATGTTGTCAAATATTTCCAAAAACAATTTGAAATAAGGACTCGTCAAACCACAGAACACTTTTACACTTTGCATCAGTCCATCTTAAATGATCTCGGGCCCAGAGAAGCCGGCAGCGTTTCTGGATGTTGTTGATAAATGGCTTTCGCTTTGCATAGTAGAACTTTAACTTGCACTTACAGATGTAGCGTCCAACTTTATTTAGTGACAGTGGTTTTCTGAAGTGTTCCTGAGCCCATGTGGTGATATCCTTTAGAGATTGATGTCGGTTTTCAGTCCATATTACATGATCTTCGACCCACCTACCCCGACACCGAACACCCCCGCCCCCCCACCCACCCCACCCCCCCCCCCACCCCAAATCTCCCGAATTCCAAGATCTCAAGGTTGGCAAGAATGCCTGCCTTGAAGTCGTAAAAATACGGTATACACAAAACTCAGATATTAAAACCCTGTTTCCATATGAGTTGGGAAATTGTATTGGATGTAAATATAAACAGAATACAATGATTTGAGAATCATTTTCAACCCATATTCAGTTGAATATGCTACGAAGACAACATATTTGATGTTCAAACTGATAACTTTTTTTGTTGTTGCAAATAATCATTAACTTTAGAATTTGATGCCAGCAACACGTGACAAAGAAGTTGGGAAAGGTGGTAATAAATACTGATAAAGTTGAGGAATGTTCATCAAACACTTATTTGGAACATCCCACTGGTGTGCAGGCTAATTGGGAACAGGTGGGTGCCATGATTGGCTATAAAAACAGCTTCCCAAAAAATGATCAGTCTTTCACGAGAAAGGATGGGGCGAGGTACACCCCTTTGTCAGCAACTGTGTGAGCAAATAGTCAAACAATTTAAGAACAACTTTTCTAAAAGTTCAATTGGAAGAAATTTAGGGATTTCAACATTTACGGTCCATAATATTATCAAAAGGTTCAGCGGATCTGGAGAAATCACTCCACGTAAGCGGCATGGCCGGAAACCAACATTGAATGACCGTGACCTTCGATCCCTCAGACGGCACTGTGTCAAAAACTGACATCAATCTCTAAAGTATATCACCACATGGGCTCAGGAACACACGACTGTCACTAAAAACAGATTGTCGCTACATCTGTAAGTGCAAGTTAAAGCTCTACTATGCAAAGCGAAATCCATTTATCAACAACATCCAGAAACGCAGCCGGCTTCTCTGGGCCCGAGATCATCTAAGATGGACTGATGCAAAGTGGAAAAGTGTTTTGCGGTCTGCCGAGTCCACATTTCAAATTGTTTTTGGAAATATTCGACATTGTGTCATCCGAACCAAAGGGGACGCGAACCATCCAGACTGTTATCGACGCAAAGTTCAAAAGCCAGCAACTGTGATGGTATGGGGGTGCATTAGTGCCAAAGGCATGGGTAACTTACACACCTGTGAAGACACCATTAATGCTGAAAGGTACATATGTTGCCATCTAAGCGCTGTCTTTTTCATGGACGCCCCTGCTTATTTCAGCAAGACAATGCCAAGCCACATTCAGCACGTGTTACAACAGCGTGACTTCATAACGAAAGAGTGCCGCCCGCAGTCCAGACCTGTCTCCCATGGAAAATGTGTGGCGCATTATGAAGCGTAAAATACGACAGCGGAGAACGACTGAAGCTCTACATAAAATAATAATGGGAAACAATAATGGGAAAGAATTCCACTTTCAAAGCGTCAACAATTAGTTTCCTTAGTTCCCAAACCTTTTTTTGAGTGTTGCTAAAAGAAAAAGTGATGTAACACAGTGGTGAACATGCCCTTTCCCAACTACTTTGGCACGTGTTGCAGCCATGAAATTCCAAGTTAATTATTATTTGCAAAGAAAAAAAGGTTCATGAGTTTGAACATCAAATATGTTGTCTTTGTAGCATATTCAACTGAATATGGGTTGAAAAGGATTTGCAAAACATTGTATTCTGTTTATATTTACATCTAACACAATTTCCCAACTCATATGGAAACAGGGTTTGTACGGTATACACAAAACTCATATATTAGAATCGTTCATTTGAAGTTTTACCCCCCCTAACAGTCTTTAGTGGTATGTTTAAAATACAGGAATATTGTGTCTGTGTTGAATACCCCCAACCCTGACCCCAATCCGTTGAAAGATTAGTGCTCATAATTATAGTTAGATATCATTTCCATCGGAACAAAGACTAAAGAACCACACTTGTCAACATATTTCCAGTCATTTATTTCTCTTTATATTTCTTTAAATGCAAAAATACATGTTTTAAACAAAATAATGCAGCTCGTTATGTGGACTTGGCACATTTGTTCCGGGCTGTGGCTCTTGGATGGCAGTGCTGAGTCATCCTGGTGGCTCCAAATAACAGGCATGTGTAACTGGCAAATAACTCAGGTTTTTTGGACTCTTCATATCACCTGCCCAAACTGCTCTTTATGGCCACTCAATGTCCATAAACATTTTTATATTGACCAAAATACCTCAATGACACTCCTGATGGGAAAATGTTCGTGGTTTGCTGTTACTACGTTGTTGCTGTCGCTCACAAAAAATACCATATAAAAATAATTTCTAACGGTACTTAAATATCACCTAGCCTATGTGGAGTTGAACAGTAACCCGGTGATCATTTACCGTATTTCCTTGAGTTGCCGCCGGGGCGCTAATTAATTTAAAACCTCTTCTCACTCCGGCACTTACCAACGGCATGCGGTAAATTTAGCCCTGCGCTTGAAAATTTGAGTGTGATGTAAAGATACCATCATGAAAAGCACATTTAATTAAACAAAACATTATTATGGTCTTACTTTTACTTATAAATAAGTCCATGCGCAGCTCCTTCTGATCAAAAGCATCGATAACTTGTTTATAGAAGTCTTCCTTATCTTTCTTCAGTTTTAAAAGTTTCTCTGTCTCGATGGAGATCTTCCTTTATTACCTCCTGCTTCGATTTGATAGTCTAATTCAGAAAACTGTTTTATTTCAGATATGTAATCCTCCATGTTAAAAGTGCAAGCGAGAGGAAAAAATAAACACACGCTGCTCACTCTTGCTGCTTGTTGTCACTTCTTCTGCAGCCGAGTAGTCGCAAGAAGGATCACTAGCGCCCTCAACCACCAGGAGGCGGGAGTCATTTAATGACTCATATTTGACACACGCAGCTACGGTATATTAATAAAATATATCTGCTTACTGTTCTTTTTAGCATATTCAATAGCTTGGATCTTAAATCCTACTGAATAGCTCTTAATCTTCTTCCCTTTGTGCGATTTCAAATTATTGAAATCAGCCTCCTCCATTTTGAAAATGATGACAGGAGAAGTGTCACTCGTGACGTGACAAGTTTGACCCGGTGGAAATTGTAGGCATATGCTAATTATTTTGCGAAACGAGTTTGACCCGGCAGTAATTCTAGGCAGGCGCCTACTATATACCCGGCGGCAATTCAAGGAAATAAGGTATGTTGAGTTGAACAGTAACCCTTTGATCAATTATACATACTGAGATAATGTAAAAAAAAACCTGACTTCCTATTATTTATTTCCAATACAGTGCGGTGTTTCTTAACCGAGAGCCCCTGAGAAGGCCGCTTGGGGTCCATATGCAGATCCCAAATATACATCAGCAGGTACCAGTAAGTAAGAAAAGTTAGTTTTGCATAATATTGTGACACCAAATGTCAGATAATCTGTCTCCTAATAGGTGGCATTTTGGGGGTACTTATACACCCATCATGATAATACCCATATTTTGAAGCACAGTACGTCTGACTACTGTAGCCGTGAGGCTCCGACAATCGGTGCAGCTTCGTAGCTTACCGACGTCGTGTGTAATGTTCTGTATTCTCATTGAAACATCAACGTTTTGGTCTTGCTTGCTACTTCCTAGCGTCATTTATTGAACAGGCGTCTACCCGCTGTCCACACGTACATTTCAGACTGTATGGCCAACTAAACAACAGGTGCCATGTTTGCCACCAAGTATATGTGCGACTGTTACCGGAAACTTGCATTGCGGTCGTTTTTTTTTGTCACGAAATATGATAATATTATGTCCAAATATAGTTTCAAACATACTCCAGCTCACAAGCGTACAATAAAACAAGCTTTTATTTGCTCAGAATATACTTTTGCGGCCGTATTTTGCTGCACTCCGCTGTATTCGTTCATGCGGTGTTTAGTGACCAGGAGGCTGGCTAAGACGCTCCAGACGGTGAAATAAAAGTAAAAAAAAGTGTGTGTGTGTGTGTGTGTGTGTGTGTATGTATATATATATATATATATATGAATATGCATATATATGAGTGAGTGTGTGTTTATATATATATATATATATATATATGTGTGTGTGTGTGTGTATATATATATATGTATGTATGTATGTATGTAGATATATATATATATATATATATTTGGAGGTGACTAATTACTTTATTATTGAATATTAGTTAAAATATTTTAGCTTTATTGTATGTATGTATGTATGTATGTATGTATATGTATGTGTATATATGTATGTGTATGTGTATATATATATATATATATATATATATATATATGTATGTGTATATGTGTACATACACACACACGCACACATATATATAATAATATATATATATATATATATATATATATATATATATATATATATATATATATATATATATATATATATATATATATATATATATATATATATGTGTGTGTTTGTAGTCATGATAATCACTACAAAATATCAATAAAAAACAGTCTGTCAACTGTGTATAGATGTGTGTGTTAACATGGCAAAAAAACTATTAGCACGACCAGAATGAATACACACATTAGGCTCCGACAATCCACCAAGCAATGCGGCTTCAAAGTTTACCGAAGTTGTACTAAAAACATTTTGATAGATTTTTGAGTGCCGTATGTAATGTTCAATATTTTCAATGGAACATTTTAATTTTTGGTGTCGTTTACTGCATTCATATTGCAGTCTACACGTATCTCTTATGTGTGACTGCCATATACTGGTCACACTTATCATTACACCATGTACCAAATAAAATTGCTTCGAGGTCCGGAAGCACAACCAGAATAATGCCGTAAATTATGCGCACCGGGTTACAAGGCGTAGTTACGATTTTTGAGAAAATGAAAGGATTTTAAGTACGCATTATGGTCCCAAAAATATGTTAAGTCATAGATGTTTCTTAAGCGCAAAAATTATAACTATAGTGGTGAGGCTGTATTTTGATTTTTTTTTTTACATATTCATTATTAATTTACAGTAGTTTATTTATTTTACCTCTCCATAAATGTATGTAAATGTATTTAAGAGTCCCTTGTTACGCGTTATATTTGGTTAGTACTTATTTTTGTAGTCAGTCAGACTTAAGCCTAGGGCTTATTTATGTGTTGAATAAATAATAATACTTGTGGCTTCATACCATTTGACAAGGTTTATCTGCTAAACTGTAAGTAGTTTTGATATATATTCATTGAATACGACTAAAACCGAGAGTAAGATGACTAATATTTGAGTGGGTCCCTCTGTAGTAGAAAGGTTGGGCCCCGAGGTCAAAAAGATGAAGAACCTCTGGTGTCGTGGTCACTCCACAGAAAGAAGCTGCCGCCTTCAGTCTTTAAACCTTTCTTTTTTCTTTTCAATACTTCACTATTATGCAATATCCATGTGAAGAGGCTACTCGGGCTGGTTCTTAGCTCGCCGGGACGCCAGGCTTCGACAGTGCAAAAAGACCGACATGGGGTGGATGAAGGCGAGCAGGATGAGCAGCGTCAGGGCGATGTTCACCTGCACACAAATACACGGACCGAGGATTTAGTATAGACCAGGGGTCACCAACACGGTGCCCGCGGGCACCAGGTCACCCGAAAGGACCAGATGAGTCGCCCGCTGTTATGTTCTAAAAATAGCTCAAATAGCAGCACTTACCAGTGAGCTGCATCTATTTTTTAAATTGTATTTATTTACTAGCAAGCTGGTCATGCTTTGCTCGACATTTTTAATTTTAAGAGAGACAAAACTCAAACAGAATTTGAAAATCCAAGAAAATATTTTAAAGACTTAGTCTTCACTTGTTTGAATAAATTCATTACAGCGTCCCACTGAATGTGAATTCTCCCTGCCCACTGGGTGTGAGTTTTCCTTGCCCTTTTGTGGGTTCTTCCGAGGATGTTGTAGTCGTAATGATTTGTGCAGTCCTTTGAGACATTTGTGATTTGGGGCTATATAAATAAACATTGATTGATTGATTGATAATTTTTTTTTACCTTGCTTCTTTTAACTTTCAGAAAGACAATTTTAGAGAAAAAATACAACCTTAAAAATGATTTTAGGATTTTTAAACACATATACTTTTTTACCTTTTAAATTAATTCTTCTTTTCTGACAATTTAAATCAATGTTCAGGTAAATTTATGTTTTTATTTTAAAGAATAATAATTACATTTAAATTTAATTCGTCATTTTAGCTTCTGTTTTTTCGACGAATAATATTTGTTAAATATTTCTTTAAACTTATTATGATTAAAATTAAAAATATATATTCTTGCAAATCTAGAAAATCTGAAGAATCAAATTTAAATCTTATTTCAAAGACTTTTGAATTTCTTATAAAATTTTAGTTTTGGAAAATCTAGAAGAAATAATGATTTGTCTTTGTTAGAAATATAGCTTGGTCCAATTTGTTATATATTCTAACAAAGTGCAGATTGGATTTTAACCTATTTAAAACATGTCATCAAAATTCTAATATTATTCTTAATCAGGAAAAATTACTAAATGTGGCAGAAGGGTTAGTGCGTCTGCCTCACAATACGAAAGTCCTGCAGTCCCGGGTTCAAATCCAGGCTTTCTGTGTGGAGTTTGCATGTTCTCCCCGTGAATGCGTGGGTTCCCTCCGGGTACTCCGGCTTCCTCCCACTTCCAAAGACATGCACCTGGGGATAGGTTGATTGGCAACACTAAATTGGCCCTAGTGTGTGAATGTGAGTGTGAATGTTGTCTGTCTATCTGTGTTGGCCCTGTGATGAGGTGGCGACTTGTCCAGGGTGTACCCCGCCTTCCGCCCGATTGTAACTGAGATAGGCGCCAGCGCCCCCCGCGACCCCAAAAGGGAATAAACGGTAGAAAATGGATGGATGTTCCTTAAATTCTTTTTTTGATTTTTTTCAAAAAGATTCGAATTAGCTATTTTTTATCTTCTTTTTTGGGGTTGAATTTTGAATTGTAAAGAGTCGAAATTGAAGATAAACTATGTTTCAAAATGTTATTTTTATTTTTTCCCCGTTTTCTCCTCTTTTAAACCGTTAAGTGTTCTTTTCATCATTTATTCTCTACAAACAACCTTCCGTAAAAGGAAAAAAACTGTACGACGGAATGACAGACAGAAATACCCATTTTATATATATATATATATACATATATATATATATATATATATGTATATATATATATATATATACATATATTTATCTATTAAAGGTCAATTGAGCAAATTGGCTATTTCTGGCCATTTATTTAAGTGTGTATCAAACTGGTAGCCCTTCGCATTAATCAGTACCCAAGAAGTAGCTCTTGGTTTCAAAAAGGTTGGTGACCCCTGTTGTTTAGATAAATCATCCACTTTTATAGAATGAGGATATCGGAAGGTACTCACATATAAAGGATCTCCGTGCAGAACCGACTTCACCAAGGCGAAGCAGGCATACTGCAGTAAGGAGAAGACTGCGGAACCCGCCATGATGAGGCCGTATAGCTTCCCAAAGTGACGTGATGGGAAACTAAACACAAACAGAAGTACAAACCCGGTTTTCATATGAGTTAGGAAATTGTGTTAGATGTAAATATAAACGGAATACAATGATTTTCAAATAATTTTCAACCCATATTCAATTGAATATGCTACAAAGACAACATATTTGATGTTCAAACTCATAAACCTTTTTGCAAATAATAATTAACTTAGAATTTCATGGCTGCAACACGTGCCAAAGTAGTTGGGAAAGGGCATGTTCACCACTGTGTTACATCACCTTTTCTTTTAACAACACTCAATAAAAGATTGGGAACTGAGGAAACTAATTGATGAAGCTTTGAAAGTGGAATTCTTTCCCATTCTTGTTTTATGTAGAGCTTCAGTCGTTCAACAGTCCGGGGTCTCCGCTGTCGTATTTTACGCTTCATAATGCGCCACACATTTTCCATGGGAGACTGGTTGGACTGCAGGTGGGCCAGGAAACTACCTGCACTCTTTTTTAACGAAGCCACACTGTTGTTACATGTGCTGAATGTGGCTTGGCTTTGTCTTGTTGAAATAAGCAGGGGCGTCCATGAAAAAGACGGCGGTTAAATGGCAGCATATGTTGTTCCAAAACCTGTATGTACCTTTCAGCATTAATGGTGCCTACACAGACGTGTAAGTTACCCATGCCTTGGGCACTAATGGACCCCCATACCATCTCAGATACTGGCTTTTGAACATTGCATCGATAACAGTCTGGATGGTTCGCTTCCCCTTCGGTCTGGATGACACAATGTCGAATATTTCCAAAAACAATTTGAAATGTGGACACGTCAGACCACAGAACACTTTTCCACTTTGCATCAGTCCATCTTAGATGATCTCGGGCCCAGAGAAGCCGGCGGCGTTTCTGGATGTTGTTGATAAATGGCTTTCACTTTGCAAAGTAGAGCTTTAACTTGCACTTACAGATGTAGCGACGAACTGTTTTTAGTGATAGTGGTTTTCTGAAGTGTTCCTGAGCCCATGTGGTGATATCCCTTAGAGATTGATGTCAGTTTTTAATATGGTGCCGACTGAGGGATCGTTGGTCACGGTTGTAGTGCATTCAACTGAATATGCGTTGAAAATTGTTTGCAAATCATTGTATTCCGTTTATATTTACGTCTAACAATTTCCCAACTCATATGGAAACAGGGTTTATAAAAGACTAACATAAAATCTGCTTCGTGAGAAGAATTATCTTATCAGACAGAAAGTAAGCAAATATCACCCTTATTTGAGATATTTCATCTTACTTAGATTGCAGTTTTTGCAGCGACGGTACTGGCTTTACTCACGCCACGCTGATGAAAGCTGCGTTTCCACCGTACAGGAAGGAGCGATTGAGTACTTGCACAATAAAGGTGAAATACTGCAGGGGCAAGACTGGTACGGCGGCACACACGGAGAACACCAACGCCATCACCGACGTCAGGAGGAGCGACAGAACTGCAGAATTCAGATCTGCTTCTTCTTCACTCATTCCTACACAGACAAAAAAAAAAAAAAAGGTTATTGGTTCCTGGACCTGACGTCACGTTGTGTCATTGCTGGTTTTACGAGCAGAGGAGCATGTTCGGCAGCGCACACACGGAGTACTTACAAGCAGACACAGTGTGTAGATAGCAACGGGAGGACGGACGCCTTTTGGTGTAAAAAGTAAAGATAAAGGTGAAGTTATAACACTGAAACACCCTCAGGGAGATTTGCTTTCTGATATGTCTAGCTAGTTAGCGGCTAACATCCATCCACAGTGTTTTAGCTACTTCTAAATCACTAATCCTCGCCTCCATGGCCACAAATAAAGTATGTTTCTTACAAGTGAGGAATAGCTAAACATGCTTCACTACACACCGAAGAAATACAATAGCTCAACGCCGTCACAATGTAAACAAACGCCATGGGTGGATCTACACCTGACATCCACTGTAATGATACCAAGTACAGGGGCGTATCTAGTCAATACTACTATGATTACATCGATATTTTTTATCAACACAAAATCTTTCTTCTTTTTTTTTAAAAATTCATATTATATTTATAAACTCAGGATGCCTAGTGGTTAGAGGTGGGTAAGTCGTGAGTTCAAACCCTTAAAGTTTTAAGACTCAGCCGTGAAAAAACAAAAATACAACAAAAACCACCCCGGGGCAAAAGCCCACGTTGTGGTCAGGGGCAACGCACGCAGTATGGCAAAAGTTACGGTGGAGTTTGGTGTGGATTGTCTGCCCTGCATGGCGCAAACTTTGCAGCTTGCAGTAAACGGATATGTTCTGTCTCAACGCAGCATTCCAGAAGCTATGGCTGACTGCTAGGCCACTTCAAGCACTCACCACCAGCTTGCAGCACATTTGTGTTACTCATACAAATACACTAAAGCAGGCCAGATTATAATTTCCTGTTATACAGTATGCCAGGCAGTCTTGCACTAAAGGAGGACTATGTTATTGTTTACTTAATTACTCTAGTATACTCTGGACCAAATTTGTGTGCCATCATTGTTTTTGTAGCTGTTGTTTTGAGGCATGTTTTAAAAAAAAAAATTACGAATAATGCTGTTCAAGTTGTGTGTTACGGTCACTATTTTATTTAAGGACTAAATTGCAATAATGAACACATGTTTCATGTACCTTAAGATTTTTTAAAGACATTTGTTGTGTTCCCCTTTATTTGGAAAAGTATGAAAAAGTAACAAAATACATTTTGGTACCGGTACCAAAATATTGGTATCGAGACAACCCTACACTGTAATGCAAGGGTCTCAGACATGCGGCTCGTGGGCCAATTGCGGGCCGTGAGACGTTATTTTGCCGCCCCCACCTTAATATGAAAGCTTAATGTTAGTGCGAATTTTATATGAATGCCAATCACGGTGTGGTATGTGGATCTCGAGGGGCCGAACATTGACTCCAGACGAGTGGAACGGGTAGCTTCCGAAGCACTCCGCCGAAGGACCGAGTGACAATACAAAACTGTGGTGCACTGGACCCCAGCGCTGATACTCCGACAGAGAGTCGCTGGGCGAATCGGACGTGTATCACGTTAGTCGTGGTGTTAGCCCGTTCGGGGCTAATTCTGCTACCGTAACTGTAAACTCCACGGCAACAATTTTTGTTATTTGGGTCCAAAGTGGCTCTTTCAACGTTCTGGGTTGCCTACCCCTCTGTTAGTGGAAAAGCGGCAAATGAGTGAAAGCGACAGAAATGTTGCCATTGAGACTGTTATGATCCGCTACCCGGATCATTCCATATTCTTGTTTTGTTCCATTTTTTGTATCTCATTCTGTTGTTTGACTTCCTTAGTTCCTGTTTGTTCTGTCGCCATGGTTGCATATTAGTTCCACCTGCTACTCTCTGTTTACGCACACCTGTTACTCTTGATTACTGCCTTATTTAAGCATGCCCCTTTTGTTCATTCTTCCTCGGATACTAATTTGCTTACACGCAACAAGTGACGACTGCTATTATATGTTTCTACTCGCTTGCTTTCGCGCTACGCCTAAATTATCTCTAGCTCACATGCTAGCAGTTTTGGTTTGGCTTTTGTGCCCTTGTGCAAGTTTTTCGGCTATTTCCCTAGCTCCCATGCTAGCGCTTTTGTTTTTTTTCTACCGAGTGCACGTTTTCTGTTTACTAGTCTGTTTTATTAGTTAAATAAATATTCATTTCTTACTATACGCTGTGTTCTTGCCCGACCGCATCCACGGAAGAACAAATCCGGCATCACCATGCCAAACAAACGTCACAGAGACGAGGGTTTTCTTACGTGCCTGGCTGCAGTCACACCGCAACACCTGTCCGTCAGTAATAACAGTCCCCGATAACCTGGACCAATTGAAACCGTTATTTTGTTTTTTTAATTGTTTAATTTGCATTGCCTCACATTCCTTGATTCTCATTTTGTTCATTTGTATTTTGATTTTATTTTGTGATGAAAATAAAAATGAAGACCTTTGAAAAGAGTTTCTTTTAAGAAATGTTTTCTTGCGGCCCTGCTTCACCCAGACTCTGCATCCAGTGGCCCCCAGGTAAATTGAGTTTGAGACCCCTGTTATTTGTGAGATTTAATAAATGAGAAGATGTCACTGAACTGTGACAGTTAAGGGCAATGACTCGGTGAATCACAATATTTGTGTACTTGTTCACTCAGTGTTTTCCATCTCGACTCATTATGAACGCTCTGAATTGTCCTCCGGTCTGTCTCCCGGTGGTCCTTATCGTCGGTTAAAGGGGAACATTATCAACATTTCTGAAGGGTTAAAACCAATAAAAATCAGTTCCCAGTGGCTTATTTTATTTTTCAGAGTTTTTCTCAAAATTTTACCCATCACGCAATATCCCGAAAAACGGCTTCAAAGTGCCTGATTTTAACCGTCGTTATATCCTCCCGTCCATTGTCCTGTGACGTCACTGCGTGAAGCCAACAGAAACGAACATGGCGGATAGCACAGAAAGATATAGCATAGTAGCTCGGATTCAGACTCGGATTTCAGCGCCGCAAGCGATTCAACAGATTACACATGTATTGAAACGGATGGTTGGAGTGTGGAGGCAAATAGCGAAAACGAAATTGAAGAAGTAACTGAAGCTATTGAGCCCTATCGCGACAGACAGCGGCACGGGAGGAAGCGAGGACGAATTTGGCGATCGCCTTCCAACCAACGATTGGTATGTGTTTGTTTGGCATTAAATGTGGGTGGAGGGATAGGCTGGATGCAAATATAGCTACAAATGAGACATAATGATGCAATATGTACATACAGTTAGCCTAAATAGCCTGTCAGCATTGATTAGCTTGCAGTCATGCCGTGACCAAATATGTCTGATTAGCACACTCCACATAAGGCAATAACATCAACAAAACTCACCTTTGTGATTTCGTTGACTTTATCGTTGGAAATGCATCTGCTTTGAGTGTCGCAGGATATCCACACATTCTTGCTATCTCTGTCGTAGCATAGCTGTCGTCGGTAAAGTGTGCGGAACAAACGAGGGACTTTCGCATCTTTTGGCCGGTAGTGCAACTTGAATCCGTCCCTGTTCGTGTTGTTACAACCTCCGACAACACACCGACGAGGCATGATGTCTCAAAGGTACGGAAAACAGTCGAAAAAACGGAAAATAACAGAGCTGATTTGACTTGGTGTGTGTAATGTGTTTGAGAAAATGGCGGATTGCTTCACGTTGTAATGTCACGGGTAAAAGGTCATTGCTCCGACAATTGAAAGGCGTTTCAATCGCCAAATTCACCCTTTTAGAGTTCGGAAATCGGTTAAAAAACATATGGTCTTTTTTCTGCAACATCAAGGTATATATTGACGCTTACATAGGTCTGGTGATAATGTTCCCCTTTAATATTTAATTTCTTGTGGGCTGCAGGTGTTACAGCCCAGCATGCTTGTGGCTCCTTACCTTCCACCCGCGGTTTGCGCTTGTGTCTGTCCATGATGAGTCCGTTCCAGGGAGCACACAGCACCCCGCACAGTTGTGTGAAGGCAAAGGCGTTGATGTACTGGCTCACTGCAAACACCGTGTACAGATAGTTGATTATACGACAGTCCCTTTGCATCAGTACCAGTGCGGTGTGTACATACCCAGTGAGGGCTCCCCATCAGTCAACATCTGCAGCGTGGGGTTGAGGGTGCCGATGAACAGATAATGTCTCAGTTGGATCACAGACAACCAAATTAGGTGCCATATGAACAATCGGGAACGAACGCACTCACGGAAACTTTTTTCTGGAAGACACAACGAGAACGCAGAGATTTGTTATACCAAAATATATTTTTGATATTTGTATCTCACTGGGGCAGCACGGTGGAAGAGGGGTTAGTGCATGTGCCTCTAAACAGGAAGGCCCTGAGTATTCCTGAGTTCAATCCCGGGCTCGGAATCTTTCAGTGTGGAGTTTGCATGTTCTCCCCGTGACTGCGTGGGTTCTCTCCGGTTACTCCGGCTTCCTCCCACCTCCAAAGACATGCACCTGGGGATTGGCCCCTCCCACCTCCAAAGACATGCACCTGGGGATAGGCCCCTCCCACCTCCAAAGACATGCACCTGGGAATAGGCCCCTCCCACCTCCAAAGACATGCACCTGGGGATAGGCCCCTCCCACCTCCAAAGACATGCACCTGGGGATAGGCCCCTCCCACCTCAAAAGACATGCACCTGGGGATAGGCCCCTCCCACCTCCAAAGACATGCACCTGAGGATAGGCCCCTCCCACCTCCAAAGACATGCACCTGAGGATAGGCCGCTCCCATCTCCAAAGACATGCACCTGGGGATAGGCCCCTCCCACCTCCAAAGACATGCACCTGGGGATTGGCCCCTCCCACCTCCAAAGACATGCACCTTGGGATTGGCCCCTCCCACCTCCAAAGTCTTGCACCTGGGGATTGGCCCCTCCCACCTCCAAAGACATGCACCTGGGGATTGGCCCCTCCCACCTCCAAAGTCTTGCACCTGGGGATAGGCCCCTCCCACTTCCAAAGACATGCACCTGGGGATAGGCCCCTGCCACCTCCAAAGACATGCACCTGGGGATAGGCCGCTCCCACCTCCAAAGACATGCACCTGGGAATAGGCCCTTCCCACCTCCAAAGACATGCACCTGAGGATAGGCCGCTCCCACCTCCAAAGACATGCACCTGGGGATAGGCCCCTCCCACTTCCAAAGACATCCACCCGGGGATAGGCCCCTCCCACCTCCAAAGACATGCACCTGGGGATAGGCCCCTCCCACTTCCAAAGACATACACCTGGGAATAGGCCCCTCCCACCTCCAAAGACATGCACCTGGGGATAGGTTGATTGTCAACACTAAAGGGTCCCTAGTGTGTGAATGTTGTCTGTCTATTTCTTTTGGCCCCTGCGATGAGGTGGCGACTTGTCCAGGGTGTACCCCGCCTTCTGCCCGAATGCAGCTGGGATAGGCTCCAGCGAACACCTGTGACCCCAAAAAGGGACAAGCGGTAGAAAATGGATAGATGTATCTCATTGACAAAAACTAGATTTCGCATTATGTTTTCTCACATCTCAGTTATCGTATGGTCAATTGTTGCAAACTTTTCAATCTGCCCGCATATCCATCTATCCATCCATCCATCCATTTTCTTGCGCTTATCCGAGTTTGCGTCACGGGGGCAGCAGCCCAAGCAGAGAAGTCCAGACTTCCCTCTCCCCAGCCACTTCGTCCAGCTCCTCCCGGGGGATCCCGAGGTGTTCCCAAGCCAGCCGGGAGACATAGTCTTCCCAACGTGTCCTGGGTCTTCCCCGTGGCCTCCTGCCGGTCGGACGTGCCCTAAACACCTCCAGACCAGATGCCCGAACCACCTCTTCTGGCTCCTCTCCATGTGGAGGAGCAGCAGCTTTACCCTGAGTTCCTTCCGGATGACAGAGATTCTCACCCTATCTCTAAGGGAGAGACCCAAACTCATTTGGGCCGCTTGTACCCGTGATCTTGTCCTTTCGGTCATAACCCAAAGCTCATGACCATAAGTGAGAATGGGAACGTCGATGGACTGGTAAATTGAGGGGTTTGCCTTACGGCTTAGCTCCTTCTTCACCACAACGGATCGATACAGCGTCCGCATTACCATATGTGAGGATTGGATTGAGATCGACCGGTAAATTGAGAGCTTTGCCTTCCGGCTCAGCTCCTTCTTCACCACAAAAAATCCATTAATCACAAATTTATTCAATGTCATTGTAGCAGTTGCCCTCTAGTGCATTCCCCTGACCGCCACACACTGGCACGAGAGTCCGGTATTCAGGTTGGATCAAGTCTTTTATTTCCACCTGTATGATTTGCTTTTTGGCAGCATATAGATAGTACTTTTCAGTCCGGCGTGTCTCTACTTTGTTCTCTCGTGTCTCTCTCTCTCGCTCCAACTCCAACACTCGTGTCTCGGACCGGCTGCTGCTAATGAGCATGTGTTAGAATAATTATGTCTCTATTATCATCATAACTTTATGCTTAAGGGCCGTTCATATAAATAATTGTCAATTGTGCTAAAGTAGTATTTTTGTATTTATGCAAGCTGGCAATCCAAAAGATTGCCAGTTGTTTTTATCAGACTTGTGTCTGGACTCGCCTGCTGACGGCCAAGGCCGAACACCGCCGTGACGCAGACAGAGCAGAGACAAGGCGATATGACCTGAATCACCTAATTTTTATTTATTCTATAATCATATATTGTGTCCAATTGGAGTTGTCGAAATTACCCCCTTCCCTCATCGACAGTGATGTAATAGAGACGTTCCTAATAAATAGAGGAAGCGTGTGGGCTTCATTTCTAGAACGTAGTTTGGATCTGTAACTAGAATACAGCCCAAAACACTTGTCTTCTCATGAGCTAAATTGAATTCTGTCCCTGCATGATTCCTTGCTTCTTGTCTGATTATTAGATGTCATCAGTGTTTGAACCTGACAGTATGGCAGGTGAAGTGAAGTCAAGTGAATTATATTTATATAGCGCTTTGACTCAAAGCGCTTTACATAGTGATACCCAATATCTAAGTTACATTTAAACAGTGTGGGTGGCACTGGGAGCAGGTGGGTAAAGTGTCTTGCCCAAGGACACAACGGCAGTGACTAGGATGGCAGAAGCGGGGATCAAGCCTGGAACCCTCAAGTTGCTGGCACGGCCACTCTACCAACCGAGCCAGACTGCCCCAAAATGACCTGTCCCAGCTGGGTAATCCAATCACCTGCCAGCTTTGCTTCAAGGCCGGTCCTTCTGTGGCAGTCCCGCAGACCACGCCCCCCTCCACAGTCATCAAAAAAAAACAAGACTTAAAACATTGCGCCTTTTTCCGCAACTTTCTAAAAAAAAATCTGCTGTAATCACAAGAAACTTGCAGTTGTACACACCTGGTTTTACGGGTGCTTGGCGGTCAAATTTCTCTTCCTCTTCCGTCTTCTGAGAAATCACATCCATCGACTGCTTGGAAGTCCTGAGTTGGCTGCAGGATAGCCTGAGGTCAAACGTCACGATACGTGGTTAGTACTGATTACTTAATGCAATATACACATGATAGGACAGATGTATGCGCACTTTGCGGTTTGGATTTCGTACCCGTATGTGTAGTGGTCAGGCAGAGGGTATGGTATGACTGTTCTGGGAAGGAGGAAGAGAGTCCTGAGCAGGTGAACGATGCTGCAGACAGACACGAACAGGAAACTGGCATGGAGAGAGATGCCGGACTCGTAGAGCAACTACAGGGCACAATGAATAGCATCATTAAAACGTGTATGCTAAAATGGACGAATGAGGGATGGGATCTCACTTCCTCACCTTGATGACGAAGAAGAGTGCTGAGGAAGAGTCAAAGGCCCCGTTGTAAAGCGTGATGATGGTGGAACGGCGAGTGCCAAAAAGGTTACCCACCTTGAGGAAGGAGATGGTGAATAGGATGTAGCTAGTGAATGTATCCTTCATCATTTCCTTCTCACTACTCCATTAGAAGGTCTATGACTGTCACTCTGCTCTCACTCTAGCTCCTTTGGATATTTTGTTTAAAGGGGAACATTATCACCAGACCTATGTAAGCGTCAATATATACCTTGATGTTGCAGAAAAAAGACCGTTTTTTTTTTAACTGATTTCCGAACTCTAAATGGGTGAATTTTGGCGAATTGAACGCCTTTCTATGTATCGCTCTCGGAGCGATGACGTCACCGAGGTAATAAAGCCGCCATTTTCTCAAACACATCAGCTCCGTTATTTTCTGTTTTTTCGACTGTTTTCCGTACCTTGGAGACATCATGCCTCGTCGATGTGTTGTCGGAGGGTGTAACAACACTAACAGGGAGGGATTCAAGTTGCACCACTGGCCCGAAGATGTGAAAGTGGCAAGTAAATGGACGAAATTTGTTCAAAATACGAGGGTGTGGGGAAAGCCGACGAAATGGTCAGTCGTTTGTTCCGCAGACTTTACCGACGAAAGCTACGCTACTACAGAGATGGCAAGATTGTGTGGATATCCTGCGACACTCAAAGCAGATGCATTTCCAACGATAAAGTCAAAGAAATCTGCCGCCAGACCCCCATTGAATGTGCCGGAGTGTCTGCACATTTTACCGGCGATGCTAAGGCAGACATGGCACAGAGATGTATGGATATCCTGCAGATGCATTTCCAACGATAAAGTCAACGAAATCACAAAGGTGAGTTTTGTTGATGTTATTGACTTATGTGCTAATCAGACATATTTGGTCGTGGCATGACTGCCAGCTAATCGATGCTAACATGCTATTCAAGCTAGCTGTATGTACATTTGTAGCTATATTTGCATCCAGCGTTTCCCTCCACCCACATTTAATGCCAAACAAACACTTACCAATCAACAGATTTAAGTTGATCCAGTGTCACAAGATGCGAAAGTCCTGATCGTTTGGTCCGCACATTTTACTGGCGATGCTAAGGCAGACATGGCACAGAGATGTATGGATAACCTGCGGATGCATTTCCAACAATAAAGTCAACGAAATCACAAAGGTGAGTTTGGATTGATGTTATTACTTATATGCTAATCAGACATATTTGGTGGTGGCATGACTGCCAGCTAATCGATGCTAATATGCTATTTAGGCTAGCTGTATGTACATTTGTAGCTATATTTGCATCTAGCGTTTCCCTCCACCCACATTTAATGCCAAACAAACACTTACCAATCGACGGATCTAAGTTGATCCAGCGTCACAAGATGCGAAAGTCCCGATCGATTGGTCTGCACATTTTACCGGCGACACTAAGGCAGACATGGCACAGAGATGTATGGATAACCTGCAGATGCATTTCCAACGATAAAGTCAACAAAATCACAAAGGTGAGTTTTGTTGATGTTATTGACTTATGTGCTAATCAGAAATATTTGGTCGCGGCATGACTGCCAGCTAATCGATGCTAACATGCTATTTAGGCTAGCTGTATGTACATTTGTAGCTATATTTGCATCCAGCGTTTCCCTCCACCCACATTTAATGCCAAACAAACACTTACCAATCAAGGGATTTAGGTTGAGCCAGTGTCACAAGATGCGAAAGTCCCGATTGTTTGGTCTGCACATTTTACCGGCGATGCTAAGGCAGACATGGCACAGAGATGTATGGATAACCTGCAGATGCATTTCCAACGATAAAGTCAACGAAATCACAAAGGTGAGTTTTGTTGATGTTATTGACTTCTGTGCTAATCAGACATATTTGGTCACGGCATGACTGCCAGCTAATCGATACTAACATGCTATTTAGGCTAGCTGTATGTACATTTGTAGCTATATTTGCATCCAGCGTTTCCCTCCACCCACATTTAATGCCAAACAAACACTTACCAATCGAGGGATTTTGGTTGAGCCAGTGTCACAAGATGCGAAAGTCCCGATCGTTTGGTCTGCACATTTTACCGGCGATGCTAAGGCAGACACGGCCGAATAGCGTCAATAGCTATTCGCTCAATAGCTTCAGTTTCTTCTTCAATTTCGTTTTCGCTATCTGCCTCCATACTCCAACCATCCGTTTCAATACATGCGTAATCTGTTAAATCGCTTAAGCCGCTGAAATCCGAGTCTGAATCCGAGCTAATGTCGCTATATCTTGCTGTGCTATCCGTATTGGCAGCACTGGATGACGTCACAGGAAAATGGACGGTGGCTTCACAGATAGCGAAAATCAGGCACTTTAAAGCCTTTTTACGGGATATTCCGGGACGGGTAAAATTTTGAAAAAAACTTCGAAAAATAAAATAAGCCACTGGGAACTGATTTTTAATGGTTTTAACCCTTCTGAAATTGTGATAATGTTCCCCTTTAACAGATGGCTAATGTGACATTAGAATGTTTTTAACCTGCATGTTGGTGATGAGCAGCATGATTCCACCCACGGCAATGAAGGACAGAGCGGGGAAAAGCAGGACAGATAGAGCTGATGGGGGGGAGAATAAACAAGAAAATGAGCATCCTTATTTACTTTTTGTAAACGCTCAGTCAAGAAGAGTTATGATCTCACCTGAACTTGAGAATGCCACCATCAAGGTACCCATGGTGTGGAAACCTCTAATGCAAAAGAAACACATCACATTAGTTGACACACGACACAGTGCGGGTCAAACATTCTTGAAAAAATGCACTTGTTTTTTTTCTACAGAGGACGGGACAGGTTAATATATTAGTTATTATCAGGGAAAGGCTGTTATTTCCAAAATATAGAAACTCAATCATTTTGATTGAATGATTGAGACTTTTATTAGTACAAATCCCGTTTCCATATGAGTTGGGAAATTGTGTTAGATGTAAATATAAACGGAATGCAAAGATTTGCAAATACTTTTCAACCCATATACACTACAAAGACAATATATTTGATGTTCAAACTCATAAACTTTTTTTTTTTTTTTGCAAATAGTAATTAACTTAGAATTTCATGGCTGCAACCTGGCCAAAGTAGTTGGGAAAGGGCATGTTCACCACTATGTTACATCACCTTTTCTTTTAACAACACTCAATAAACGTTTGGGAACTGAGGAAACTAATTGTTGAAGCTTTGAAAGTGGAATTCTTTCCCATTCTTGTTTTATGTAGAGCTTCAGTCGTTCAACAGTCCGGGGTCTTCGCTGTCGTATTTTACGCTTCATAATGCGCCACACATTTTCCATGGGGGACTGGTTGGACTGCAGGCGGGCCAGGAAAGTACCCGCACTCTTTTTTTACGAAGCAACGCTGTTGTAACACGTGCTGAATGTGGCTTGGCATTGTCTTGCTGAAATAAGCATCCATGAAAAAGACGGCTCTTAAATGGCAGCATATGTTGTTCCAAAACCTGTATGTACCTTTCAGCATTAATGGTGCCTTCACAGATGTGTAAGTTACCCATGCCTTGGGCACTAATGCACCCCCATACCATCACCGATGCTGGCTTTTGAACTTTGCGTCGATAACAGTCTGGATGGTTCGCTTCCCCTTTGGTCCGGACGACACGATGTCGAATATTTCCAAAAACAATTTAAAATGTGGACTCGTCAGACCACAGAACACTTTTCCACTTTGCATCAGTCCATCTTAGATGATCTCGGGCCCAGAGAAGCCGGCGGCGTTTCTGGATGTTGTTGATAAATGGCTTTCGCTTTGCATAGTAGAGCTTTAACTTGCACTTAAAGATGTAGCGACAAACTGTTTTTAGTGACAGTGGTTTTCTGAAGTGTTCCTGAGCCCATGTGGTGATATCCTTTAGAGATTGATGTCGGTTTTCAATACAGTGCCGTCTGAGGGATCGAAGGTCACGGTCATTCAATGTTGGTTTCCGGCCATGTCGCTTACGTGGAGTGATTTCTCCAGATTCTCTGAACATTTTGATGATTTTATGGACCGTAGATGTTGAAATCCCTAAATTTCTTGCAATTGCACTTTGAGAAAGGTTGTTCTTAAACTATTTGACTATTTGCTCACGCAGTTGTGGACAAAGGGGTGTACCTCGCCCCATCCTTTCTTGTGAAAGACTGAGCATTTTTTGGGAAGCTGTTTTTATACCCAATCATGGCATCCACCTGTTCCCAATTAGCCTGCACACCTGTGGGATGTTCCAAATAAGTGTTTGATGAGCATTCCTCAACTTATCAGTATTTATTGCCACGTTTCCTAAATTCTTTGTCACGTGTTGCTGGCATCAAATTCTAAAGTTAATGATTATTTGCACAAAAAAAAAAACGTTTATCAGTTTGAACATCAAATATGTTGTCTTTGTAGCATATTCAACTGAATATGGGTTGAAAATGATTAGCAAATCATTGTATTCCGTTTATATTTACATCTAACACAATTTTCCAACTCATATGGAAACGGGGTTTGTACATTGAATTATTTACATTATTTACAATCCAGGGAGTGGGATCTGGTGGGGGGTGGGGGGGTGGGCTGGTAGGTTTGGTTGTTATCAGCACTTCAGTCATCAACAATTGCATCATCAGAGAAATGGACATTGAAACAGTGTAGGTATGACTTGGTAGGATGTGTACAGCAAGCAGTGAACATAATGAGATCAGAAAGCATAATAACAAGTATATACATTTGATTATTTACATTTGATCATTTACAATTACAACGAGTTAAGACCTTTGGTGGATCGGAATCTGGGTTTAACGTGGTTTGTGGAGCTGTCCCTGGTGTTGTGGTTATGGCGGTCATTTACGTCGTGGAAGTAGTTTGACATGTACTTCGGTATAGCGGATTTTATAGACCAGGCTCAGTGCAAGTTGTCTTACTCTGTCCTCCACCCTGAACCAGCCCTCTTTGGAGAAGTGGGTTGGAGTGAGGTGTGATCTGAGGTGGAGGTCTAGAAGTAACCTGACTAGCTTCTTCTGGGATGTTTGGAGTCTAGATTTGAGGGTTTAGGAGGTGCCGGGGTACCAGGAGGTGCAAGCGTAATCGAAAAAGCTTTTGTTGACCAGAGAGGAGATTTTGCAGAGAAATCTTGTTCGTTGGTTGACCCTTTTGATTACCTTGGTTGCCATTTATTTAATCACAGGAAATATTAGCCTCTAGAATGGAACCAAGACCTGACTTCATCTTTCCTGGTGATAACAATGTCACCCACTTTATTAGTGAAGTCACTGACTTTCTTAAGGTTGATGTGGGACCCAAATAGGATGGATTCCGTTTTACCTAAGTGTATGGATAGCTTGTTGTCAGCGAGCCAGGTGCAAAATATTCAGAGTTCGGCACTGAGGATTCTTTCCACCTGTGACTTGTCCTTGCCGGATACCAGCAGGGCGGAGTCATCCACAAACAGGAACAATTCACAGTCCCATGCTGATGACATGTCATTTAGGTGTCATCAGCATGCGACTGTGATCTGAGCCGAGGATGTCGTTGGGGCTTGCGCAGCCCTTCGAGACACTCATTATTTAGGGCTATATAAGTAAACATTGATTGATTGATTGATTAATGCTATTATGTCTACAGTACCAGACAGCCAGCACTTTCAAACTCTGTCCAAATTCTGGCGGATCCGACTTTGATTGATTGATTGATTGAAACTTTTATTAGTAGACTGTGCAGTACAGTACATATTTCGTACTATTGACCACTAAATGGTAACACCCGAATACGTTTTTCAACTTGTTTAAGTCCACGTTAATCAAATTATGGTAAAACTGAATTTGCATACCTCTTGGGTCTTTTTGTTTGTCTTTAATTTGCTTCCCTGGTTTGACCCTAACTCCCACGTCCCTGCAACTCATCATGTCCGTCTATTTGCATTCCTTGGTCTTGTATTTTCCAACCGCCCTCGTTGAGTGGAAACACATGGACAGCTGCAGTCTTTTTGTTGGCTTTGGCGATAATGTCGTGCTGGAAGGAATGGGTTTGTTTTGTGAAAAAGTTACCGGAAATAGATTTTTTTTCTTGATGACGGTTTGTTTTTATTGCTGACATTTATCCCGTTGCCCTGTAAATCTTTGTGGGAGCATGTCCAGCTTTGGAATGTGTTCTAGATCTCTGTTGCTGAGAGTAGCATCTCTTATGTAAACTACTCTGAACTTTCTCCCAACCTTCCTTTTTTTTTACTTCATGCTGTGGAATTAAAAAGTAAACATGGAAAAATACTCCTCGAGGCCAAAACTTGCCCTGGGTTTCCAAAGGCGTGCTCGGAAATGACTCAAGTACTCATTTTCTGTGAACCACTGAAAAGCAGTCAATGTTGTTACCCAAAGTCTGCTGGGGTAGTTTTTTCTGATGAAACCAAGACCCTTTTGCTTGTTGTCCACAGTTCCAAGTGGTTTGGGCTTCTTGGTAGGCGTTAAAAGCTCCAAATACCACTCAATTTTGCCATCAAAACCTTCGGATCACTGCCGGAAAACAGACGCGGAAGAGAAGTTTGACCTCTCGGCATGACAGTGACCGCAATTAACCAGGCGAAAACTAGCCAGAGCCCAGACCTAATCCTTCTTTTGTAAAGAGCAGTGGTTTATGGACTCCTACTCAAAAACACTGAATTTGGTATTTTCCGGACCATAGGGCGCACCGGATTCTAAGACGTACTGCCCGATGAGCAGGTCGAGTCAGGTCTGTTAAACTCATGAGTCTTATTAATGTTAATACGGGTGCCCCAATCCGATATTGATGGGTCTGATATCAAAGAGAAAAAAACATAATTATCGGCTCCCCTGCGACCCAGAAAGGGACAAGAAGGATGAATGGATTATATTGGCTTTCATCTAAAATCTCCGGTATACAAGTAATCCGACACAAGCAGTCCTGCAGCGTGTTTACCGTACTTTCCGGACCATAGGGCGCACCGGATTATAAGGCGCACTGCCGATGAGCGGATATATTCAGGTTTTTTTCATATTAAAGGGGTCACACTATTATTATTTTTTCCGGAATGTAAAAGACTTCCTTGTGCTCTACATAACATGTAATGGTGTTTTTTTGGTCAAAATGTTGCATAGATGATCTTTTACTCATCATCTTCAAGTAGCATTTCATCATGATGCGCCGTTTTGTGGGCGGTTTTATCTACGTGCCTCCACTTCGACAGCGTCCTCTCCCCGTCATCTTTGTTTGAGCGGTGTAGCGTGCAAGGACGGGAGTGGAAGAAGTGCCAAAAGATGGCGCTAACTGTTTTAATGACATTCAGAGTTTACTTCAATCAATAACGGTGCAGCGTCTCCTCAACCGTGGCTCACCGGAAATGTGTCCCGTTGAAAAAACGTCTGACCGGAACTCTCTAATAACTAAAGTTCCTTGGGTGAATAATGTAAACTCACCACATCGGTATGTTTTTGGCACTTTTATGGCGGGATATAAGTTAGAACTTTACACCACTTTATATTAGAAATGGCAACAGCGGAGGAGGAATGTACCATAACAAGAAGATAGAGAAAAAGAAGAAGCTTATCGACTATTTATCGTCACGGACTACAAAGGCGGATTTGCGCAAATTTTCAGTACTTATGCAGATCTCAAATACAGTTCAGTAGGTACAAGAAGGTAAGAAAAGCTGGTTTTGCATGATATTGTGAAACAAAATGCGAGATATGCCTGCTAATGGTAGTTATTTTGCCGTCCTTATACACACACACCATAGTAATACTTGTGCCTCTGACTATGATAGCGCCGACAATCCGTCAAGTGGTGCGGCTTCAAAGTCATACAAAAACATTTTGACAGATTTTTGAGCGCTGTGTATAATGTTCTTCATTTGCAATGGAACATTTAAAGTCTTGGTGTTGTTTACTGGCGTCATATTGCAGTCAAGACATATCTCTCACGTGTGACTGCCATCTACTGGCCATTACACCATTTCCCAAATAAATTTGCTTCATGGTCGGTAAGCACAACCAGAATTATTCAGTACATTAGGTGCACCGGGTTGTAAGGCACACTGTCGATTTTTGAGAAAATTAAAGCATTTTAAGTGTGCCTTATGATCCAAAAAAATACAGTACTGTGGGCACTTTGTGTTGCCAAAAGACAAATTATCACCCTACTTCAACTTAAAGACGGCCCATTCCCGACGGTTAATATTAAATACGTTTTTCATTTTCACACTTAGCATAATTTCATTTGATCAAGCCTTTTCTAACATTTCAAACTACAAAATAAATAAACTCACCACACCGGTATGTTTTAGCGCTTTCATGGCGAGTTTACTGACAGATATAAATAAGAACTTTACACTACTTTATATTAGAAATGGCAACAGCGGAGGATTAATTTCCCATAACAAGAAGATAGAGACAAAGAAGAAGCTTATCGAGAATGCATCGCCACGGACTACAAAGGCGGAGGTGCGCAAATTTTCAGTACTTATGCAGATCTCAAATACAGTTCAACAGGTACCAGAAGGTAAGAAAAGATGGTTTTGCATAATATTGTGAAACAAAACGCCAGATAATGTCTGCTAATGGGTGTCATTTTGCGGTCCTTATATACACACACCATAGCAAGACTTGTATCTCTGACTACGGTAGCCGTAATGCGCCGACAATCCATCAAAATAAGTCAAAATAATTGCCCAGGCCTAGTCCAGCCTATTTCTATTAATTTGTCCATCAATAAAATATTTTTAAAGACGACCGTATTTCCTTGAATTGCCGCCGAGGCGCTAATTAATTTAAAACCTCTTCTCACTCCGGCGCTTACCAAATGCCTGCGGTAAATTTAGGCCTGCGTTTATAAATTTGAGTGTGATGTAAGGATACTGTGTCGTCTGTCTATTTATAAATAATGCAGACGAGGCGTGTCGGCTGAGTTCTTGACGTTTACTTTCACAGCGTGCTCATAACAACATTCTAGCTGCCGGCATGGCGACATACAACAACACTTTACGGGGCTACAGCGCGTGCTCGTCACTACCGTTGCATGCTGGGTAGTGTAGTTCTTATATTGTTATATATATATATATATATATATTATTATATTGTTCTTATATATATTCTTATACATCACAAATACCATCATGAAAAGCACATTTAATAAAAAAAACCTTATTATAGTCTTACCTTTACCTTATAAATGAAGTCCATGCGCAGCTCCTTCTGATCAAAGGCATTGATAACTTGTTCGTAGAAGTCTTCCTTATCTTTCTTCAGTTTTAAAAGTCTCTCTGTCTCGATGGAGATCTTCCTTTATTAACCCTTGCTTCGATTGAAAGTCCAGTTTAGAAAACTGTTTTATTTTAGATATGTCATCCTCCATGTTAAAAGTGCAAGTGAGACGAAAAAAATAAACGATCGCTGCTCACTCTTGTGTTGTCTGTCTATTTGTAAATAATGCAGACGAGGCGTGTTGGCTGAGTTCTTGACGTTTACTTTCACAGCGTGCTCATAACAACATTCGCCAGAATGGCGACATACAACAACACTTTTCCGGGCTGTTGCATGCTGGGTAGTGTAGTTCTTATATTCCCTGGCTCATAACATCACAACTCTTGCTGCTTGTGGTCACTTCTTCTGCAGCCGAGTAGTCGTAAGAAGGATCACTAGCGCCCTCTACCACCAGGAGGCGGGAGTCATTTAATTACTCATATTTGACACACGCAGCTACGGTATATTAATAAAACATAGCTGCTTACTGTTATTTTTAGCATATTCAATAGCTTGGACCTTAAATCCTACTGAATTGCTCTTAATCTTCTTCCCTTTATGCGATTTCAAAAAATTGAAATCAGCTTCCTCCATTTTGAAAATGATGACAGGTGAAGTGTCACTCGTGACGTGACGAGTTTGACCCGGCAGTAATTCTAGGCAGGCACATACTTTATACCCGGCGGCAATTCAAGGAAATACGGTATTCCAATTGTTTAGCTGGCTATGTATATCTCTGTGTGGCATGGCATTAGTGTATAACAAGCTTCTCATCTTATTCTACAGAATAAGATGGACGGCATCCAACTTTGAATAATCAAAAAATGGTCAAAGGGGAACATTATCACAATTTCAAAAGGGTTAAAAACAAAAAAAATTAGTTCCAAGTGGCTTGTTTTAATTTTTTTTCAAAATTTTACACCTTCCGGAATATCCCTAAAAAAAGCTTTAAAGTGCCTTATTTTTGCTATCTTCGAAACCACTATCCATTTCCCTGTGACGTCATACAGGGCTGCCAATACAAACAACATGGCGGTTACCACAGCAAGATATAGCGACATTAGCTCGGATTCAGACTCGGATTTCAGCGGCTTAAGCGATTCAACAGATTACGCATGTATTGAAACAGATGGTCGGAGTATGGAGGCAGATAGCGAAAACAAAATTGAAGAAGAAACTGAAGCTATTGAGTGAATAGCTATTGACGCTATTCAGCCATAGCATGGGTGTACCTATTGAAGTGGCCCATAGCATGGCTGCCTTATTAGCATCGCGGGTAAAATGTGCAGACCAAACAAACGATCAGGACTTTCGCATCTTGTGACACTGGAGCAACTTAAATCCGTCGATTGGTAAGCTTTTGTTTTGCCTTAAATGTGGGTATCTAGTTTCAAATGTACATACAGCTAGCGTAAATAGCATGTTAGCATCGATTAGCGTGGCATGTTAGCATCGATTAGCTGGCAGTCATGCCGTGACCAAATATGTCTGATTAGCACATAAGTCAACAACATCAACAAAACTCACCTTTGTGATTTCGTTGACTTAATCGTTGCAAATGCATCTGCAGGTTATCCATACATCTCTGTGCCATGTTTGTCTTAGCATCGCCGGTAAAATGTGCAGACACTGGCAAATTCAATGGGGGTCTGGCGGCAGATTTCTTGCCAGTGGTGCAACTTGAATCCCTCCCTGTTAGTGTTGTTGCACCCTCCGACAACACACCGACGAGGCATGATGTCTCCAAGGTTCCAAAAAATAGTCGAAAAAACGGAAAATAACATTGCTGAGACCCGGTGTTTGTAATGTGAAAATGAAAATGGCGGGTGTGTTACCTCGGTGACGTCACGTTCTGATGTCATCGCTAAAAGACCGATAAACAGAAAGGCGTTTAATTTGCCAAAATTCACCCATTTAGAGTTCGGAAATCGGTTAAAAAAGAACGTGGTGTTTTTTCTGCACCATAGGTTTGGTGATAATGTTCCCCTTTCACATTTCCAAACTTCCCGTGGTAAATTTCCGCAAAGTTTCCGGAAATTTACCGCAAACTTTCCACCCCTTTGCCACCCTAATCATACCTGCGACTTTCTCTATTCTCCCTTCGCGACTGGACTTTATTTTGCTTCCGGTTTTGTGGCGGTTGCACTCACATTCCCAAGAGCCGAGCCACGGTGGTGCCAAAGTGGTCGAAGATGAAGCCGCTGACCAGAGTGAGGAAATTATTGGTGAAGGACGCAATGGTGAAGACCAGGGAGAACTGCTCATCCTGTCCCCCGCAATCTGACCCAGTCAAAGAGAAATCAAGCTGTTCAGAATCCACTTTAGCTTGCACACTTTTCTCCCAGAACGTCCGGAGGAGCAAACTGACCTAAGAACTGTGAGCCGTTGACGCCAGTAGCGTTGACGCAGAAGGAGACAAAGTAGTCCTCTTTCTTGAGGACAAAAACCAGAGAAGCCCACCCGAATACGATCCCTGCAAAACACAGACACTCCACCAAGCCCGTGAGGAAGGTGAGGCCTCGTTGCACCCGCAGCCGGTTCTGCCAGTCCGCCATTGTACTCTATTCACACTTGGCCTCCTCACTGTCAAAAACAAGGCATTCAGGCATTTCAACCACATCTTTTTTTTTTTTTTACCAGTTTCCATTAGTCGGTGAAGAACCACAACCTATTTGACCTTCAATAAAATCCATTGCAACTATGCACATCAACGTCACACTGACCTTTGATGCTCACCTTTCCCCTTCTTTAGATCTCACATCTCTGTGCTCCTCACTCACTTCCCTCGCTTTATATAGTCCGCCTCCCCCTTCCTTTTTTCCTCCGCCTTCGTAGAATCCTATTAAAAAAAAAAACACCATCTTCACCTTGATGAGTAGAAGTACACACCCACACACACACACACACACATGCGCAGTATCAACCGAGTCCCAATGACAACATTCGCCAGGGCTGCAAGTTGTAGCCTGCAACATTTGTTCAGGGAAACAACGGTCACGTGACCTGGAAAAAAAAAAGGGGGTATGTCTTTACTGAAAACAGACACAAGTTCAGCTCAGTTCACTTCGGTTCGGTTTGAGTTTATTTGGAACAACTCAATGCATCACATATTTCCTGTCAGGATTGTCCCTGACAGTTTGGCTATGTTTTATTTTTTTTCCTCTGCATTCGTCTTTGTTTCCTCTGTGTGTGTGTAGTGTTTCCTGTCAGCGCTCTTATTTTGTCTGTTTCCTGTGTTTCTCCCTGGGTGCTGTTTCCCCTCAGATTCGGTTGATTGGCACCTGGCCACACCTGGTGTCAATCAGCCCACTCCTATTTTTACCTGCTTTGTCTTCCAGTCAGTGCAGGATTATTGTCTTGTCAATGCAGCGTTGCGGTAAGATATCTTTGGTAGCTGTTTGTAGCTTACTGTCTTTTGTTCCATGCTTCCAGTTTTGTTTGTTCATAGCCAAGTTTGTTATCCGCCTCCTGCGCGCTTTTTGTTAGTACCCTTTTTTAGGTTTTGTTTTCGTGTTAAAGATTTAATCATGTTTTCTCACTCAATGCCTGCCTCCTTCTCTGCATCTTGGGGGTCGTCACGAAGTAATCCTGACATTTGCAGTTGTTTCACCACAGCACGTCCGAACAGGAGTAGGGTGAAGCTGAGCACTCGTGTGTGGTGTTCGGGTCTGTGGGACAATTAATACAATTAATTACTTTTTCAAACTGAGACTCACTGACTTTCGCACTTTTTAACTTGCGATATATCAGAATACATATTTAATGACCACACACCATACACCATAATAGTGTGAGAGTCCAGTCCATAGTGGATCTAACATAATAGTGTGAGAGTCCAGTCCATAGTGGATCTAACATAATAGTGTGAGAGTCCAGTCCATAGTAGATCTAACATAATAGTCTGAGAGTCCAGTCCTTAGTGGATTTAACATAATAGTGTGAGAGTCCAGGCCATAGTGGATCTAACATAAACGCGAGAGTTCAGTCCATAGTGGATCTAACATAATAGTGAGGGTCCAGTCCATAGTGGATCTAACATGATAGTGTGAGAGTCCAGTCCATAGTAGATCTAACATAATAGTCTGAGAGTCCAGTCCTTAGTGGATTTAACATAATAGTGTGAGAGTCCAGTCCATAGTGGATCTAACATAAACGCGAGAGTTCAGTCCATAGTGGATCTAACATAATAGTGAGAGTCCAGTCCATAGTGTATCTAACATAATAGTGAGAGTCCAGTCAATAGTGGATCTAACATAATAGTGAGAGAGTCCAGTCCATAGTGGATCCAACATAATAGTGAGAGTTCAGTCCATAGTGGATCTAACATTATAGTGAGAGTACAGTCCATAGTGGATCTAACATAATAGTGTGAGAGTCTAGTCCATAGTGGATCTAACATAATAGTGTGAGAGTCCAGTCCATAGTGGATCTAACATAATAGTGTGAGAGTCTAGTCCATAGTGGATCTAACATAATAGTGAGAGTCCAGTCCATAGTGGATCTAACATAATAGTGAGAGTTCAGTCCATAGTGGATCTAACATAATAGTGAGAGAGTCCAGTCCATAGTGGATCCAACATAATAGTGAGAGTTCAGTCCATAGTGGATCTAACATAATAGTGAGAGTCCAGTCCATAGTGGATTTAACATAATAGTGAGAGTCCAGTCCATAGTGGGGCCAACAGGAGACCATCCCAAGTGGAGACGGATCAGCAGCTTAGAGATGTCCCCCGTCTCGGAAGGAGATTTTCACAACAAAGTTCTAAAGCTTAGTGATATATCAGATTGTAGGTGGGTCTATTTTGTACCCTTCATGTTCATATTTCACTGTTTGTTGCATATTTGTTGGGTTTCACTTGATTGTAAAATATTTCGATTTTATCCTTCATAGAAAAATGTAAAATTCCATTACGTTTTTTAAGGCGGTCCGTCATAATGTTTTAGCATTCAATCAGACATTATTGTGAAATTTTGTACTAGTGACCCTAAAAATAATGTTCCGGCCCCCAGACACGTTTTTTTTCTCTAAATGTGGCCACCGTGTCAAAATAATTGCCCAGACCTGTTCTAAATGATCCAGTTTTACCATCTTTTTAAAGGGGAACATTATCACCAATTTCCGAACTATAAATGCATGAATTTTGGTGAGTTAAACGCCTTTCGGTTTATTTCTCTCTGAGCGACGACGTCAGAACGTGACGTCACCTAGGTAGTCAACGCCATTTTTCCCTACCACGCCACACGCATCAAGTCAAATCAGCTCTGTTATTTTCCGTTTTTTTCGACTGTTTTCCGGTACCTTGGAGACATTATGCCTCGTCGGTGTGTTGTCGGAGGGTGTAACAACACGATCAGGGACGGATTCAAGTTGATTTACGTGGAGTGTGCATCGATTAGCACGGCATGCTAATCGATGCTAACATGCTATTTACCGGCGATGCCATGACAGAGATGGCAAGAATGTCTGGATATCCTGCGACACTCAAAGCAGATGCATTCCCAACGATAAAGTCAACTAAAACACAAAGGTGAGTTTTGTTGATGTTGTTGACTTATGTGCTAATCAGACATATTTGGTCGCGGCATGACTGCCAGCTAATCGATGCTAACATGCTAGTTAGCCTAGCTGTATATACATTTTTAGTTGTATTTGCATCCAGCGTTTCCTTCCACCCACATTTAATGCCAAACAAACACTTACCAATCGACATATTTAAGTTACTCCAGTGTCAATGCGAAAGTCCTGATCGTTTGGTCTGCACATTTTACCGGTGATGCTAACGCATTACTGACAGACAACATTACTGACAGACAACATTACTGACAGACAACATTACTAACAGACAACATTACTTACAGACAACATTACTTACAGACAGCATTACTAACAGACAACATTACTTACAGACAACATTACTAACAGACAACATTACTTACAGACAACATTACTAACAGACAACATTACTAACGGACAACATTACTAACAGACAACATTACTAACAGACAACATTACTAACAGACAACATTACTGACAGACAACATTACTAACAGACAACATTACTTACAGACAACATTACTGACAGACAACATTACTAACAGACAACATTACTAACAGACAACATTACTAACAGACAACATTACTTACAGACAACATTACTAACAGACAACATTACTTACAGACAACATTACTTACAGAGACCATTACACGCCTTGGCCTCAGGCAGCCAGAATCCACAGCAGATCTTGCTCCAAGAACGTTATCAACTGCAAGTCTTTGAACTGGCAGCCAGCAAGAAGCATGAAAACTAAAAGTCATTTTAAGAGCAGCAACATCATTTTTATTTCAGGTTGGAATCACATGCATGGTTAAAAAAAAAAAAAGGAACCCCAAAGCAGAAAAAGCGCCAACATCAGCAACTTTTAAGGTGAAAAGGGGGAAAAAAAGAGCTAAAATAGATCCTTCCCAATCATAACTTCCTAATTTTTGTTTTTCAATACTGTTTTCAAAAATGATGACACTGCATCGACAAAAGCCAAAAGCAGTGAAGTTGTCACGTTGTGTAATTGGTGTTATGATCCACTGCTCGGATCATACCATGTTCTGATTTTGATTCGTTTTTGTATTATATTCTGTTAGTGTTTGACTTCCTTAGTTCCTGGTTTGTTCTGTTTCTATAGTTACTCATTAGATTCACCTGCCTCTTGCTTTTGACGCACACCTACCTCTGGATTACTGTCTTTATTTAAGCCTGCCTTTTCTGTTCACTCAGTCTTGCCTCCGAATTTGAGTTCGCACAACAGTGAAGACTTTGATCCTCGATTCTGATTCCAAATCTGCACTAGCTTCCGCCCTAAGCCTTTGCTCCTCTAGCTCCCATGCCACTAGTTTTGTTTTGCCTTTTGTGCCTTGTGCAAGTTTTTCTGTTATTTCTCTAGCTCCCATGCTAGCGCTTTTGGTTTTTTGTAGCTCTCATGCTAGTTCTGTTTGTTTTGACTAAGTTTGTTTTTATTTGTTAAATAAATCAATTATTTCTTACCTTCACGCTGTGTTCGAGCCCGACTGCAACACTGTGACGATTACGGGGCATCGTGGTGATGCGGGTCGTTCTTTCAGGGATGCACAAGGCACAAAAGGCAAAACAAAACTACTAGCATGGGAGCTAGAGGAGCAAAGGCTTAGCCCGGAAGCTAGCAAGTGCAGATTTGGAATCAGAATCGAGGATCAAGGTCGTCACTGTTGTGCGAACACAAATTAGGAGGCAAGACTGAATGGACAGAAAAGGCAGGCTTAAATAAAGACAGTAATCCAGAGGCAGGTGCGAGTCAAAAGCAAGAGGCAGGTGAATCTAATGAGTAACTATGGAAACAGAACAAACCAGGAACTAAGGAAGTCAAACACTAACAGAATATAATACAAAAACGAATCAAAACCAGAACATGATATGATCCGAGCAGCGGATCATAACACATGGTAAATAAAAACAGAATAACTTATATTCTGTTTTTAACTTATATTCAATTGAATAGGCTGCAAAGACAAGGTATTTAACGTTCACACCGAGAAACTTCTTTATTTTGTGTGCAAATAATCATGAACTTAGAATTCAATGGCAGCAACACATTTTTTCAGGAACACCAATACCAAAAGTCACAATGTTCGATAGAATTCTAAAAAAGTTATGACAGGCCACCTCGAAAAAACGGAATGGAATGTTACAGTTTTTTACTGAATGGCACACAAAATGTACATATAAAGACAGTGGGATTTACAATATTAACTATGAGCAATAAAACACTGAATATCAACAAGGTAGTTGGTGCCTGCCGTGGCGGTAATCCTAGAACCCGTTGGTGGACACCGGTGGTGAGGGATGCCGTCAACCTGAAGAAAGAGTCCTATTGGGTTCTTTTGACCCATAGAACTCCGGAGGCAGCGGACAGGTACTGTCAGGCCAAGCGGTTTTGCGGCTTCAGCGGTTGCGGAGGCAAAAACTCGGACATGGGAGGAGTTGGGGAAGCCATGGAAAACGACTTTGAAGAGATTCTGGACCACCATCCGCCGCCCCAAGAAGGGGAAGCAGTGCACTGTCAACACCATGTGTGGTGAGGATGGTGTTCTGCTGACCTCGACTGCGGATGTTGTGGATCGGTGGAGGGAATACTTCGAAGACCTCCTCAATCCTACCAACACGTCTTCCTATAAGGAAGCAGTGCCTGAGGGATCTGTGGTGGGCTCTCCTATTTCTGGGGCTGAGGTTGCCGAGGTAGTTAAAAAGCTCTTCAGTGGCAAGGCCTTGGGCGTGGATGAGATCCGCCCGGAGTTCCTTAAGGCTCTGGTTGCTGTGGAGCTGTCTTGGTTGACAAGACTCTGCAACATCGAGTGGATTTCTGGGGTAGTACCTTTAGATTGGCAGAATGGGGTGGTGGTTCCTCTCTTTAAGAAGGGGAACCGGAGGGTGTGTTCCAACTATCGTGGGATCACACTCCTCAGCCTTCCCGGTAGGGTCTATTCAGGTGTACTGGAGAGGAGGCTACGGCTGATAGTCTAACCTCAGATTCAGGAGGAACAGTGTGGTTTTCGTCCTGGTCGTGGAACTGTGGACCAGCTCTATACTCTCGGCAGGGTCCTTGAGGGTGCATGGGAGTTTGCCCAACCAGTCTACATGTGCTTTGTGGACTTGGAGAAGGCATTCGAGCGTGTCCCTCGGGAAGTCCTGTGGGGTATGGGGTATCGGAATGTCTGATTGTGGCGGTCCGCTCCCTGTACGATCAGTGCCAGAGCTTGGTCCGCATTGCCGGCAGTAAGTCGGACACATTTCCAGTGAGGGTTGGACTCCGCCAAGGCTGAGAGTCCAGTCCATAGTGGATCTAACATAATAGTGTGAGAGTCCAGTCCATAGTGGATCTAACATAATACTGAGAGTCCAGTCCATAGTGGATCTAACATAATAGTGAGAGTCCAGGCCATAGTAGGGGCAGCAGGAGACCATCCCGAGCGGACACAGGTAATTTGACAAGAAAGTATGTCAGGAAAAGAAAAGTGACCACAACCACTATTATTATATGCACTTGAACACAAGTGACATCATTGCTACAACCACTACAACCACCATCGTGTGCAAACCACATGCTCTCATCTTCACTTCCTGTTACCGCCTGCACTCCTCTCACTCTCCTGCCACTGACAGCACACACAGATGAGGAAGTGAGGAAAAGAAAAGTAAGTTTCCTTCCACCAGATTTAGATGCAGCTCCATCTGCATGAGTGAAGTCAGATGTTCCTTACAGATTTGTAAACTCTTGTTCTGTGTGATGGCTCCCCCTTGTGGTAATAGCTAGACTCCCCCCCCCCCCCCCCCCTCCGCCTTTCATTTGTGGAGACATTCTCAGCAAGAAAAATGTGCTCTCAAAATCAAATATTTTAGAGCATTTACCAATAAAACAAAACTTACATATCAGCAATTATTCCCTCTTATGGAAGGGGAACACTGTCCATGTCACCATTTGAAGCATGGTCGACTCCCAAGATGCAGCAGACGACGGGCAGATGGTGAATAAAATAATCCGATTAAATCAAATAAAATAAAAACTCACGAGGGAGTGAGAGCACAGAACACAAGAAGGCGAGTGCAAAAAGAGAAGCAGAAGACAACTTGTTTTCCCATGAGTTCAGGCTGTCGTGCGAGAAGACAAAAGCTGTCTTTGTCCTTATCAAGCTTTTCAACCTCCATTGTGTTCGACAGGATGCGACGTGGAGGTGTCAGTTTCCCTGATCTATTAGACAGCCACAGGAAGACCTTTTCATGACCCGAGATCTACTGTACAAAGCAGAGAGGGAGCAGACCTGACAAAGGCTCCAGGCGCCTCAGCTTTAAACTGTTTGATGTTACGATCCGCTGCCCGGATGGTTTGTTATTTTTGGTTGCATAATTTTTTCACCTATTCCTTGTTTCCGGACTGTCACCTGTTTGTCATTACCATCCTTATTTAAGCCTGCATTTTCTGTTACTCGCTGTCGTATCCTGGCCTTGTTTCCCACAACAAGTGACGACGCTATCTCCCGACTTTGGTAAATCTGTTTGGTACTTGTTAGCTTCCATGCTATTCCTGTGTTTAGTTCCCTATCTTCCATGCTAGCGCTTTTGGTTTGTATTTTCTACCTAGCACCAGTGTTTTTGTTTTTAGCCTGTTTTTTCGATAAATAAACCATTATTTCTTACCTGTACGCTGTGTCCGAGCCCGATCTGCATCTTGAAAGAGCACCACCCGAACTACCATGCCTAGCAAACGTCACGGTTTAGGACTGAGTGCGGCAGCTGTTTATGACCCCTCCTCCCCTTAGAAACAGCTGCAGCCATGTAATCAGGAAATGGCCAAATAAACGAGGAGGCATGGAGCTCCCTCCTCAGAGCGGGGGGTGCCGCTGTACGAGGGTGCAGGCACACATGCGCTCTCCTCATGAGCTGGATTGAATCCCGTCTGTTTTATTCCTTGCTTCTTGTCTTTGTTTAATAGATAGTTTGGTGTTTGAACCTGACACTTTGTTGAAGAATTGTCCATAAGTTCCTGTCCACTGTGTCGCCAACCATAGTATTCCAGTCACTAATTTGTCATTATTTGGTGACTGATCAGTGACCTCTTGCAGCTGGTTGTAGAAGTATTCAATGCTCATCTGGCTTCTCACTCTAGTTAGCTCTATGTCCTATCGTGGTTGTTTTACCTACGACTTTCTGTCCCATTACACTTGTGTATCCATGTGATACACAGGCAGGATAATAAAACTTTGAAGATCAAATACTGTGTGACAGTACCTCACTGTCTTGCAGGTTCCATGGACCACTCAGGAAGGACATGATCGCTTGAGCAGGTTTGACTCTCGTTTATTTTGCAATATAGCTTTCGCTTGCCAGGTTGAATCGCTTTTCAGCTGCTCCTCTCCACTGCTCGCTCACGGTCCGCTTTTCAGCCGCCGTCGTCGTCGTTCTTGTCTGCTCTTTGCTTTCACTGCTGCCGCTCTTTATCTGTTGTTGGAGGCTCTCCAACTCCTTCTGCCCCGATCTCTCCTCCTTCTCCCCTTTTATGCAGCGTAAGGAGAAATGTTAATCGTGTGCCGGTGCGCGATCCACGCACCTGAATTAGATTGCGGCGTCGTTTCCTGCACGCCCCGCCTCTCCGCTCAGCCGCATTCTCCGCCCTCTTGCCGCCAACTTGGGCAGGGCTCCAGCGTGCCCTGCTCCGCTGCTCGTTTGCCGGCTGCGCCTCTCCACATAACTGCATGTCATTAATTTATTGTAGTAAATCCCAAGAAGACATGCACTCTTTAGATACAAACCCCAAAAGCAGTGGAATTGTCACGTTGTGTAAATGGTAAATAAAAAGCGATTACAATGATTTACAAATCCTTTTTTAACTTATATTCAATTGAATAAACTGCAAAGACAAGATATTTCATGTTCACACTGAGAAACTTATTTTTTTGGGGGCAAATAATCATGAACTTAGAATTTAAAGGCCTACTGAAATGAGATGTTCTTATTTAAACATGGATAGTAGGTCCATTCTATGTGTTATATTTGATCATTTCGCAATATTGCCATATTTTTGCAGAAAGGATTTAGTAGAGAACATCCACGATAAAGTTCGCAACATTGTTTACAATCATGGCCACCACCAGCGAGAGCGATTCGGACCGAGAAAGCGACTATTTCCCCATTATTTGGAGCGAGGATGAAAAATAAGTGGACGAGGAAAGTGAGAGTGAAGGACTAGAAGAAAAAAAAAGAGAGGGCAGTGGAAGCGAATCAGATGTTATTAGACACATTTACTAGGATAATTTTGGAAAATCCCTTAACTGCGTATTGTGTTACTAGTGTTTTAGTGAGATTATATAGTCGAACCTAAAAGTCGCAGGGGTGTGACCACGGGTGTGGTGACCGCCAGTGTCTCCGTGGGAGGCCACGGAGGAGGCAAGAGAGTCGCAGCTGCCTCTTTGACAGGTGCAGGGGGAACGACACAAGCTCCGCTCGTGTCTACGGTAAGAGCCGACTTATTACCACAATTTTCTCACGGAAACTTGCTGGTTGACATGTGGTAGGGAACCATGTTTGCTTGACCGCTCTGTTCCGTATTAAAGCTTCACCGTCATCTTTAGGGAATGTAAACAAAGAAACACCGGCTGTGTTTGGGTTGCTACAGCCGGCCGCAATACACCGCTTTCCGCCAACTGCTTTCTTCTTTGACGTCTCCATTATTAATTAAACAAATAGCAAAAGATTCAGCAACACAGATGTCCAGAATACTGTGAAATTATGCGATTAAAGCAGACAATTTTTAGCCGTGATCTGTACTGGAAGAAAATGTCCGCTACAACTGGTGACGCCACGCGCACGCGTCATCATTCCGCGACGTTTTCAACAGTATACTTCGTGGGAAATTTAAAACTGAAATTTAGTAAACTAAAAAGGCCGTATTGGCATGTGTTGCAATGTTAATATTTCATCATTGATATATAAACTATCAGACTGCGTGGTCGCTAGTAGTGGCTTTCAGTAGGCCTTTAAACAATAAAAAAAATAACGGTTTGAATTGGTCCAGGTTATCGGGGACTGTTATTACTGACGAACAGGTGTCGCGGTGTGACTGCAGCCAGGCACGTAAGAAAACCCTCGTCTCCATGGCAACGTCTCTGTCGCTTTTCACTCATTTGCCGCTTTTCCACTAACGCGGGGTAGCCAACCCAGAATGTTGAAAGAGCCATTTTGGTAGCGGGTGGTGTATATCGTAGCGTGTATATTGTAACTTTTGAAATATCAATCAATCAATCAATCAATGTTTATTCATATAGCCCTAAATCACAAGTGTCTCAAAGGGCTGCACAATCCACAACGACATCCGCGGTTCAGCGGAAGGGAAAACTCACATCCAGTGGGATGTCGGTGACAGTGTAAATGATGACTATGAGAAACCTTGGAGAGGACCGCATATGTGGGCATACATGGCCCCATTCATTCTTTCCTTAAAGGGGAACATTATCACAATTTCAGAAGGGTTAAAACCAATAAGAATCAGTTCCCAGTGGCTTATTTTATTTTTTGAAGTTTTTTTCAAAATTTTACCCGTCCCGGAATATCCCTAAAAAAAGCTTTAAAGTGCTTGATTTTCGCTATGTGCGAAGCCACTGTCCATTTTCCTGTGATGTCATCCAGTGCTGCCAATACAAACAACATGGCGGTTACCACAGCAAGATATAGCGACATTAGCTCGGATTCAGACTTGGATTTCAGCGGCTTAAGCGATTCAACAGATTACGCATGTATTGAAACGGATGGTCGGAGTGTGGAGGCAGATAGCGAAAACGAAATTGAAGAAGAAACTGAAGCTATTGAGCTAATAGCTATTGACGCTATTCAGCCATGTCTGCGTTAGCATCGCCGGTAAAATGTGCAGACCAAACGATCAGGACTTTCGCATTGACACTGGAGCAACTTAAATCCGTCGATTGGTAAGTGTTTGTTTGGCATTAAATGTGGGAGGAAGGAAACGCTGGATGTAAATATAGTTTCAAATGTACATAAAGCTAGCGTAAATAGCATGTTAGCATTGATTAGCTGGCAGTCATGCCATGACCAAATATGTCTGATTAGCACATAAGTCAATAACATCAACAAAACTCACCTTTGTGATTTCGTTGACTTTATCCTTGGGAATGCATCTGCTTTGAGTGTCACAGACTATCCAGTCATTCTTGCCATCTCTGTGCCATCTCTGTCTTAGCATCGCCGGTAAAAACCAAACGAGGGACTTTCGCATCTCTTGACACTGGAGCAACTTAAATTCGTCGATTGGTATGTGTTTGTTTCGCATTAAATATGGGTGGAGGGAAAGGCTGGATGCAAATATAGCTAAAAATGAGGAATAATGATGCAATATGTAGATACAGCCAGCCTAAATAGCACGTTAGCATCGATTAGCATGCCGTGCTAATCGATGCACATTCTACGTAAATCAACTTGAATCCGTCCCTGATCGCGTTGTTACACCCTCCGACAACACACCGACGAGGCATAATGTCTCCAAGGTACGGAAAACAGTCGAAAAAATGGAAATTAACAGAGCTGATTTGACTTGTTTGTGTGATGTGGTGGAGAAAAATGGCGTTGACGACCTAAGGTGACGTCACGTTCTGATGTCATTGCTCTGAGAGCGATAAACAGAAATGTGTTTAATTCGCCAAAATTCACCCATTTAGAGTTCGGAAATCGGTTAAAAATACATATCAATCAATCAATGTTCATTTATATAGCCCTAAATCACTAGTGTCTCAAAGGGCTGCACAAACCACAACCCACACCACTATGACATCCTCGGTAGGCCCACATAAGGGCAAGGAAAACTCACACCCAGTGGGACGTCGGTGAGAATGATGACCCAGTGGTCTTTTTTCTGCAACATCAAGGTATATATTGACGCTTGCATAGGTCTGGTGATAATGTTCCCCCTTAACACGGATCAATCGTCCTGTCCCCTTAGCAGAAAAACAGCCCCAAAGCATGATGTTTCCACCCCCATGCTTCACAGTAGGTGTGGTGTTCTTGGGATGCAACTCAGTATTCTTCTTCCTCCAAACACGAGGAGTTGAGTTTATACCAAAATGTATACATGGATGATACAGCAGAGGATTGGGAGAATGTGTGGTCAGATGAAACCAAAATAGAACTTTTTGTTTCGACTCTTTAAAATTCAAAATTCAACCGAAAAAAAGAAGAGAAAAACTAGCTAATTTGAATCTTTTAGAAAAAATTAAAAAACATATTTATGGAACATCATTAGTAATTTCTCCTGATTAAGATTAATTTTAGAATTTTGATGACATGTTTTAAATAGGTTAAAATCCAATCTGCACCTTTTTTTTAGAATATATAACAAATTGGGCCAAGCTATATTTCTAACAAAGACAAATCATTATTTCTTCTCGATTTTCCAGAAACCAAATGTTTAAAAGAAATTCAAAAGACTTTGAAATAAGATTTAAATTTGATTCTACAGATTTTCTAGATTTGCCAGAATAATTTTTGGGAATTTTAGTCATAATAAGTTTGAAGAAATATTTCACAAATATTCTTCGGCAAAAAAACAGAAGCTAAAATAAATAATTAAAATAAAATGTATTTATTATTCTTTACAATAAAAAATAAAAAAAAATACTTGAACATTGATTTAAATTGTCAGGAAAGAAGAGGAAGGAATTTAAAAGGTAAAAAGGTATATGTGTTTAAAAATCCTAAAATCATTTTTAAGGTTGTATTTTTTCTCTAAAATTGCCTTTCTGAAAGTTATAAGAAGCAAAGTAAAAAAAATTATGAATTAATTTAAATAAGTGAAGACCAAGTCTTTAAAACATTTTCTTGGATTTTCAAATTCTATTTGAGTTTTGTCTCTCTTGAAATTAAAAATGTCCAGCAGAGCAAGACCAGCTTGCTAGTAAATAAATACAATTTAAATTTTAATAGAGGCAGCTCACTGGTAAGTGCTGCTATTTGAGCTATTTTTAGAACAGCCCAGCGGGCGACTCATCTGGTCCTTACGGGCTACCTGGTGCCCGCGGGCACCGCCTTGGTGACCCCTGACTTAACCTAATGTAGCTGAATTTTTTTTTGTTAATCTGAATAACATTTTGGAAGTTATTCGATTTTTTATCGATGAACGTTTTTGTGTGTAAAGATCGGACAAAACTTTGTTCAGACTTTGCAGCCCGACAATAAAAAGAGTGTAAATACCACCAATTAAACCGTCATATACATGTTAACTTTTATTGCTGGGATTGAAGGTTTCGACAGTGCAGAAAGACAAAGAGGGGGTGAATGAAGGAGAACAGGATGAGCAGCGTCAGAGCGATGTTCACCTGCAGTCACATGGGGGATTTGTCAGCCATTTGTCATCTGCTCTGTGATGAAGCCTCAGCCCTCCTTGGTCCGTGAGGACGATACTCACATATAAGGGATCTCCTTCCAGGACGGACTCCACTAAAGCGAAGCAGGCGTACTGCAGTAAGGAGAAGATGGCTCCCAGACACATTTCGAGTCCGTACAACTTGCCGAAGTGACAAGGTGGGAAACTACACACGCGAGAGAAGAGCACAAAGGTGAGGGTACTTCAGTGCGGGAGACAAAAGGGTATGGACATGTTCTCACACTATGGTAGTGACCTAAGTTATCAGTAGTACATGATTTATTACCAATGTCCTTCACCAAGAAGTTGTGGACCTCCATGCTTTGCCAAGTTTTCATCTGTTTTGTGGTATAAACCAGTGTTTTTTCAACCACTTTGCCGTGGCACACTAGTATGAAATGATGCAACTTCACCTAATTCAAGGGTGTCCAAAGTGCGGCCCGCAGGTCATTTTTTTAACGGCCCCACGGCACATTTTGAATATACTATGGAAAAAAATTTAAAAACATAAAGAGTGGTATAAAAGAGCAAACAGGTGAAATGTAACTGTGGAGAGGTGGAGCCGACGGGGCGGGACACGCTTTAGCCCGGCTCAAGATGGCGGCCAGGAGGCGGAGAATGCGGCGGAGCGGAGAGGCGGGGCTTGCTGGGAGCGACACCACCACAATCAAGATCAGGTGCGTGACACACACACACACCGGTTCACAATCTGCCTATCTCCTCGCAACATTTAAGAGGGGAGAAGGAGGAAAGAGAAAGAGCGAGAGAAAGTTGGAGTGTCCGCAGGAGAGCAGAAGCAACAAGACAACAAGATCAAAGGATGAGCCCCAGGGAAGGACGACGTCACCGGCAGCCGAAAAGCTAGCCGAGACAAGCAGCGGAGGAGGAGGTGCTGAAAAGCGGCCCAATCGATGCAGACACTTGCATATTTGAAAAAATAAAAGTGTAAGCGTCGATTGGGCCGCTTTTCAGCTCCTCCTCCGCTGCTCGTCTCGGTCGGCTTTTCAGCTGCCGGTGATATCGTCTTCCCCTGGGGCTCATTCTCCGATTGTTCGTGGTTTTCTTCTGCTGCAGTCCTGCGGACACTCCACCTCTTCCTCCTTCTCTTTCCTCCTTCTCCCCTCTTAAGCACTGCGGGGAGATAGGCAGATAGTGAACCGGTGTGTGTGTGTCACGCACCTGATCTTGATTGTGGCGGCGTCGCTCCCAGGAAGCCCCGCCTCTCCGCTCCGCTGCATTCTCCGCCTCCTGGCCGCCATCTTGATTCGGGCCAATGTGTGTCCCGCCCTGCTGTCGGCTCCGCCTCTCCACAGTAACAAGAACATGTTGCAATGTTTACTCTAATAACACAAAGCTGCCAGGCAGGCTGTTTTTTTCTATATAAAAAAAAAAATTGTGAATCAAAATCAATTATGAATTATTAACCAATTCAAGGCTCCAATTACGTCACATTAAATATTCCACTTTGAGATATTTTTGGGGGGAAATGTTGCATATTTTGTGTTTGCCATATAAAAAACTGAGCTGTTTTTTTTTTTTTTAAAGAATGGCCTAAAACGAACAAACAAAATACATAAACAAAAAAAATATATATTATTGCCGGATAGATCTGAAGTTGATCTTGAGACCATTGTGTTAAAAGTAAACAGTAAAAAAAAAAAAGTTTATTTTTTAACACTTTTAATGAGTTTTGACAGGCTTTCCACTGACAGTTTGTGTGTGTTTTAGTTTTTCCTCTGTGTGGGTTTAGTATTTCCTGTCTTTAGTTCCTGTCAAGCGCTCTTATTTTGTCTGTTTCCTGTTTTTTCCCCTGTGCGCTGTTTTTCCCTCAGCTGCGGCTGATTGGCACCTGGCCACACCTGGTGTCAAACAGCCCGTTCCTATTTGTACCTGCTTTGTTCCTCCAGTCAGTGCTGAATTATTGATTTGTCGATGTCACTTCTTGTCGCTCTTGTCATGTATTATCGCTCCTGTCGTGTCGTACCTTGTCGTGTCTTTGCAGTGTAGCGGTAAGCTATGTCGTTTGATGTTTGTAGCTTACTGTTTTTTGTTCCCTGCTTCCAGTTTGTTCTTTCATTTTACAAGTACGAGTTCTGTTTCCTGCTAGATGCCTGCTAGCTTCCACGCTAGACCCTTTTTGTTTTTGCTAGCTTCCATGTTAAGCTCCTTTTATTTTCTAGCTCCCATGCTAGCTCCCTTAGTTTGTTATCTGCCCACGTGCACACTTTTTGTTTGAACCCTTTGTTTGTTTTTGTCTTAGTATTTTAAATTAAATCATGTTTTCCTGCAAAATGCCTCCCTCCTTCTCTGCATCTTGGGGTTCGTCACAAACTAACCCTGACAGTTTTGTTTTTAAGTGTCATTGCACAAAAAATAATAGTGAATTAAAATCAATGGTGTTATGAGTCGTTGGCCTTTTTCCGGCTCCAATTATTATATAATCTCAAACATTCTACTTAAAAATTTTATTGGGTGAAAATATTGCATATTTTGTGTTTTTTTTCAATTAAAAAAAACATGGCTTTCTTTGACAAAAAGAGTATACAACTTAAATCTTTAAAAACGTCATATTGACAGATAGAGCTAATGTTGATCTAGAGATTTAAAACTTGAATAATAATAAAAATAATAATAAAAATACTGAATAATGACACATTTTTTACATTTTATTTTTACCAAAACACTTTGGGATCAAGCCTGAGTGGAGGCCTAAATGAATGTTTTTTATACATATATTGTATTGTTTTTTTTAAATAAATTGCCCCAGCTTGCTTTGATTATTCAGTGTGCGGCCCTCAGTGGAAAAAGTTTGGACACCCCTGACCTAATTGGTCCAAAAAAATATTTTTTGCAAATCAACAATTATGATCTGCAAATAATGTGCCGTTGTCTAGTGCCTGGACTGTATAGCAGGGGTCCCCAACCACCGGTCCGTGAAGCATTTGCTACCGGGCCGGAGAGAAACATGAAATCATTTATGAAGCACTGCATTTTGTCCAGGGGTTGTCAAACTTGTTTTCATTGAGGGCCACACCGCAGTCATGGCTTGCCACTGGAGGGCCGCTTGTAACAGTAAATAATGTATGAATTTGCCGATGAATTTCATTATTTTACTTTTTTTTTTACATATAGAGTAAAACAAATCTGTGGATTTTACCACAGTTTTTTTTTACAGAAAAAAAAAACTTTCCAGACTTTTACTGTAAAATATATGGTGTTATTTTATTATTATTATTTTTACAATAAAAATACAGTACGGCTATTTAATTTAATTTTGGCAACTCGGCTGCCAGTTTGTTTTTGTTTTTACCATTATAAAATGTGGATTAAAAAAAAAAAAGATAGCTCAGTCGACGGAATTTACTGTTAAAAAAACAAACATTGGTCATTTTATTTTCAACTTATAGTAATATGCTGTAAAAAAAAAAAACTCCCTAAATTTTACAGTAAGACCTATTGGTCATTTTTATAGTGTACAATTTGATGGATAACTTGCTTCGAAACCATAAGTTAAGCTACTCAGTGGCCTAGTGGTTAGACTGTCCGCCCTGAGATGGGTAGGTTGGGAGTTCAAACACCAGCCGAGTCATACCAAAGACTATAAAAATGGGACCGATTACCTCCCTGCTTGGCACTGTCAGGACTTTGACTTGGATTAGTTTTGCTTCTTCGACGCAGAGGGAATTTGGAACGAGCCAGGCGTGAATGTGAGTACATGTTTAATTTATTTACACACTAAATACAAAAAGGCAAACAAATGGCGCGCTCGAGGGTGGAAAACTTGGCTATGAAACAAAAAAATAGAACCGAGGCTATAAGTATAAACTAGAAGCCAAAACACTTGCTCGATGGCATGAATAATAATGAACTATAAACAAAAACAGCACGATAGCATGGCTATGAACAACTAAAACAAAACACTTACTGTCACCAAAAACAAGGGGCATGAACAGCAAGGTGTGTAGCAGGTGATCGAGGGCATGAAGGATGTGCAGCATGGGTAGGCAAGTAGGTAGCATGTAGCAAGTAAAGTTCCCAGGACGAGGACAGGGACAGAATGGCTTAAATAATGACTATGATGATTAGTGACAGGTGTGAGGCTGAGGACAGGGGCGTGACGTGGAGACCAGGTGGAAACTAATAAGTATCTATGGAAACAAACAAAACCAGGAAGTGCAAAACGGGAAACAAGGGTCCAAAAACAAAACATAAACATGATCAAACATACATCTGATTACCAGGCATGACAGGGACTCAGCATCAAGGGTTGGAATTGGGGGTTAAATCACCAAAAATGATTCCCGGGCGCGGCACCGCTGCTGCCCACTGCTCCCCTCACCTCCCAGGGGGTGAACAAGGGGATGGGTCAAATGCAGAGAACAAATTTCGCCCCATCTAGTGTGTGTGTGACAATCATTGGTACTTAAGCAGATATTTAAGTATTTATTTGGATTTTGACCAACAAAGTTAGATAATGATGTCATGAGGGCAGTTCTCCTTCTTATCCCTCTTGTTTTCCTACCCCCCTCCCCTCTTGTGTCTGTAAGTCTCCTACCCTGTCGTTAGTTCCAGGTGTGCTGCCAGTCATCCGAGCCCACTTGTTGCTAATCAACCACCAGACGTAAACCCTAGAGCTCCACTCAGCCGGTGACAGTTCGTCCGTTGCCAACGGTAGAATCTAGCCCTGAGCTCACTAACTTCTGACCTTTGCCCTGAACCTTTTGTAATTCCTGTTTTTTGTATTTCTTCCGAGGGAGGTCAGACTTTTGACCCGGTTTTCTGCTTGCATCACACAAATGTTCGGCCCTCCAGAGCCACATACCACACCGTGATTGGTAGATTCCTTCAGCTTTGCACGCGGCGCTGTCAAGGGCCATTCATACAAAACTTGCGGGCCGCGCTAATATTAAACTTTCATATTAAGGTTGGGGCCGCAAAATAACGTCTCGCGTGTCTGAGACCCCTGCTCTAATACCTTTAGTAAGAAAATAAGAAAGTAAAGAAAAAAAAAAGGTATTTCATGGAGTCACAGTGCGGGTTCCGCTCGGAAAGATCAACCATTGACATGGTCTTCACCATCAGGCAACTGCAAGAGAAGTGCAGAGAGCAGCACAAGCCCCTCTTTCTGGCCTTCATTGACCTGACCAAAGCGTTCGACCTTGTCGGCAGGGATGGGCTCTTCACAGTCCTAGCGAAGATTGGCTGGCCACTGAGACTCCTGAGCTTGATCAAGTGGTTCCATGACGGCATGCAGGTGGCACTGTGCTGAAAGAAGTTGAAGACTTCAAATACCTGGGCGCATGGGTCAACTCAACTGAGCCAGTTCTAAAAGTGAGGAAGGCACTTGCATGGAGGGCCCTGAACGGCATGACCAGTGTATGGAACTCCAACCTCCCCCGCCAAATCAAACTCAGCTTCTTCTACGCGACAGTTGAGTCCGTTCTCCTCTATGGCGAGGTCTCTGGATGGTTGCTACACCAGGATGCTGCGTGCAGTCCATAACGTCAACAAGAGTGGGCACGTAACCAACAGAGTCCTCTACAAGGGAATACCGAGGGTGAGCGAGAAGATTGCTGTAAGGAGAATGAGGCTAGCAGGACACTGCCAAAGGCATCAGGAGCTGCCAGCCAGCAAATTGGTGCTTTGGTAACCAACACATGGGCATCAGTCAAGAGGACGTCCCACACTAACATACGTGGACATACTCAAGAAGGATGCAGGAGCTCAGAGTACCAAGGAACTGGCCAAATGTATGGAGAATCGGGATGACTGAAAGCAATGATGGAAGGCTCGTCTGAGGACGACCTAGAGAGATGAAAGGCACAGACCAATATGACGGCTCAACATCAGATGCCTTCGACATCCGCGGTGGCGTTAAACAGGGCTGTGTCCTCGCTCCCACTCTCTTCGGCATCTTCTTTGCCGTTCTGCTGAAGCACGGCTTCGGATCATCGACCGAAGGTGTTTACCTACACACCCGGTCGGACGGCGGACTGTTCAACCTGGCTCGCCTAAAAGCAAAGAGCAAGGTCTGGGAGTTAACCATCAGAGACATGCTGTTTGCAGATGACGCTGCTCTGGCCACCCACACAGAAGAAGAGCTACAGAGCCTGATGGACCGCTTTGCAAAGGCATGCGACAAGTTCAGCCTAACTATCAGTCTGAAGAAGACAAATGGGATGGCCCAACATGTTGAACCACCCTGTATCAGCATCAACGACTATCAACTACAGGTTGTCAGCCAGTTCACAAACCTTGGCTCCACCATCACTGTCAACCTTTCACTGGAAGCAGAGATCAACAAGAGGATCCACAACCTTGGCCAGGTGTTCGCAAAGAGTGTGGAACAACAGCATGCTGACAATAAACACCAAGATCGCTGTGTATCGTGCCTGCGTGCTAAGTACTCTCTTGTCCATCTATCCATCCATCCATCTTCTTCCGCTTATCCGAGATCAGGTCGCGGGGGAACCAGCCTGAGCAGGGAAGCCCAGACTTTCCTCTCCCCAGCCACTTTGTCCAGCACTTCCCGGGGGATCCCGAGGCATTCCCAGGCCAGCCGGGAGACATAGTCTTCCCCGTGGCCTCCTACCAGTCGGATGTGCCCTAAACCCCTCCCTAGGGAGGCGTTCGGGTGGCATCCTGACCAGATGCCCGAACCACCTCATCTGGCTTCTCTCGATGCGGAGGATCAGCGGCTTTACTTTGAGCTCCTCCCGGATGGCAGAGCTTCTCACCCTATCTCTGAGAGCGAGCCCCGCCACCCGGCGGAGGAAACCCATTTCGGCCGCTTGTACCTGTGATCTTGTCCTTTCGGTCATGACCCAAAGCTCAGCACTATAGGTAAGGATGGGAACGTAGATTGACCAGTAAATTGAGAGCTTTGTCTTCCGGCTCATCTCTTTCTTCACCACAACAGATCGATACAGGGTCCGCATTACTGAAGACACCGCACCGATCCGCCTGTCGATCTCACGATCCACTCTTCCCTCACTCGTGAACAAGACTCCTAGGTACTTGAACTCCTCCACTTGGGGCAGGTGCTTTTTGCAGATGATGTGGTCCTGATGGCTTCATCTGGCCGGGATCTTCAGCTCTCACTGGATCGGTTCGCAGCCGAGTGTGAAGCGACCGGAATGAGTATCAGCACCTCCAAGTCCGAGTCCATGGTTCCCGCCCGGAAAAGGCTGGAAAGCCATCTCCGGGTTGGGGAGGAGACCCTGCCCCAAGTGGAGGAGTGGAGGAGTACTCTCTTGTACGCCAGTGAATCCTGGACTCTGTACTCTTCGCAGGAGAAGAGGCTAAATGCCTTTCACATTAGCTGCCTTCGTCGCATACTCGGGATTACATGGAGTGATCGTGCGACAAACCACGAGGTCTGATGCAAGCCAAGATTCCCAGCATGGTCACTTTCCTTCGTCAGCGTCGCCTTCGATGGCTGGGCCATGTGCGTCGAATGGACGATGGCTGGATCCCCAAAGACTTCCTCCGGGCAGCCACATCTACGCTTCAAGGATGTCTGCAAGCGTGGTCTGAAAGCGCTCGACATGGACCTGAACACCTGGGAAGAGCTTGCTCAGGACAGATCCAGCTGGAGACACACCATGAACACTGGATTGAAAGCTGGCAAGGCAAAACTCCACCAGCTTGCAGATGAGAAGCGAGCTCAGAGAAAGAGCAAGCAACTACATCCTGAGGCTGATTCCACCTACAAATGCACCGAGTGCAACAGAGACTGTCTGTACAACCACAGCAGACGCTGCATGACCAACTAAAACATATCTAAGGGGCGCCAATCCATGGTCTTCCGAGACTTACGGATGCCAACAACAATATTTCCAAGCTTTTTGCGGGCCATGTAAAATGACATGGAGGGTCAGATCTGGCCCGCGGGCCTCGAGTTTGACACATGTGCACTAGAAACACCAAGGAGCTTGTTTATAAATGTACAATAAAACTCCTCAATGCACATTAATGAACATATCAATTATAAATGTGACAGATTGTAGCCAAAGGCTGATTTCCATCAGCATTTCACAGCAAAGGAACACTGGACTCTCACTATTTTGTTAGATCCACTATGGACTGGACTCTCACTATTATGTTAGATCCACTATGGACTGGACTCTCACTATTATGTTGGATCCACTATGGACTGGACTCTCACTATTATGTTAGATCCACTATGGACTGGACTCTCACACTATTATGTTAGATCCACTATGGACTGGACTCTCACTATTATGTTAGATCCACTATGGACTGGACTCTCACTATTATGTTGGATCCACTATGGACTGGACTCTCACTATTATGTTAGATCCACTATGGACTGGACTCTCACACTATTATGTTAGATCCACTATGGACTGGACTCTCACTATTATGTTAGATCCACTATGGACTGGACTCTCACTATTATGTTAGATCCAGTATGGACTGGACTCTCACACTATTATGCTAGATCCACTATGGACTGGACTCTCACACCATTATGTTAGATCCACTATGGATTGGACTCTCACTATTATGTTAGATCCAGTATGGACTGGACTCTCTCAGTATTATGGTCGATCCACTATGGACTGGATTCTCCCACTAGTATGCTAGATCCACTATTGCAATAATCTGAGAATGTTTACTCACGCCACACTGATGAAAGCCACTAAGCCGCCATACAGGAAGGCATTATTGATCACAGCCATCACGAAGGTGAAGTACTGAAGAGGTAGTACAGGGATGGTAGCACAAATGGAGAAAACCAAGGAAAACAAGGCCGTCAGGAAGAGAGACAGAACCGTGGAGCGCAAGTCCGCTTCCTCGTCACTCATCCCTACACAAGCCAGAGAAAATCATGTTAGTACCGCTCGCAAATATGGATAAGACTATTGATAATGAAATGGGGGAAAGTCCGTGGCGGTGAACTCACCTTTCACCCGGGGTTTACGTTTGTGTCTGTCCAGGATAAGACCATTCCAGGGACCACACAGCACCGCACACAGTTGTGTGAACGCAAAGGCGTCGGTGTACTTGCTGACTGCGAACGCATCGGAGCAAAGATGACACCTTAATGTTTCTCCTTGACATAGCTGACTAACATACTCATTATTTCATGGACAGCTGCAATCAAAACTTAGGATACATTTCATTAATGACAATGAGTAGTATTCAGTGTGTTATTTTCTTTTGTTAGTTTTAGGGTTGTCCCGATACCAATGTTTTGGTATTGGTAGCAAATTGTATTTCGATACTTTTCTAAATACCGGGCACCACAAAAATGGTGTCAGAATAGGACAGGACAGGTCTTTATTGTCATTGCACAAGTACAACGAAACTTTGTTTTCAGCACAAACCCGTTCAAGATGAGACAAACAAACAGAACAGGAACGCTGATGGGTCGCCACAAGGCGCCCCCGTAAAAGATGGGGAAAAAGGTAAAACTATGGACTCCTAAGGGGGCCCGGTCTGGAGTGGGAAAAAACCTCCATATACATATTACAACATACATCTCGAGATATCTAGCAACAGAGGGAAGGGAGTGCGGGGTCATGGTGGTAGGCCGCAGCTCTCAGGCACTGACCATCCCTCTATCACCCTTATGGGATTTGCGTCGAAGGCGTTGGATTGGAGGTGAAGGGGTATATATATGTGGCGAGTATATTTTTGTGGATTCATGTTTGTGTGTAAGCCTGTAGTATGTCTTTGTTCCGTGGCCTTGATGTCATGCAGTCTTTAGTCCAAAGTCAACAACAACAGGTGTTTGTGTTATGATCCGCTGCCCGGATCATACCATATTCTTGTTTTGTTCCATTTTTAAATCATATTCTGTTAATGGTTGACTTCCTTAGTGCCTGTTTGTTCTGTCACTATGGCTGCTTATTTTTTCACCTGCCACGGTTCACAGACGCACACCTGTTTTGATAAATCACCGTCCTTATTTAAACCTGCCTTTTCTGTTCATTCCTTCTGGCTTCGTAAGTTTGTGTTACACGCAATTTGTGTTCGCGCAACTGTGACGACCTTTATCCTCGTCTCGGTAATCCCTTTCCTGTCCCTCTGGCTCTCTCGCTAGTAGTTTTGTTTTGCCTGTTGGGCTTATACAATTTTTTTATGTTATTTCCCTAGCTCCCATGCTAGCGCTTATGTTTTTTCTCTAGCTCCCATGTTAGTTTTGTTTGTTTGCCTTTTCTGCCTGGTACCAGTGTTTCTGTTCTTAGTCTGTTTTTAGATTAAATAAACCATTATTTCTTACCTTCACGCTGTGTCCAAGCCCGATCTGCATCAAGGAAGAACGAACCGCATCACGATGCCCCGAAGACGTTACAGTGTGTCCACGAGAGACGAGAAGGGTGTTTCGGGAAAGTCTCCAAGCCAGGGAAACAATCCAAGTTAGAATGTTTTGTATACGAGTGAAAATAAAATTTGCTTTCCACTCTAAATTGTCTATGAATGGTCCTCAAAATCCTGCGGGGCAGACTTTCCGATGTGATCCAAAATCACAAGTGTCCACAGTTCTTCCCGTATCCACCCAATCATTTGAGGCAGCTTTGAGTTACTTTGAAAACTGCCAGCAACTTCCAATTTGTGGACAAACCAAAGCAAGGCTTACTCCAATCCGCAGATGTCTTGTTGTCATAATTCCGAATAGGTAAATATATTCACGTCCTCGACTGAAAAGGCTCGCCAGGCACGCGGCCCTCCTTCTTCTCCCAAGAGTCCGTGGTGTGTCCGTCACGACAAGCTGGTTCCCCCACACCCAAGATCTTGTTAATTTTGTAGAGGCCAGTGAAATAGTTCCAATGTTGATTTGGAGAGCAGCGCAAAAAGAAGCAACATAAAAGTTAAAGGGGAACATTATCACCAAACCTATGTAAGCATCAATATATACCTTGATGTTGCAGAAAAAAGACCATATATTTTGTTAACCGATTTACGAACTCTAAATGGGTGAATTTTGGTGAATTAAACGCCATTCTGTTTATCGCTCTCGGAGCGATGACGTCAGAACGTGACGTCACCTAGGTAGTCAACGCCATTTTTCTCCACCACATTACACGCAGCAAGTCAAAGCAGCTCTGTTATTTTCCGTTTTTTCGACTGTTTTCCGGTACCTTGGAGACATCATGCCTCGTCGGTGTGTTGTCAGAGGGTGTAACGACGCGATCAGGGACGGATTCAAGTTGACTTACGTGGAATGTGCATTGATTAGCACGGCATGCTAATCGATGCTAACATGTTATTTAGGCTAGCTATATGTACATATTGCAGCATTATGCCTCCATTTGTAGCTATATTTGCATCCAACCTTTCTCTCCACCCACATTTAATGCCAAACAAACACTTACCGATCGACGGATTTAAGTTGTTCCAGTGTCAAGAGATGCAAACGTCCCTCGTTTGGTTTTTACCGGCGATGCTACGACAGAGATGGTACAGAGATGGCAAGAATGTCTGGATACCCTGCGACAGTCAAAGCAGATGCATTCCCAACGATTAAGTCAATGAAATCACAAATGTGAGTTTTGTTGATGTTATTGACTTATGTGCTAATCAGACATATTTGGTCGCGGCATGACTGCCAGCTAATCCATGCTATTTAGGCTAGCCGTATGTACATTTGAAACCATATTTATACATCCAGCGTTTCCTTTCACCCACATTTAATGCCAAACAAACACTTACCAATCAACGGATGTAGGTTGCTCCAGTGTCACAAGATGCAAAAGTCCCGATCGTTTGGTCTGCACATTTTACCGGCGATGCTAACGCAGACATGGCCGAATAGCGTCAATAGCTTCAGTTTCTTCTTCAATTTAATTTTTGTTATCTGCCTCCATACTCCAGCCATCCGTTTCAATAAATGCGTAATCTGTTGAATCTCTTAAGCCGCTGAAATCCGACTCTGAATCCGAGCTAATGTCGCTGTATCTTGCTGTGGTAACCGGCTTTATGTTTGTATTGGAATCACTGGATGACATCACAGGAAAATGGACAGTGGCTTCGCACATAGCGAAAATCAAGCACTTTAAAGATTTTTTTAGGGATATTCCGGGGCGGTTTAAATTTTGAAAAAAAATTCGAAAAATAAAATAAGCCACTGGGAACGGATTTTTATTGGTTTTAACCCTTCTGAAATTGTGATAATGTTCCCCTTTAATACAAGACAAGACAAAGAAGCAAGCAGGAGAGATAAGGGGAGAGGAGAGGGGAGCGTCCACCCTCCATGAGTGCCAGAAAGAAAAGAATAATTGTATAGAAGTTATCACACAACTTCTGTGAGTTCAGGTTCCCCTGCGAGAAGACAAGAGCTGTCTTTCATCATATCAAGCAAACGGCTTGTAAAACTCCACTGTGTTGCGATGGGATGCGACATGGAGGTGTCGGTTTCTTTGATCTATTCACAGCCGCAGCAAGACCTTGTCCTGACCCGAGATCTACAAAAGCGGAGAGGAAGCAGGACCTGACACAGCTCAAGGCACCCTTTTCTTTGAACTGTTTATGACCCACCTCCCCTGAGTCATGTAATGTCATGTCATCAGGAGATGGCCAAATAAAGGAGGAGCGCGTTGGGACTGCCTTCAGAGACTATACGGCGTTGCAGCTCAGACCTTTCTCCTCATGGGCGAAATTGAATCCTGTCTCTGCTTGATTTCTTTGCTTCTTGTCTTGTCTAATAGATGTCATCGGTGTTTGAACCTGACAAATGGCATTATTGGATTTATTTGAACAAAAAAAAAATCTTAGGCTACATTAAACATAAGTTTTTTATTGCAACTTTGTCCTTAAATAAAATGGTGAACATACTAGACGACTTGTCTTTTAGTAGTAAGTAACAAACAAAGACTTTACCGTTAATATCTGCTTTTTTTCTGCTTCAACATGTTCTATCTACACTTCTGTTAAAAGGTAATTAATCACTTATTCTTCTCTTCTTTGATACTTTACATTAGTTTTGGATGATACCACACATTTTGGGTATCGATCTGATACCAAGTAGTTACAGGATCATACATTGGTCATATTCAAAGTCCTCATGTGTCCAGGGACGTATTTATTGAGTTTATAAACATAATATATAATGTTGTACAATATATATAAAATATATATATCGTACAGGATTACTTTTTCTTTTTATTGGATATTAGTCATTTATTTAAATTCTTAGGTTTATCTTTATTACTTCTTGTGTCATTTATTTTTATCCCATATTTGTTCCCACTATAGCACCTTAAATTGGAGTCCTTAATCTTTTTATATGCAAATATAATGACAGCAAAGTCCATTATATTCAATTTTATTCCAATATAAATAAAATGATTTTGTGATGCTAAAAAATATCGATGTAATCTCGGTAGTATCGACTAGATACGCTCCTGTACTTGGTGTCATTACAGTGGATGTCAGGTGTAGATCCACCCATGGCGTTTGTTTACATTGTGACGCCGATGAGCTATTTATTGTATCCTCCTACGGTGTGTAGTGAAGCATGTTTAGCTATTCCTCGTCCTGCATCAGGCAAGAATGAAGGTTTTAGAATGGCCTTCCCGAAGCCCTGACTTAAACGTGTGGACAATGCTGAAGAAACAAGTCCATGCCAGAAAACCAACACATTTAACTGAACTGCACAAATATGGTCAACAGGAGCTTGTGGATGGCTACCAAAAGCGCCTTATTGCAGTGAATAAGCAAATATTAACATTGCTGTTACGGCTCAGACTCCTGCCACCGGCGCTCATCCATCTGTGTGCTCCAGTGAGAGCACCGCGGGCCACGCTCACGGGCGTTCCCTCGCTGGTGCGGGCGCACCTCCGCACAACTGCAGGAGATCTGCAATCAGCGCGCCTGCCTGGGATGAACGAGCTTCCTTCTTAAGCCCGCACAACCTACTATGCCATGCCGGAGTATAGTCTTCTGTTCCTTTGTAAACATCCTGTGTCATGCATCCAGTTTTCCTTGCCCTTATGTGGGCCTACCAAGGATGTCGTAGTGGTTTGTGCAGCCCTTTGAGACACTAGTGATTTAGGGCTATATAAGTAAACATTGATTGATTGATTGATTCCATCCCCTGAAATCGCTTTTCCCCTGTGACTTCCGTGTTTCTGTTGTGTCTGATGTTCCTGTTGTCCTCCTGCAGCACTTCCTGTGTTTTTCCTGTGATCCCCTGTTGTTCCCCTTGCCTCCCGGACTGCCCTTTTGGATTCTCCACCTTCCGCTTGGACACATTTCTCTCGACGCCTCTCGCTCGTTTGGATTACCTGCCTACCCCACGGACTTCCGTGTTCCTTCGCTCTCGTTCAACATTTACGGTAACACTCAACAGCTAATCTACACACATAGTCTTACACAGACACACTCTTGGATTGTGTCACGCTCCATTTCCTTGGTTAGTTTAATTATTATTGTTTGTTTATAATATATAGCAGGGGTCGGCAACCCAAAATGTTGAAAGAGCCATATTGGACCAAAAATACAAAAACAAATCTGTCTGGAGCCGCAAAAAAATAAAGGCCATATTACATACAGATAGTGTGTCATGAGATATAAATTGAATTATGAGGACTTAAGGGAAACTAAATGAGCTCAAATATAGCTACAAATGAGGCATGGTAATGCAATATATACTACATACAGCTCGCCCAAATGGCATGTTAGCATCGATTAGCTTACAGTCATGCAGTGACCATATATGTCTGATTAGCACTCCACACTGTCAGGCTTGCCCCTGACGGTTTGTCTATGTTTTAGTTTCTTCCTCTACATTTGTCTGTTTCCTGTGTTTAGTATTTCCTGTCTTTTAGTTCCTGTGTAGTGCTCTTATTTTGTCAGCTTCCTGTCTTGTTCCCTGAGTGCTGTGTTCCCCTTCGGCTGCGGCTGATTGGCATCTGGCCACACCTGTTGCCAATCAGCCGGCTCCTATTTGTACCTCCTTTGTCTTGTGTCAGTGGCTGGATCATTGTATTGTCTTGTCGATGTCACGTCTAGTCGCTCTTAAGATGTGTTATCACTCCTGTCGTGTCGTACCTTGTCTTTGCAGCGTAGCGGTAAGCTACATTCAGTTGATGTTTGTAGCTTACTGTTTTTTGTTCCCTGCTTCCGTTTTATTTTTCATTATACAAGTACGACTTCTGTTTACCTGTTCGCTACCCGCTAGCTTCCACGCTAAGCTCCTGTTCGTGTTTTTCTAGCTCCCAGTGCTAGCTCTCTTAGTTTGTTATTCTGCCCACGTGCGTGCTTTTTGTTTGTTCTTGTTTAGTTTAATTAAATCATGTCTTCTTATCCAATGCCTGCCTCCATCTCTACATCTTGGGGTTCGTCTACAAATAGCCCTGACACACACACAAGTCAATAACATCAACAAAACTCACCTTTGTGCATTCATGCACAACGTTATAAGTTTGGTGGACAAAATGAGACAGAAAAAGAAGTGGCATAAATCACGTCTTAGAAAGTTGGAGAAAGTTAAACATGTAAACAAACTAGGGTGAGTTCAAAGACCGCCAAAATTAGTAGGACAAAACGGCGCTCGCCAAATACTGGAATCAGTGAAGCATGTTCAAAATAAACAGTGTGCTTTATAGCAATTAGGGAGGTTTGTGTCATGTCTGTCCTCCTACAGAAACCATATTAAAACTAAAAATATGTTTTTTTTCCCCTCATCATTTCCGTTTTTCATATATTTTTGAAAAAGCTCCAGAGAGCCACTAGGGCGGCGCTAAATTCAGAGCCGCGGGTTGCCGAACCCTGATATATAGTGTCTTTACATAATAAATACTTAGAACCATACAGCCTCCTGGTGTCTGTTGCCGTCACCTCCCCTCAGTCCTTACACAACAATTGCTGAATGTATACTTTTGACCCAGCACGTTTGCTCACATTTGCAGTAGAGCCATAATAAATTCATAAAAGAACCAAACTTCATGAATGTTTTTTGTGACCAGCAAGCATGAGTTCCTGTCACTCTATCACAAAAAAATAAAGGTTCTAGAAATGATTGGAAACTAAAGACAGCCATGACATTATGTTCTTTAAAAGTGTATAAACGTTTTAACCACGACCGCCTTCCGCCCCATTGTAGCTGAGATAGGCGCCAGCGCCCCCCGCGACCCCAAAAGGGAACAAGCGGTAGAAATGGATGGATGGATGGATGTAAATATGACCAATTGTTGTTTGTGCGCCTGTGTGCCTACCGAGTGAGGAATCTCCATTAGTCAGCCTCTGCAGCGTGGGGTTGAGAGTCCCAATGAACAGATAATTTCTCAGTTGGATCACAGACAACCAAATTACAGAAAAAAGGAAGAATCTGGAGAGAACGCACTCGCGGAAGGTTTTTTCTGCAAGAGAGGAGAAGGCATACATATTTACTTAATGAACTGACGTGTCATTCAAATAGACAAATATCACATATGGTTCAAGTAAATAGCATTGTAAGTAGCCCAAAAAGTAGAATAATAAAATGATACTCTGTTTTGTTATTTTCCCGTAAAATCCTCCATCCATCCGGAAGGCGGCGTACACTCTGGACAAGTCGCCACCTTATCGCAGGGCCAACACAGATAGACCGACAACATTCACACTCATATTCACACACTAGGGCCAATTTTGTGTTTCCAATCAACCTATCCCCAGGTGCATGTCTTTGGAGGTGGGAGGGAGCCACGCAGTCACGGGGAGAACATGCAAACTTCAAACAGAAAGATCCCGAGCCCAGGATTGAATTTAGGACCTGCTTATTGTGAGACACGTGCACTAACCCCTATGCCACCGTGCTGCCCCTGTAAAATCAAACATATTATGTATCTCAGGGCATTCAATCGGCTGCAACCAGACTTTGGTTTGTCTTAAAAGACGTTCTGCCGCTCATCCGAGTAGGCTTCATCAGTTTGTGCTCATAGACTCAGATTGGTCAGATCTAGTCCAGCAGGCTACTAATAAAATTTTCAATCAATCAATCAAAAGGTGGCGCCAAAATCCCAAATATTAATACTCCAAAAACCAAGATGGTGTGCCTGGGCAAGGTCATCCTGGGGTAGTGAGAAAAACGACTGTTTTGATGCAAACAAGCAATCCTAACTGTCAAAGCCAACATTTGTTGAAGTGTAATTTTACCTCGTTAGCATTGAGGTATTGTGTGGCAGAACAATCACTGTAGATCGACGACTACCAGTCCAAAATAGTCGGAAACCCCCGCGTAAGCATTCCATTCAGTTGTAAACAAATGGTAAAAATTACATTCTGGTCACCTTCTGTGTGACCATGAATTGATTAACGTGGACCCCGACTTAAACCAGTTGAAAGACTTATTGGGGTGTTACCGTTTAGTGGTCAATTGTACAGAATATGTACTGTACTGTGCAACTCTACTAATAAAAGTTTCAATCAATCATTTAAAAAACAGAAAGTCGTTTCTAACTCCTGTTATTTGTTGGAGGCTAAATGGCAGAGTCTTGTAGGAATGGTTGTGCGGTGAATCATACCGTGTACCATTTTGTTATATGATTGTGGACTGTCATATATTTGTATTTGGTCACAGAAGCATTTAAATCATTTACCTACTCAGTGGCCTAGTGGTTAGAGTGTCGGCCCTGAGATCAGTAGGTTGGGAGTTCAAATCCCGGCCGAGTCATACCAAAGACTATAAAAAAAAATTGCCTCCCGGCTTGGCACTCAGCATCAAGGGTTGGAATTGGGGGTTGAATCACCATAAACTGCTCTCCTCACTTCCTAGGGGCTGATCAAGGGGACGGGTCAAATGCAGAGGACAAATTCCGCCACACCTATTGTGTGTGTGACAATCATTGGTACTTTAACGTAACTTAAAATATGCCCTTAGATAACTTCAAGTGCAGATGCCCATCATAGCTCTCCAGAGAGTGGTGGCCCTTGCCCCCAGGACAATCAGACTCCTAAAGGAATGCAGGTTTGGATTTTAGGAGTGATTATAAAAACATTAGCGACATCTCGTAAGAAGCCCTCACAGGTAGGAGTAGAGGATAGGGGTCGGAGGTCACCCGACTCAGACCAATCAGAGGATTTGTCCATACTCGCCGGCTCCAAGGCTAGAGTCACAAAGAATGGGGGTCTTCGTGTAAGGGGTATCTAGAGACAGTGGTCCGAGACGACATCAGAAGAGTAATCAGGCCCATACTCTTTCTCCTGGAAGCTGCAGTTCCAGTCTGAGGTTCGCTGAAACAAACAAAGCTTTTTGTTTGACGATTCCTCGTTGGCATCTTCTTGGCTCATCACCCATCACACGACCAACAAATACACAACAGTTGAAAGGACAGTGTTGTATATGGGAGACAGGTGGTGTCAAAGACCACCTTCTCTATTCAGAGATGTTTTTTCAACCTTGATATAGATTACTTCCCTCAATCCTCTTTCGCACCATCCGTCCTGCCTGTCTAGAATCTGTACATTTTTGTTCTCTAAGGAGTTCCGTTTCTCCCTAGGGTGTAGGTAGACAGCTGAGTCTTGGCCCGAAGAGTTTGCCCGTCTATGCTGTGCCAGATCTGACCCATCTAAGTCTATGAGCGCGAACTGATGAAGTCTACTCGGATGAGAGATGAAACATCTTCTTAGACAAACCAAACAGTCCGGTTGCAATTGAACCCCCTGAGATGACAAGGACCTAAATGAAGAACTTTCATGGTATTTGACAGTTGGTGAATAAACATGAAAAATAATCCTGAAGTTATGTAACACATTACAGTTGATGAAACCGTAATAATCAAAGACTTTCAACTGACAGTAACTAGTGGTATGAAGTTTTACACGAGACAGTACAGTACGGGATATTGAGTTATGAGTTGTGTCACTGAATGATTTGAACTTGATTGTGTCAACAGTTCAAGCACCACTGTACCTTATTTGTGTCAACAGTTCTATCACCACTGTACCTTGTTTGTGTCAACAGTTCCAGCATCACTGTACCTTGTTTGTGTCAACAGTTCTATCACCACTGTACCTTGTTTGTGTCAACAGTTCCAGCATCACTGTACCTTGTTTGTGTCAACAGTTCTAGCACCACTGTACCTTGTTTGTGTCAACAGTTCCAGCACCACTGTACCTTGTATGTGTCAACAGTTCTAGCACCACTGTACCTTTTTTGTGTCAACAGTTCTAGCACCACTGTACCTTGTATGTGTCAACAGTTCTAGCACCACTGTACCTGGTGTCGCTGGTTCCTTGTTTACATGTTGCACTTCATCTGTTGTCTGAGGGTCAAAATTCACGGACTCTTCTGACTTCTTTGATTTTCCACAGGTCAACCTGAGGTTGCAGTAGTTTGGGAGAGAGTGACAAAGCAACATTACACCACTTTTCAATGACAAATTAAATCATGCACAACAAATTTAGTCCAGTATTAGACTTTGACTCTAGTTAATAAAATATGAAACTTGAATCTTTTTCAAACATCAACAAATGTGGTGTGGAGGATGCTATCCTTTACCTGCTGCATTGAGCCCACTCACACCTGGATAAGGGAAATGGCACTGTGAGGATCCTGTTCCTGGACTTCTCGAGTGCCTTTAATACCATCCAGCCCCGCCTCCTCCAGGACAAGCTCTACAAAATGCGAGTGGGCCCCTGCCTGGTTGCCTGGATTTCGAACTACCTCACCGACAGGCCACAGTACGTCAGACTGAAGGACATCACGTCTGACACTGTCATCAGCAGCACCGGAGCACCGCAGGGAACGGTGCTGGCCCCTCCTCTCTTCACCCTGTACACCGCTGACTTCTGCTACAACTCAGAGCTGTGTCACATCCAGAAGTACGCGGATGACACAGCCATCGTCGGGTGCATCAGGGATGGCAGAGAGGAGGAGTTTCGGAACCTGGTGAGGGACTTTGTTGTCTGGTGCCACACGAACCTCTTGCAGCTCAATCCGTCAAAGACCAAGGAGCTGGTCATTGACTTTGAGAGGTCGAGTCCACGGTCACAACCTATTGTGATCGAGGGAGTTGAGGTACAGACCGTGGACTCATTCAAGTACCTCGGGGTTTGGGTGGACAATAAGCTGGACTGGACTGTTAACACGGACCACCAGTACAAGAAAGGACAGAGCAGGCTGTACTTCCTCAGGAGACTGCACTCCTTCAACATTTGTAGAAAACTCCTGTGGATGTACTACCAGTCTGTGGTTGTCAGTGTTCTGTTCTACATGGTAGTGTGCTGGGGGGGCAGTACATCTAAGAAGGACAGCTCCAGACTTGTGAAACTGATCAGGCGGGCCGGTTATAAAATCGGAATGAAACTGGACTCACAGGTGAGGGTGGCAGAGAAGAGGACTGTTGACAAACTAGTGAGCATCCTGGATGATGCCAATCACACTCTGCATAGCGTTATCAGTAGCCAGAGGAGCCTGTTCAGTACTAGACTGGGCCCCCGTAGGAGTCCAGTCTGGATTGTATTTTTTTACTCTTCCTTTCCCAGCGTTTGACCTTTTTTCCCATCTTTTACGGGGCGCCTTGTGGCGACTCATCAGCGTTCTTGTTCTGTAACCTTGTACACTGTTTGTTTGTCTCATCTTGAACGGGTTTGTGCTGAAAACAAAGTTTCGTTCTACTTGTGCAATGACAATAAATACCTATTTATCTATCTATCTATCTATCTATCTATCTATCTATCTATCTATCTATCTATCTATCTATCTATCTATCTATCTATCTATCTATCTATCTATCTATCTATCAATTGTCATTACTTTATAACTCTGGTACTCTTGTTCTGTATATTGCACAGTATGTTGTATATTGTTTTGCATATGGTACAGGATTGCTTATTGTTTTTATTAGATAATAGTCTGTTTATTTCAGTTCTTATTTTTTTACTTTAATACTTCTTGTGTGATTCATTTTTATTTCATATTTGTTTACACTACTGCACCTTAAGTTGGAGTCCTTAATCTCGTTATATGCAAATATAATAACAATAAAGTCCATTCTATTCTACAGTATTCTGTTCTGTTCTATTCTATTCCATTCTATCTTGGAGAGTGCCTGAGTTGGCCTGGACACTGGCTGAGAGTTGGTGGGCGGCCGAGGGTGGAGTCGCGTCTCTTGGTTGCTTTGTTGGGTCTGCTCCTGTCTCTGGCCGTGCTACCCCCACCCCCGCAGACGATGCGTGGAACACCGCAGAGGCCACCACAGTGTATATGTTCTTTTTTTGTTTTCTTGTTGTTGTTTTACTTTTGTGGCTGTGTATAGAAGTGGCTGGTTTCATCAACTCTGCTCTTTTAATGTCTTTAATGTCCTTTGTGTTCTTTGATGTTTCCCTCTTACACACATGTTTATGTGTGCTATGGCTATGAGTTGTTTCCCCCTTGACCTCAGTCTGGACCTCCTCTCCAGGGGCCCAGGCTTTGACAGATTTATTTTTTTTTCCCCCCCCAACCCTGTCCCCAGCGTTTACCTGTTCCTCACCTTTTTTGTAAGGGGCACCGGAAGTTGGCAGACCCTTCAGCGATCCTGTTCTGTCACCCTGTAATGTTTGGTCCTCTTCTGTCTCCCTGTAATGTTTGGTCCTGTTCTGTCTCCCTGTAATGTTTGGTCCTGTTCTGTCTCCCTGTAATGTTTGGTCCTGTTCTGTCTCCCTGTAATGTTTGGTCCTGTTCCGTCTCCCTGTAATGTTTGGTCCTGTTCTGTCTCCCTGTAATGTTTGGTCCTGTTCTGTCTCCCTGTAATGTTTGGTCCTGTTCTGTCTCCCTGTAATGTTTGGTCCTGTTCTGTCTCCCTGTAATGTTTGGTCCTGTTCTGTCTCCCTGTAATGTTTGGTCCTGTTCTGTCTACCTGTAATGTTTGGTCCTGTTCCGTCTCCCTGTAATGTTTGGTCCTGTTCTGTCTCCCTGTAATGTTTGTCTGATCTTGAATGGGCTTGTGTTGAAAATGTAAATTTCCCCTCGGGGATTATTCAAGTATTTCTGATTCTGATAAAGCAAACCACCAAGTTTAATTAAATAGTGGTATTTCAGTGTGAGCAGATAATAAGATAAGGCCCCTTTGCTTGAACATTTGCAGGTGGATTGGATCACTTCTTGTAGGAAAGAGGCCCTAATTGTGAGTGCAAAAGTGATAGCCCTATCCTTGAGAAGAGACTACCTGTCTAGCTCAACGCCAACATTTAAGTTATGACCTACAGATGTTTTCCAGACACTTAAACACAAACATCTCCTTTTATGGTCAGGATGTGCTGTCCTGACTTAGCACACACCCAGAGACAGGAAGGTGGAATTGTTAGAATAATCATGAATATATATTATCACACAAACTTTATTATGTCCTCCACGTGAATGCGTGGGTTCCCTCCGGGTACTCCGGCTTCCTCCTACCTCCAAAGACATGCACCTGGGGATAGGTTGATTGGCAACACAAAATTGGCCCTAGTGTGTGAATATGAGTGTGAATGTTGTCGGTCTATCTGTGTTGGCCCTGCGATAAGGTGGCGACTTGTCCAGGGTGTACCCCGCCTTCCGCCCGATTGTAGCTGAGATAGGCACCAGCGCCCCCCGCGACCCCACAGGGAAATAAGCGGTAGGAAACGGATGGATGGATGTAACTTTAGTATGCCTAAAGTCTGTTGCTATAGTTATTAGCTATTGTGCTCAAGCTGCATTTTTTCTATCTGTGCAAGGACAAAACTTCTTGTCTGAGGGGTGGCCTCAGCCGCAGATCTTATTTTTGTTTTAGCCCGCTAACAGCCAAGGACCTCAACGAAGATAAGATGACAGCTCGCAGACAGCAGAAACAAGGCAATCACAAGGCCCCAGCACATTCTGTCACTTATTGTGCGTACTGGACCTGCTTTGCATAATGTATGTGGCCACTCCTTTTAGAGGCAGCCTCAGTGATGTTGACTGTGGAACTCCTGTATAAATAGAGGGAGGCGGGAGGTGAACCTTAGAGCGTAGGGCGAGACTGTCAATCAATCAATCATCAATGATTATTTATATAGCCCTAAATCACTAGTGTCACAAAGGGCTGCACAAACCACAATGACATCCCCGGTAGAGCCCACATAAGGGCAAAGTAAACTCACACCCAGTGGGACTCACACCCAGTGGGACGTCGGTGACAATGATGACTATGAGAAACCTTGGAGAGGAACGCATATGTGGCCAACTCCCCCCCACCTCTAGGGGAACCGAAAACAATGGATGTCGAGCGGGTCTAACATGATACTGTGAAAGTTCAATCCATAGTGGATCCAACACAACCGTGAGAGTCCAGTCCAAAGTGGATCCAACACAGCAGAGAGAGTCCCGCCCACAGTGGAGCCAGCAGGAAACCACCCCAAGCGAAGACGGATCAGCAGCGCAGAGATGTCCCAGCCGATACACAGGCGAGCGGTCCATCCTCGGTCCCGACTCTGGACGAGCGGTCCATCCTGGGTCCCGACTCAGGACAGCCAGCACCTCATCCATGGCCACCGGACCGGACCCCCTCCACAAGGGAGAGTGGGACAGAGGAGAAAAAGAAAAGAAACAGCAGATCAACTGTTCTAAAAAGGGAGTCTATTTAAAGGCTAGAGTATACAAATGAGTTTACTCTTTTGGATTTACGAAACAGCTGCTGGGGCAGAAGCGGCGCGGGATCCTTGTCTGCTCTGAAGAGGAGATCAATCAGCACCTCTGGAACACATACAGTGACAGTAGGAGAGAAGAAGATTTGCCCCCCTGCAGAGGACTAACCACACCATCAGAACCCTCCTTCCGGTTTAACATCAAAGAGCCCACCTTGGCAGAAGTCAGGGACACCTTCCGAGCCGCTAGGACCAGCGCAGCCCCAGGTCCGAGTGAAGTGCCATACAAAGTCTACAAGCATTGCCCGAGACTCCTGGGGAGGTTGTGGGGACTCATCAGGGTAGTATGGCGGAGGGGGAAGGCCGCCAAGCAGTGACGCCATGCAGAGGAAGTATGGATACCAAAGGAGGAGAATGCAAGTGACATCACGCAGTTCCGCACCATGTCCCTGCTCAGCGTGGAAGGCAAGTTCTTTTCAAGATTCTTGTCAACAGGTTGAAAGAGTACCTCCTGAGGAATTCCTACATCGACACCACAGTGCAGAAGGGAGGAGTCCCAGGCATGCCAGGCTGCTTGGAACACAGGAGTGGTTACCCACGTGATCCGGGATGCAAGGGAAAATCAAGGAGACTTGGCTGTCCTTTGGCTTGACAGCATGGCATCCTGCCAAGAATCCTTTGGCCGCTGCTCATCTACGAAGTCCCAGTAACCATTGTGGAGGGCTTTGAACGCAACATCAGCCAGCACCTGCGTGGGTGGCTGGGCTTGCCGAAGAGCCTAAGAAGCATCGCCCTGTATGGGCACACCAACAAGCTGCAGCTTCTCTTCACCGGATTGACCGAGGAGTTTAAAGTCACCAGAGCCAGGGAGGTGTTACTTTACAGAGACTCATCTGACACCAGAGTCTCCTCTGCTGGCATCCAGGTCAGAACTGGGAGGAAGTGGAAGGCACAAGAGGCCGTCGACCTGGCAGAAGCAAGGCTGAGACATGGCGTCTTAGTAGGTGATGTGGTAGTAGGACGAGCTGGGCTGGGTAGCCATACAAGACCACGCTACGACAAAGCCCAGGGTCAAGAGAGACGGCTAATGGTGCAGGGAGAGATCCGTGCAGAGGTGGAGGCGGAACGTCAGAACAAGACAGTTACCATGCGCCAGCAAGGAGCCGGGACAAATTGGGACCACGCATCTACCTGGAAGATCACCTGGACAGAACTTTGGAAGTCAGAACCAGCAAGACTCAAGTTCCTGATCCAGTCAGTGTATGATGTCCTCCCAAGTCCATCAAATGTTAATTGCTGGGGGCTAGCAGAAACACCTAAATGTCCATTGTGCAAAGCACAGGGTTCCCTGGAACACATCCTGAGCTGCTGCCCTAAAGCCCTGGGAGAGGGGAGGTACACTTGGCGCCACAACCAGGTGCTGAAGGCAATAGCAGACACCATTGGCACTGGAATTCAGCAGAGCAAACACCATCTCCCAGTCAGGCACAGCATCTCCTTCGTCAAAGCAGGGGGAAAACCACAGGCAGGACGTAAGGCCCCAACTGGACTGCTCGCCACAGCCCGTGACTGGCGGCTTCAGGTGGATCTCGGCGGACAGCTGAAGTTTCCAGAGCACATAGCTAGGACATCACCGAGGCCAGACCTTGTTTTAACTTCTGACTCAGTGAAGCCTGTTGTGCTGCTGGAACTTACAGTCCCATGGGAAGACTGGATGGAGGAGGCCCATGAGCGAAAGAAGGCCAAGTACCTTGAGCTGGTCGAGGCGTGCAGAGAAAGCAGCTGGAGGGCCCGCTGTGAGCCTATAGAAGTGGGCTGCAGGGGCTTTCTAGGGAAATCTGTGAATCAAACATTCAGACTTCTTGGAATCAGAGGGTTGCTGGAGAAAAAAACCACTAGAAATATCAGCAAGGCTGCTGAGAAAGCCTCAAGATGGTTGTGGATCAAGAAGGGAGACAGATGGAGTAGCACGCTGCTTGGACACAATCCGGGGCCTGATCAGCCCCGGTTGGGTCGCCTAGGCGAGGGTGTCTAGAGCTCAAAGACCCGAAACACCCAATGAACCTTGGTTCTTTACTGAAGATGTGTCCAAGCTGCACTACAAGGTGTTTCTCAAATCTTCTACTGAAGCATTTAAGTCACAGTCATTTGCGTTCTCCTCATGAGCTAAATTGAACTCTGCCTCTGCATGATTCCTTGCTTCTTGTCTGTTTGATAGATGTCATCAGTGTTTGAACCTGACAGGAATATGAAAACTGACGCTTTGGCTTCTCCCATTTAGGAATGCCTCATGTTCTTGACCTGACCTCCTCCAGGAACTGCAGTCCTGTATAAAGATGCTCACTTGTAATAAAGCAACTTTCGGTTGAGTAAAGCGTCTCCAATGTCTCTTTTGATCAAGCCGCACTGCCATGTCACCCTTCTGTCTGGACGAGGGTAACAAGACCAGAAATACGCATCATCCGCTCTAGGGTTCATACCCAAATGTGTAGTGATCTGGAAGAGGGTATGGAATGATGAGTCTGGGTAACAGGAAGACAGTCCTCAGCACGTGTATGATGCTGCAGGCTGACAGGAACAGGAAACTGTCTCGAAGAGATATTCCAGCCTCAAATACCAACTGTAGGAGTAAAAATAACTTTCAGTTCATAACATCTCCGTAAAAATGAAAAGATAAAAAAAAAAATTATAAGAGGGACAACGATGACAAAATCTCCCCACCTTAATGATGAGGAAGATTGCTGGGGAAGAGTCAAAAGCCCCGTTGAGAAGAGTGATGACGGTGGACCGATTGTTGGGGAACAGATTTGCCACCTTGGGAAGTAAAATAGTTCAAATCAGAGTCTGTTGCGCCTTCTTGGTACATTTAGTCAAGTGTGAATTGGTTATGATTTAAGTTGATTTCAAACAGGCGGTGTCAAACTCCTTTTAATTGAGGGCCACATGGCAGTTATCTTTGCCCTCAGTGTCAATCAATCAGTCAATCAATGTTTATTTATACATCCCTAAATCACATGTGTCTCAAAGGGCTGCACAAGCCACAACGACATCCTCGGTTCAGATCCCACATAAGGGCAAGGAAAAACTCACAGCCCAGTGGGATGTCAGTGAGAATGACGATGAGAAAACCCCAATAGTGGATCTAAAATAATAGTGAGAGTCCAGTCCATAGTTGATCTAACATAATATTGTGAAAGTCCAGTCCGTTGTGGATCTAACATAATAGCGTGAAAGTCCAGTCCATAGTGGATCTAACACAATAGTGAGATTCCTGTCCATAGTGGATCTAACGTAAGAGTGAGAGTCCAGTCCATAGTGGATCTAACATAATAGTGTGAAAGTCCAGTCCATAGTGAATCTAACACAATAGTGAGATTCCAGTCCATAGTGGATCTAACGTAAGAGTGAGAGTCCAGTCCATAGTGGATCTAACATAATAGTGTGAGTCCAGTCCATAATGGATCTAACATAATAGTGTGAGTCCAGTCCTTAGTGGATCTAACACAATAGTGTGAGAGTCCAGTCCATAGTGGATCTAACAAAATAGTGTGAGTCCAGTCCATAGTGGATCTAACATAATAGTGTGAAAGTCCAGTCTGTAGTGGATCTAACACAATAGTGAGATTCCAGTCCATAGTGGATCTAACATAATAGTGTGAGAGTCCAGTCCGTAGTGGATCTAACATAATAGTGTGAGTCCAGTCCATAGTGGATCTAACATAATAGTTTGAGTCCAGTCCTTAGTGGATCTAACACAATAGTGTGAGAGTCCAGTCTGTAGTGGATCTAATGTAATAGTGTGAGAGTCCAGTCCATAGTGGATCTAACAAAATAGTGTGAGAGTCCAGTCCATAGTGGATCTAACATAATAGTGTGAGTCCAGTCCATAATGGATCTAACATAATAGTGTGAGTCCAGTCCTTAGTGGATCTAACACAATAGTGTGAGAGTCCAGTCCATAGTGGATCTAACAAAATAGTGTGAGTCCAGTCCATAGTGGATCTAACATAATAGTGTGAAAGTCCAGTCTGTAGTGGATCTAACACAATAGTGAGATTCCAGTCCATAGTGGATCTAACATAATAGTGTGAGAGTCCAGTCCGTAGTGGATCTAACATAATAGTGTGAGTCCAGTCCATAGTGGATCTAACATAATAGTTTGAGTCCAGTCCTTAGTGGATCTAACACAATAGTGTGAGAGTCCAGTCTGTAGTGGATCTAATGTAATAGTGTGAGAGTCCAGTCCATAGTGGATCTAACAAAATAGTGTGAGAGTCCAGTCCATAGTAGATCCAACATAATAGTGTGAGTCCAGTCCATAGTGGATCTAACATAATAGTGTGAGAGTCCAGTCCGTAGTGGATCTAACATAATAGTGTGAGTCCAGTCCATAGTGGATCTAACATAATAGTTTGAGTCCAGTCCTTAGTGGATCTAACACAATAGTGTGAGAGTCCAGTCTGTAGTGGATCTAATGTAATAGTGTGAGAGTCCAGTCCATAGTGGATCTAACATAATAGTGTGAGAGTCCAGTCCATAGTGGATCCAACATAATAGTGAGAGTCCAGTCCATAGTGGTTCTAACATAACAGTGAGAGTCCAGTCCATAGTGGATCCAACATAATAGTTTGAGTCCAGTCCTTAGTGGATCTAACACAATAGTGTGAGAGTCCAGTCTGTAGTGGATCTAATGTAATAGTGTGAGAGTCCAGTCCGTAGTGGATCGAACAAAATAGTGTGAGTCCAGTCCATAGTGGATCCAACATAATAGTTTGAGTCCAGTCCTTAGTGGATCTAACACAATAGTGTGAGAGTCCAGTCCGTAGTGGATCGAACAAAATAGTGTGAGTCCAGTCCATAGTGGATTTAACATAATAGTGAGAGTCCAGTCCGTAGTGGATCTAACAAAATAGTGTGAGTCCAGTCCAAAGTGGATGTAACATAATAGTGAGATTCCAGTCCATAGCGGATCTAACATAATAGTGTGAGAGTCCAGTCCATAGTGGATCTAACATAATAGTGAGATTCCAGTCCATAGTGGATCCAACATAATAGTGAGAGTCCAGTCCATAGTGGATCCAACATAATAGTGAGAGTCCAGTCCATAGTGGATCCAACATAATAGTGAGATTCCAGTCCATAGTGGATCTAACATAATAGTTTGAGAGTCCAGTTTATAGTGGATCTAACATAATAGTTTGAGAGTCCAGTCCATAGTGGATCTAACATAATAGTGAGATTCCAGTCCATAGCGGATCTAACATAATAGTTTGAGAGTCCAGTCCATAGTGGATCCAACATAATAGTGAGATTCCAGTCCATAGTGGATCCAACATAATAGTGAGAGTCCAGTCCATAGTGGATCTAACATAATAGTGAGATTCCAGTCCATAGCGGATCTAACATAATAGTTTGAGAGTCCAGTCCATAGTGGATCTAACATAATAGTGAGATTCCAGTCCATAGTGGATCCAACATAATAGTGAGATTCCAGTCCATAGTGGACCTAACATAATAGTTTGAGAGTCCAGTCCAAAGTGGACGTTATATAATAGTGAGATTCCAGTCCATAGCGGATCTAACATAATAGTGTGAGAGTTCAGTCCATAGTGGATCTAACATAATAGTGAGATTCCAGTCCATAGTGGATCCAACATAATAGTGAGAGTCCAGTCCATAGTGGATCCAACATAATAGTGAGAGTCCAGTCCATAGTGGATCTAACATAATAGTGAGATTCCAGTCCATAGTGGATCCAACATAATAGTGAGATTCCAGTCCATAGTGGATCTAACATAATAGTTTGAGAGTCCAGTTTATAGTGGATCTAACATAATAGTTTGAGAGTCCAGTCCATAGTGGATCTAACATAATAGTGAGATTCCAGTCCATAGCGGATCTAACATAATAGTTTGAGAGTCCAGTCCATAGTGGATCTAACATAATAGTGAGATTCCAGTCCATAGTGGATCCAACATAATAGTGAGAGTCCAGTCCATAGTGGATCTAACATAATAGTGAGATTCCAGTCCATAGCGGATCTAACATAATAGTTTGAGAGTCCAGTCCATAGTGGATCCAACATAATAGTGAGAGTCCAGTCCATAGTGGATCCAACATAATAGTGAGAGTCCAGTCCATAGTGGATCTAACATAATAGTGAGATTCCAGTCCATAGTGGATCCAACATAATAGTGAGATTCCAGTCCATAGTGGATCTAACATAGTAGTTTGAGAGTCCAGTTTATAGTGGATCTAACATAATAGTTTGAGAGTCCAGTCCATAGTGGATCCAACATAATAGTGAGATTCCAGTCCATAGTGGATCTAACATAGTAGTTTGAGAGTCCAGTTTATAGTGGATCTAACATAATAGTTTGAGAGTCCATTCCATAGTGGATCCAACATAATAGTGAGATTCCAGTCCATAGGGGATCTAACATAATAGTGAGAGTCCAGTCCATAGTGGGGCCAGACGGGTCAGCAGCACCGAGATGTCTCAAACCGATGCACATGTAACCCGGTTGACAAAACCCCATTAAATATCCTTTATTTAAATATCCTTTCAAAACCCCATTAAATATTGTATTTTATTATTTATTTTTTTGACGTTAGCATGGTTTAAAAAAAAATAAATTAACGTTTATTTATACATTTAAACAATAACAAACAGATGAGAAACAATAAACAAAATAGTTCAACAACAATATAAAACATTACAAAACATTATGAAACCCCATTCAATATCCTATTTATTTTCCTCGTCCAAGCTGTCATTGCTTGCGTTATTACGTCACGCGGTCACATGACCTAACGCGGCAAGTATAAAACCCGGTAAAGGGACACGCTGGACGATGTTGCTGCAGGTATGTGACTCCGTTTTGACCCTTTAATTATTAACGAAGCCTTCTAAACTGAAATGTCGAAATGTCGAACTGTAGGAGCCGTGGGTCGTCGTGCAAGAGTGTTTGACTGTGATTTATATGCGGAATTGGTGATTTGCATCTGTGTAGCTTTACGTAGCCTAGCTGCTGCATTCGTTGTGAATGGAGCTGTTAGCATCTACTATATGCCTGTTTCTCTGAATATACTTAAAGGCCTACTGAAAGCCACTACTAGCGACCACGCAGTCTGATAGTTTATATATCAATGATGAAATATTAACATTGCAACACATGCCAATACGGCCGCTTTAGTTTACTAAATTGCAATTTTAAATTTCCCGCCGAGTTTCTTGTTGAAAACTTCGCAGAATGATGACACGTGTTTGTGACGTCTCGGGTTGTAGCGGACATATTAGTCCAGCACCACACACGGCTAAAAGTCGTCTCTTTTCATCGCATATTTACACAGTAATTTGGACGTCTGTGTTGCTGAATCTTTTGCAATTTGTTCAATTAATAATGGAGACGTCATAGAAGAATGCTGTTGGTGGAAAGCGTTGGATTGCAGCTGCCTTTAGCACCGAAACACAGCTGGTGTTACTTTGTTGTGAAACTTTAACACAGAGCGGTCAAGCGAACATGTTTCTCTACGTCAACCGGCAAGTTTTTGGATCTGAAAATTGTGATATTAAGTCAGCTCTTACCGGAGACTTGAGTGGATTATGCGACTTCCTCCTGCAGCTGTCAAAAAGGCAGCTGTGATCTTGGCTCCTCCATTGCCTTCTTTCAGAGACATTAGCGTTCACCGCAGCCCTCCGACTTTCAGGTATAACTTTACAATCTCACTAAAACACTATTAAAACAATAAGCAGATAAGGGATCTTCCAGAATTATCCTAGTAAATGTGTCTAATAACATCTGAAACGCCGCCTGCTGCTGTGCTTTTTTTTTTCTTCCTAGTACTTTACTCTAAACGTCCTCATCCACGAATCTTTCACCCTCGCTCAAATTAATGGGGAAATCGTCACTTTCTCGGTCCGACTCGCTCTAGCTGCTGGTGGCCATGATTGTAAAAAATGTTCGGATGTGAGGAGCTCCACAACCCGTGACGTCACGCGCACATCGTCTGCTACTTCCGATACAGGCAAGGCTTTTTTATTAGCGACCAAATGTTGCGAACTTTATCGTCGATGTTCTCTACTAAATCCTTTCAGCAAAAATATGGCAATATGGCGAAATGATCAAGAAGGACACATAGAATGGACCTGCTATCCCCGTTTGGATAAGAAAATCTCACAGTGAAAACGTTATCATTGTCAACAATTGTCCCATTGTTCTTGGGTTGTTTTACTTGCTTGATGGTTATTAGTGCTGTGCATCCAAGGCACTTTATGATGCAGTCCAGTCAACCACTGTGTCTGCTATGCACCTTATTTGTGGATGCAATGTTAACATTTTGATACTATTAGAGCAGGGGTCACCAACCTTTTTGAAACAAGAACAACATTAAATTGCGCTACAGCTGTATGAATAACATACAACAAATCATTTCAAACCACAACAAAGCAATTGCAAAAGGACTGCCTACCCCCAGACTAAACGACTCTGAAACCAATAAGGAATGTAACTGTCGCAAGAAACCTGATTGCCCTCTCAACGGGGGGTGCTTACAAACATCAGTCGTTTACCAAGCAAAGGTAACACGCAAGGACATTAACACAGCCGACACGTACGTAGGATTAACCGAAGGAGCGTTTAAGGCCAGATGGAACCAGACCTTGCGGAATTCTACAGAACTCAGCAAACACATTTGGAACCTCAAAGACAATAATGTTGAAAATTCAATAACATGGCAAATTCTTGCATCCAGCACACCTTACAACAGTGGTAATAAAAGATGCAACCTATGCTTCAGAGAGAAACTGTTTATTATATATCATCCAGACCTGTCATCCCTCAACAAGCGCAGTGAAATCATTTCAACATGCCGCCACAGACGGAAACACCTCCTAGGTAACACATGAGCCAATCACCACGCCCCTACGCCTGCCTGTACCCACCCACTCTGTGTCCTATATAAATCATTGTATGTGAATGCTTCCATTAAAATCTCCTGATGATTGAGTGAACCCCTCATGAAACAGTTCTGTAGAGATGAAGTAGTCTTGTGATTTTTCCCACACCTACATATTGCGCTCTACCACCGTATCGAGCACTATTCTCTGGATAATCCAATCAAGACATATATAAATAAATAAATAAATAAATATATATATATATATATATATATATATATATATATATATATATATATATATATATATATATATATATATATATATATATATATATAAATTGCATTATTTTTGTGATAAAATATTTTAATGTTTACATTTAAATCAATAGTTTAATTTTGATTAAAAAAATATATATTTTTAAAAGGCTACTTTACGACTCTGCTTTTACATTCTTAAAAATATTTAAAAAATATTGCATTATATTTATGATTAAACATTTCAATGTTTATATTTAAATAGAATTTTGATGAAAAGAATATATGTATTTTTTAAAAGTTTACTTTTTATATTTTTTTAAAACGTTACTTTATGAATGTGCATTTATATTATTTTAAATATAAAAATTATCGCATTATTTTTATGATCAAATATTTAAATGTTTACATTTAAATAGTTTAGTTTTGATTAAAAAAATGTGTATTTTTTAAAAGGTAATTTGTTTTAATCGTTTTTTAAAAGTTTATTTTACAAAAGTGAAGTTCTATTTAATATGTAAAAAATGCATTATTTATAGTTTACATTTAAATCAGTTTAATTCTGATTAAAAAAATATTTTTAAAACATTACTTTTTATATCTTTAAAAAAAGTTGCTTTACGAATGTGCATTTATATAAAAAATATAAAACAAAAATATTGCATTATTTTTATGATAAAATATTTACAATTCAAGATTTGATATAAAAATAAAGCCAATAATGACGTAATTTTTGGTCACTTTTATTTTTTATAAAGTATGGGAAAACATATTAGTACCGATACACAAATGTTGGTATCTGGACGACCCGACTCTATGGTTATTATATGGTCATGCTCACTGAGCTGAGGTCTCAACATTCATCAGTTGGCAAAATCCCACAAGGTGTATTTTTTACCACATGCTTTTAGTCCGACCACCACTTTTGAGGCCTTCAACATGGGACGTTTTGCTGAATCATTATTTCAAGAAGTACTAAATTCCCAGAAAACATCCAAATGTACATCAATCATGACAATGAGCAAACATGTAGTGTGTGACACCGACCTGGAAGTTGGTGAGGAGCAACATACTGCCACCCACAGCGATGAAGGAAAGAGCCGGGAAAAGCAGAGCGGCTCGAGCTGAAGGGAAACGAAACAGCATAGGCCAGATCTCAGCCTTTTTGCAATATATTGACTCTTTTTAGTACAGATATTATGCACAGGAAAGTAGATATCATTTACCTGGAGTGGAGAAGGCAACCATCAAGGTGCCCATGAGGTGAAAGCATCTGAAAGACATTTCATCAATCAATCAATCAATCAATGTTTATTTATATAGCCCTAAATCACAAATGTCTCAAAGGACTGGACAAACCATTACGACCATGACATCCTCTGAAGAACCCACAAAAGGGCAAGGAAAACTCACACCCAGTGGGCAGGGAGAATTCACACCCAGTGGGACGCCAGTGACAATGATGACTATGAGAAACCTTGGAGAGGACCTCAAATGTGGGCAACCCCCCCCCCCGAAAGCAATGAATGTTGAGCGGGTCTAACATGATACTGTGAAAGTTCAATCCATAGTGGCTCCAACACAGCCGCGAGAGTTCAGTTCAAAGCGGATCCAAGACAGCAGTGAGAGTCCCGTCCACAGGAAACCATCCCAAGCGGAGGCGGATCAGCAGCGTAGAGATGTCCCCAACCGATACACAGGCGAGCGGTCCATCCTGGGTCCCGACGAGCGGTCCATCCTGGGTCTCGACTCTGGACAGCCAGTACTTCATCCATGGTCATTGGACCGGACCCCCTCCACAAGGGAGGGGGGGGACAGAGGAGAAAAAGAAAATAAGCGGCAGATCAACTGGTCTAAAAAGGAGGTCTATTTAAAGGCTGGAGTATACAAATGAGTTTTAAGGTGAGACTTAAATGCTTCTACTGAGGTGGCATCTCAAACTGTTACCGGGAGGGCATTCCAGAGTACTGGAGCCCAAACGGAAAACGCTCTATAGCCCGCAGACTTTTTTTGGGCTTTAGGAATCACTAATAAGCCGGAGTCTTTTGAACGCAGATTTCTTGCCGGGACATATGGTACAATACAATCGGCAAGATAGGATGGAGCTAGACCGTGTAGTATTTTATACGTAAGTAGTAAAACCTTAAAGTCACATCTTAAGTGCACAGGAAGCCAGTGCAGGTGAGCCAGTACAGGCGTAATATGATCAAACTTTCTTGTTCTTGTCAAAAGTCTAGCAGCCGCATTTTGTACCAACTGTAATCTTTTAATGCTAGGCATGGGGAGACCCAAAAATAATAGTTTACAGTAATCGAGACGAGACGTAACAAACGCATGGATAATGATCTCAGCGTCTTTAGTGGACAAAATAGAGCAAATTTTAGCAATATTACGGAGATGACAGAAGGGCGTTTTAGTAACGCTTTTAATGTGTGACTCAAAGGAGAGAGTTGGGTTGAAGATAATACCCAGATTCTTTACAGAGTCACTTTGTTTTATTATTTGGTTGTCAAATGTTACAGTTGTATTATTAAATAGAGGTCGGTGTCTAGCAGGAGCGATAATCAGCATTTCCGTTTTTTTGGCGTAATATAAACCATGATCATACAAACGCCGTTTCCATGAGTTGGAAAATTGTCTTAGATGTAAATACAAATGGAATACAATGATTGGCAAATAATTTTCAACCCATATTCAGTTGAATATGCTACAAAGACAACATATTTGATGTTCAAATTGATAAACAATTTTTTTTTTGCAAATAATCATTAACTTTAGAATTTTATGCCAGCAACACGTGACAAAGAAGTTGGGAAAGGTGGCAATAAATACTGATAAAGTTGAGGAATGCTCATCAAACACTTATTCGGAACTTCCCACAGGTGTGCAGGCTAATTGGGAACAGGTGGGTGCCATGATTGGGTATAAAAACAGCTTCCCAAAAAATGCTCAGTCTTTCACAAGAAAGGATGGGGCGAGGTACACCCCTTTGTCCACAACTGCGTGAGCAAATAGTCAAACAGTTTAAGAACAACGTTTCTCAAAGTGCATTTGCAAGAAATTTAGGGATTTCAACATCTACGGTCCATAATATCATCAAAAGGTTCAGATAATCTGGAGAAATCACTCCACGTAAGCGGCATGGCCGGAAATCAACAGAAAAGGACCGTGACCTTCGATCCCTCAGACGGCACTGTATCAAAAACCGACATCAATCTCTAAAGGATATCACCACATGGGCTCAGGAACACTTCAGAAAACCACTGTCACTAAATACAAGTAGTCGCTACATTTGTAAGTGCAAGTTAAAGGTCTACTATGCAAAGCGAAAGCCATTAATCAACAACATCCAGAAACGGCGCCGGCTTCTCTGGGCCCGAGATCATCTAAGATGGACTGATACAAAGTGGAAAAGTGTTCTGTGGCCTGACAAGTCTAAATATCAAATTGTTTTTGGAAATATTCGACATCGCGTCATCCGGACCAAAGGGGAAGCGAACCATCCAGACTGTTATCGACGCAAAGTTCTCAAAAACCAGCATCTGTGATGGTATGGGGGTGCATTAGTGCCCAAGGCATGGGTAACTTACACATCTGTGAAGGCAACATTAATGCTGAAATGTACATACAGGTTTTGAATCAACATATGCTGCCATCTAAGCGCCGTCTTTTTCATGGACGCCCCTGCTTATTTCAGCAAGACAATGCCAAGCCGCATTCAGCACGTGTTACAACAGCGTGACTTCGTAAAAAAAGAGTGCGGGTACTTTCCTGGCCCGCCTGCAGTCTAGACCTGTCTCCCATCCAAAATGTGTGGCGCATTATGAAGAGTAAAATACGACAGCGGAGACCCCGGACTGTTGAACGACTGAAGCTCTACATAAAACAAGAATAGGAAAGAATTCCACTTTCAAAGCTTCAACAATTAGTTTCCCAAGTTCCCAAACGTTTATTGAGTGTTGTTAAAAGAAAAGGTGATGTAACACAGTGGTGAACATGCCCTTTCCTAACTACTTTGGCACGTGTTGCAGCCAGGAAATTCTAAGTTAATTATTATTTGCAAAATAAAATCAAGCTTATGAGTTTGAACATCAAATATCTTGTCTTTGTAGTGCATTCAATTGAATATGATTTGAAAAGGATTTGCAAATCATTGTATTCTGTTTATATTTACATCTAACTCAATTTCCCGACTCATATGGAAATGGGGTTTTTAGATCCACTATGGACTGGACTCTCACACTATTATGTTAGATCCACTATGGACTGGACTCTCACACTATTATGTTAGATCCACTATGGACTGGACTCTCACACTATTATGTTAGATCCACTATGGACTGGACTCTCACACTATTATGTTAGATCCACTATGGACTGGACTCTCACTATTATGTTAGATCCACTATGGACTGGGCTCACACTATTATGTTAGATCCACTATGGACTGGACTCACACTATTATGTTAGATCCACTATGGACTGGACTCACACTATTATGTTAAATCCACTATGGACTGGACTCTCTCACTATTATGTTAGATCTACTCTGGACTGGACTCTCTCACTATTATGTTAGATCCATTATGGACTGGTCTCTCACACTATTATGCTAGATCCACTATGGACTGTATATATGCGTTTAATTTTTTTGACGGATTAGTTTTTTGTATTTTTGGTTCAACATGGCTCCTTCAACATTCCGGGCTGCCGACCCCTGGCCTCCCCCGACCACACGGTCCCCCGGTTAGGCGATGATCAAGGTGCACTTACATTGCGTAGACTCGAGCCACCGTTGTCCCAAAGCGATCGAAGATGAAACCGTTGAGGAGGGTGACAAAATTGATCATGAAGGATGCGATGGTGAAGACCAGCGAGAACTGCTCATCCTGTCCCCGGCAGTCTGATTGATTGATTGATTGATTGAGACTTGAGTTAGATTGCACAGTACAGTACATATTCCCTACAATTGACCACTAAATGGCAACACCCGAATAAGTCTTTCAACTTGTTTAAGTCCGGGTCCACATTAATCAATTCATGGTAACACACAAAGACGTTGGGTCTAGACACGTGGGTGTGTCTCTCTCACGTTTGTCTCAAACATACCTAGGACCTGCGAGCCGTTTATTCCCGTGGCGTTGACACAAAAGGAGCCGAAGAAGCCCTGCGTCTTCAAGATAAAATCAAGCGAGGCCCAGCCAAAGAGGATCCCTGCAAAACACAAACACTCCACCATGCCCGTGAACATGGAGAGGCCTCGTCGCACCCCCGGACATTTTGGACAATTCCACATTGTCCCTGTTGGTGTACCTCTCTATCACACACACACACCAGTTGATCTGCCTAAAAAAGAAGAGCGATATAAGCAATTTATGTTCTATCTATCGCATAAATGAAACTACCAAGGTCTTTCCGACTCACGCAAATATCGCCGGATCCTCTCAGGTCTCGGCGCTGCTGTATCGCACAACCTTTCTTTATAGGGCAAACCCTCCAAACAAAAGAATGGTAAGAATGCCAGCTGTAGAAAGTGTGGAAGCATGCATGGTGACACCACACCACTGTATCAGATCAGACTGATTATAGCAGACGGCGTTAATGCGGTGATCGTCCAAGACTAAGTCACAGCATTTGGGAGCCTGAAGAATGGACCGATCTCGATCTCTCTCAACACGTGCAGATCTATCCGCTCAAGATCTGCCTGTTTTTAAAAACGCAGCAAATCTCATCTACAAAACCCGCAAAAGCAGTGAAGTTGTCACGTAGTGCAAATGGTAAATAAAAAGAGAATACAATGATTTGCAAATCCCTTATCAGGCAATGACATAAAAAAAGAAAAGTTTACAACACATAATAATATAAATTAATACAGTGCAAAAGGTAACGTATCGTATGTATGTCACGACTTGGACTATGGGATAATTTGTATTTCCTACACAAAGGATATTTGGCACGGGTGAGGCGTACATTTTGGTTTATTAACACTATAACTAAAAAAAAAAGGCAAACAAAGGGCGCTCACAAGGAGGTACAAACACTTGGCTATGAAAAAACAAAAGACTAGTACAAAGGCTACAAACTATAAACATGAACAAAAACACTTGCGCTGTGGCATGAACAACAAAACTTACGTGGCGCGGAAAAAACGAACAGCATAGCATGGCATGAAGCAGATAGGGAATATGGATGTATGTAAATTTGTCAGACTGAACCCTTGGCAACTGTGGCTTAAAATAATAGCTATGATAATGATTAACAGGTGTGAGAACTGAGGACCGGGGCGTGACTTTGAGACAAGGTGGAAAGTAATGAGTTACTATGGAAACAAAGAAAACAAGTAAGTGCCAAAGCCGGAAACAAGTGTCCAAAAAACAAAACTGAACATGACCAAAACAAAACATGATCCATAGGCTTGACAATATAATACAAACCCCGTTTCCATATGAGTTGGGAAATTGTGTTAGATGTAAATATAAACAGAATACAATCATTTGCAAATCCTTTTCAACCCATATTCAGTTGAATGCACTACAAAGACAAGATATTTGACGTTCAAACTCATAAACTTTATTTTCCATCCATCCATCCATCTTCTTCCGCTTATCCGAGGTCAGGTCGGGGGGGAAGAAGCCTAAGCAGGGAAGCCCAGACTTCCCTCTCCCCAGCCACTTCGTCCAGCTCTTCCAGGGGGATCCCGAGGCGTTCCCAGGCCAGCCGGGAGACATAGTCTTCCCAACGTGTCCTGGGTCTTCCCCGTGGCCTCCTGCCGTTCGGACGTTCGGACGTGCCCGAAACACCTCCCTAGGGAGGCGTTCAGGTGGCATCCTGACCAGATGCCCGAACCACCTCATCTGGCTCCTCTCCATGTGGAGGAGCAGCGGCTTTACTTTGATCTTCTCCCGGATGGCAGAGCTTCTCACCATTTCTACGGGAGAGCCCCAAACTCATTTGGGCCGCTTGTACCCGTGATCTTGTCCTTTCGGTCATAACCCAAAGCTCATGACCATAGGTGAGGATGGGAACGTAGATCGACTGGTAAATTGAGAGCTTTGCCTTCCGGCTCAGCTCTTTCTTCACCACAAAGATCGATATAGCTTCCGCATTACCGAAGATGCTGCACCGATCCGCCTGTCGATCTCACCATCCACTCTTCCCTCACTCGTGAACAAGACTCCTAGGTACTTGAACTCCTTCACATGGGGCAGCGTCTCCTCCCCAACCCGGAGATGGCACTCCACCCTTTTCCAGGCGAGAACCATGGACTCGGACTTGGAGGTGCTGATTCTCATCCCAGTCGCTGGCCAGATGAAGCCATCAGGACCACATCATCTGCAAAAAGCGGGGACCTAATCCTGCAGCCACCAAACCGGATCCCCTCAACGCCTAAAAATTTTGTCCATAAAAGTTATGAACCGAATCGGTGACAAAGGGTAGCCTTGGCGGAGTCCAACCCTCACTGGAAACGTGTCTGACTTACTGCCGGCAATCCGGACCAAGCTCTGACACTGATCATACAGGGAGCGGACCGCCGCAATAAGACAGTCCGATACTCCATACTCTGAGCATTTCCCACAGGACTTCCCGAGGGACACGGTCGAAGGCCTTCTCCAAGTCCACAAAGCACATGTAGACTGGTTGGGCGAATTCCCATGCACCCTCAAGGACCCTACCGAGAGTATAGATCTGGTCCACAGTTCCACGACCAGGACGAAAACCACACTGTTCCTCCTGAATCCGAGGTTCGACTATCCGCCGTAGCCTCCTCTCCAGTACACCTGAATAGACCTTACCGGGAAAGCTGAGGAGTGTGATTCCACAATAGTTGGAACACACCTCCGGTTCCCCTTCCTAAAGAGAGGAACCACCACCCCGGTCTGCCAATCTAGAGGCACCACCCCCGATGTCCACGCGATGCTGCAGAGTCTTGTCAACCAAGACAGCCCCACAGCATCCAGAGCCTTAAGGAACTCCGGGCGGATTTTATCCACGCCCGAGGCCTTGCCACTGAGGAGCTTTTTAACCACCTCAGCATCCTCAGCCCCAGAAATTGGAAACGCCACCACAGATTCCCCAGGCACCGCTTCCTCATAGGAAGACGTGTTGGTGGGATTGAGGAGGTCTTCGAAGTATTCTCTCCACTGATCGACAACACCCGCAGTCGAAGTCAGCAGAAGACCATCCGCACCATACACTGTGTTGACAGTGCACTGCTTCCCCTTCCTGAGGCGGCTGATTGTGGTCCAGAATGGCTTTGAAGTTGTCCGGAAGCTGCCCCTGTCTACACCCGAGTGTCCAAAACATGAGGCCGCAAATCCGATGACACAACTACAAAGTCGATCATGGAACTGCGGCCTAGGGTGTCCTGGTGCTAAGTGCACATATGGACACGCTTATGTTTGAACATGCTGTGATGAGGTGGTGACTTGTCCAGGGTGTACCCCGCCTTCCGCCCGATTGTAGCTGAGATAGGCGCCAGCGCCCCCCGCGACCCCGAAAGGGAATAAGCGGTAGAAAATGGATGGATGGATGTTTGAACATGCTGTTCGTTATGGACAATCTGTGACGAGCACAAAAGTCCAATAACAAAATACCACTCAGGTTCAGATCTGGGCGGCCATTCTTCCCAATCACGCCTCTCCAGGTTTCACTGTCGTTGCCAACGTGAGCAATGAAGTCCCCCAGTAGGACAAGGGAATTCACTCGGGGGAGCATTTTCCAGTACTCCCTCGAGTGTATTCAAAAAGGGTGTGGACTCTGAACTGCTGTTTGGTGCGTAAGCACAAACAACAGTCAGGACCCGTCCCCCCCACCCGAACGCGGAGGGAGGCTACCCTCTTGTCCATTGGGTTGAACTCCAACGTGCACATACACTCATGCACATAATCACGTTTCATCAAATATATATTAACGTTGTTGCCCTAGGGGAAACTGGGTAACACATGGCATATTGACAAAGCTTAACCTATTGTTACTATAACAATCTACAAGATTAATATACGTTGCCTCTCTCTCTTCCCCTCCATCTTTCGGTATTCCTTTTATTTATTCATTTATTTATTCCCTCTAGTTATCATTATGTAAACATATTGTTGCATTTTAACAACTGTATTGTTGATAATAGAGGTAAACTATTGGTATTATTCATGATCAATAGCGCTTTTTCTATTGGTATTTGTATTGCTCCAGTTGTAGAGTAAAAATGCTCATTGTCATTTCTATATAATTATTTATTTCGCTAACTGCTTCTTTGCTATCACTTTTACGATCATATTTGTACGTATCGTATGTGCTGGTGTTGTTCTATTGTTTTTGTTGTTGTTGTTATTGTTGTGTTTGTTATTATTGTTTTTGTCTCTTTGTCTAATCCCCCTCTTATCCCCACAATTTCCCCCTCTGTTTTCCTTTTTTTCCTCTTTCCATCCTCTCCTGCTCCGGCCTGGCTGCATAAAATGATAATATAAATACATTAAATAAAGTCAAATTCAAATAAGGCAACAAGAGAAGTATCCTACACTTCTCTTTTGTAAAGTAAATCTGAACAGCCGATATGGGCATCTACATCAACTATATGATTTGCTTGAGAAGCTGGACAGGACAAAAAAATAAAAAAAATAAAAAAAAATAAAAAAAATAAAGCTCTACTATGCAAAGCGAAAGCCATTTATCAACAACATCCAGAAACGCCGCCGGCTTCTCTGGGCCCAAGATCATCTAAGATGGACTGATACAAAGTGGAAAAGTGTTCTGTGGCCTGACAAGTCTAAATATCAAATTGTTTTTGGAAATATTCGACATCGCGTCATCCGGACCAAAGGGGAAGCGAACCATCCAGACTGTTATCGACGCAAAGTTCTCAAAAACCAGCATCTGTGATGGTATGGGGGTGCATTAGTGCCCAAGGCATGGGTAACTTACACATCTGTGAAGGCAACATTAATGCTGAAAGGTACATACAGGTTTTGAATCAACATATGCTGCCATCTAAGCGCCGTCTTTTTCATGGACGCCCCTGCTTATTTCAGCAAGACAATGCCAAGCCGCATTCAGCACGTGTTACAACAGCGTGACTTCGTAAAAAAAGAGTGCGGGTACTTTCCTGGCCCGCCTGCAGTCTAGACCTGTCTCCCATCCAAAATGTGTGGCGCATTATGAAGCGTAAAATACGACAGCGAAGACCCCGGACTATTGAACGACTGAAGCTCTACGTAAAACAAGAATGGGAAAGAAATCCACTTTCAAAACTTCAACAATTAGTTTCCTCAGTTTCCAAATGTTTGAGTGTTGTTAAAAGAAAAGGTGATGTAACACATTGGTGAACATGCCCTTTCCCAACTACTTCAGCATGTGTTGCAGACATGAAATTCTAAGTTAATTAATATTTGCCAAAAAAAAAAAAGTTTATGAGTTTGAACATCAAATATTTTGTCCTTGTAGTGCATTCAAATGAATATGGCTTGAAAAGGTTTCGCAAATCATTGTATTCCGTTTATATTTACATCTAACACAATTTCCCAACTCAAATGGAAATGGGGTTTGTACATACCTACATACACACACACATACATATATATATACATATATATCTACATATACAAATATATACACATTTATACCCACATATACATACACATATATACATAACTTGCACTCACAGATGTAGCGACCAACTGTGTTTAGTGATAGTGTTTTTTTGAAGTGTTCCTGAGCCCATGTGGTGATATCCTTTAGAGATTGATGTCGGTGTTTGATATAGTGCCGTCTGAGAGATCAAAGGTCATGGTCATTCAATTGTTCTTAAACTGTTTGACTATTTGCTCACGCAGTTGTGGACAAAGGGGTGTACCTCGCCCCATCCTTTCTTGTGAAAGACTGAGCATTTTTTGGGAAGCTGTTTTTATACCCAATCATGGCACCCACCTGTTCCCAATTAGCCTGCACACCTGCTCACTTCCAAATAAGTGTTTGATGAGCATTCCTCAACTTTATGTTAAAGTACCAATGATTGTTACACACACACTTGGTGTGGTGAAATTTGTCCTCTGCATTTGACCCATCACCCCTTGATCACCCCCTGGGAGGCGAGGGGAGCGGTGAGCAGCAGCGGTGAGCAGCAGCGGTGCCGCGCCCGGGAATCATTTATGGTGATTTAACCCCCAATTCCAACCCGTGATGCTGAGTGCCAAGCAGGTAGGTAATGGGTCCCATTTTTTTTTATAGTCTTTGGTATGAACTCCCAACCTACCAATCTCAGGGCGGACACTCTAACCACTAGGCCACTGAGTATTATCAGTATTAATTGCCACCTTTCCCAGCTTCTTTGTCACGTATTGCGGGTATCAAATTCTAAAGTTAATGATTATTTGCAACAAAAAAAAATGTTTATCATGTTGTCTTGTAGCATATTCAACTGAATATGGGTTGAAAAGGATTTGCAAATCATTGTATTCCGTTTATATTTACATCTAACACAATTTCCCAACTCATATGGAAACGGGGTTTGTACAATGAATGTGATTAATTAATAGCATAATAAATATTGTGGAAAATCATGCTCAAAACACAAATATGTTATGTTCTTGATACCACACCTTTTTGGTCCACCTGGAAACTAAAACCAGTCAACCTTAACACTTATCTGTACATTTATGAAGTAGTCGCAAATGGAAATTTTTTTGAATTGCTTTCACACTGTTTTCATTCTTGGTAAATGATAAAGAAAGGAGATTGTGAGATGTCATCTACTGCAAATTCTTCTTGGGAGGCAAATAAGGGCAGCACGTGTGTTTTGAATCGCAGTTTTGTCTTAGGTGAAAACAATTTGACACAATATATGTATTTTTTTTTTGTCTCAAAATATCCTAATTAGTCATGAAATGTCATCCACAACAATGGACAAAAAAATGGTCTCTAGTTCCACATAAAAATATTTTGAAATAATTACCATACCATACCAGCTTTATTTATAAAGCCCTTTAAAAACAAGCACAGTTGAAGAACAAAGGGCTGTACACCACAAAGAAATAGAGGCAAAGGACAGACTAATAATTGGTTGATTACATAACAATGTGACCTCGGACTATGCTGAGTTAAAAGCCCGCGAATAAAAATTGGTTTGGAGAAGGGTCTTAAAAGTAGCCAACGAAGGGGAAGATTGTTCCAGAGTTTGGGAACCGCAACAGAGAAGGCTTTGTCCCCTCTAAGTTTGCGCTTTGATTTGGGTACCTCCAGGATCAGCTGATCAGCTGACCTAAAGGACCGGGTAGGGGCATATAGGTGGAGCAGCTCAGAGAGGTAAGGTGGGGAAAGACCACGTAAGGATTTAAAAACGAGTAAAACCATTCTAAAATGGACTCTAAAAGACACAGGTAGCCAATGGAGGGGGGCTAAGGCAGGAGTAATGGGCTCGCTTTGTGATGACATATAATCTATCAGTCAATCAATGTTTACTTATTTAGCCCTAAATCACGGGTGTCTCAAAGGGCTGCACAAGCCACAACGACATCCTCGGCTCAGATCCCACATCAGGGCAAGGAAAAACTCAACCCGATGGGACAATGACAAACCTTGGAGGGGACCCCAGATGTGGGGACCTCCCCCTCCTGGGCTACTAGTGCAATGGATGAAGAGTGGATCTAGCATAATATTGTGAGAGTCCAGTCCATAGTGGATCTAACATAATAGTGAGAGTCCAGTCCATAGTGGGGCCATCAGGAGACCATCCCAAGCGAATACAGGTCTGCAGCGCAGAGACGTCCCCAACTGATACGCAGACGAGCGGTCCATATAAGGACAAGAGCTTCGTAGGGTTCAGTGAAAACACTCAAGATGATTTGAAAGTCTTCAACTGAAAAAGGTGGTAGAGGTCTTGGTTGTAACTTTTAGTTGGCTAAGGCCAAACAAGACAATAGACGATGATAATGCCATCAGGTTGCTTGTCTTTGACGAGATAGAAGTTGGTGCAATTACACATCATTGTTTGACTGCAGTAGTAATGTAGAATGTAGAATTTTCAGAATTCGTTCCAGTGGCTTTAACGCCATCATGTGTTCATCCAATGATGGGAATGAATTTAGCAGCACATCCTGGGCTCGGGGTCTGTCTGTGTGGAGTTTGCATGTTCTCCCCATGACTGCGTGGGTTCCCTCCGGGTACTCCGGCTTCCTCCTGCCTCCGAAGACATCCACCTGGGGAAAGGTTGATCAGCAACACTAAATTGGGCCAAGTGTTGTCTACCTGTGTTGATCCTACCACCAGGCGGTGACCTGTCCTGGTGGTGCTCCACCCTCCGCCTGAATGCAGCTGAGATAGGCTCCAAGTGGATTCAAATGGTGCCTCACGATATACCACGTCGAACGCCTTGGACAGATCTATGAAAGCCGTGTATTGTTGGAGATTTTGTTCTCGACATTTCTCTTGCAAAATCAGGTCAATGGTGCCTCAGTCTAGATTGTCGAAATCCACATTGTGATTCAGGCAGCATAGCTTCAAAGACAGGGAGGGGACGGCTTGCAAGAATCCTGGCAAGTATTTTACCTGCAAGGGAGGAGATCCCTCTGTGGTTTTGACGGATGGTCTTGTCCTCTTTCTTGAACAGGGCTACCATTGGTGCATCCCGAAAGTCTACGGACATCACCTCATTTCCCCAGATCTTTGTATTCAGGAGATACAGCTGGTAGGTATGATTGATTGAAACTTTTATTAGTACATTGCACAGTACAGTACATATTCCTTACGATTGACAACTAAATGGTAACACCCGAATAAGTTTTTTAACTTGTTTAAGTCGGGGTCCACGAATATCAATTCTTGGTAAAGGATGGTAAGGTAAGGGATGAACCTCCTTGCTTAAATATTTCAGCGGAAATGTTGTCAGGTCCAACGTCTTTGCTGTTTTTTATTCGACTGATCGCTTCCTGTATTTCTGCCAGAGAGGGAGTGGCCGTCAACTCTTCTATGATTGTGGAATTATATTAAACACCCACTCTTCAACTGTTGAGTTCTGGTTGAACAGGTTTTGAAGATACTCTGTCCAACGTTGGTTGATGGCCGCACGATCTGTCAGGATTCCAACACCATCTCTCGACGTCAAAAATCGCTCGGTAAATGTCTCTTGTTGTGCTTACAAAGGCATGGGAATCACCACTGTCCTTTCATGGGCCACCACTTCATACGTCTGATATTTTCTCTGCACCCCTGCTTTCATTTCCAAGAACTTATTATTTTTGACAGCATCAGATGGATCATTTTACCAAGCGTGAAAGGCTGCTTGCTTTTTTTCCCCTATTTTTCTGCAGATGACTGTGTCGTACTCGTCAAACCAGCCCCGGGAAACGCGCTTCTAGAAATAATTTGTGTTGCACCAGGCTTAAAGAATAGAAGTTTTGAGAGTTAGCCAGTGTTCCTCTATATCGTTTGGTCTTTGCAGATCTTACTTTTGAGCATGGCATCTTGCTCTTCCGGTTTGGCAAGATCTTTCAGACATGTGACGTTCAATTTACGCCGAGCGACCTTGGCATAGTACCCACTCGAGTGTGAAGCGATCGGAATGAGTATCAGCACCTCCAAGTCCGAGTCCATGGTTCTTGCCTGGAAAAGGGTGGAGTGCCACCTCCGGGTTGGGGAGGAGACCCTGCCCCAAGGGAAGGAGTTCAAGTACCTAGGAGTCTTGTTCACGAGTGAGGGAAAAGTGGATCGTTAGATCGACAGGCGGATTGGTGCGGCGTCTTCAGTAATGCGGACGTTGTATCGATCCGTTGTGGTGAAAAAGGAGCTGAGCCGGAAGACAAAGCTCTCAATTTACCAGTCGATCTACGTTCCCATCCTCACCTATGGTCATGAGCTTTGGGTTATGACCGAAAGGACAAGTTTACGGGTGCAAGCGGCCAAAATGAGTTTCTTCCGCTGGGTCGTGGGGCTCTCCCTTAGAGATAGGGTGAGAAGCTCTGCCATCCGGGAGGAGATCAAAGTAAAGCCGCTGCTCCTCCTCATCGAGAGAGCCGGATGAGGTGATTTGGGCATCTGGTAAGAATGCCACCCGAACACCACCCTAGGGAGGTGTTTCGGGCACGTCCGACCGGCAGGAGGCCACGGGGAAGACCCAGGTCACGTTGGGAAGACTATGTCTCCCGGCTGGCCTGGGAACGCTTCGGAATCCCCCAGGAAGAGCTGGACAAAGTGGCTGGGGAGAGGAAAGTTTGGGCTTCCCTACTTAGGCTGCTGCCCCCGCGACCCGACTTCAGATAAGCGGAAGAAGATGGATGGAATAAATGGATGGACAGAAAATAAAGTTTGAGTTTGAACATCAAATATCTTGTCTTTGTAGTGCATTCAACTGAATATGGGTTGAAAAGGATTTGCAAATCATTGTATTCTGTTTATATTTACATCTAACACAATTTCCCAACTCATATGGAAACGGGGTTTGTATTACATACTATACGTTACCTTTTGCACTGTATTAATTTATATTGTTATTTTTAAAAAAAATGTTTATGTCATTGCCTGAAAAGGGATTTGCAAATTATTGTATTCCCTTTTTATTTACCATTTACACGACGTGACAACTTCACAGCTTTTGCGGGTTTTGTAGATGAGATTTGCTGCGTTTTTAAAAACAGGCAGATCTTGAGCGGATAGATCTGCACGTGTTGAGAGAGATCGAGATCGGTCCATTCTTCAGGCTCCCAAATGCTGTGACTTAGTCTTGGACGATCACCGCATTAACGCCGTCTGCTATAATCAGTCTGATCTGATACAGTGGTGTGGTGTCCCCATGCATGCTTTCACACTTTCTACAGCTGGCATTCTTACCAACGTTTTGTTTGGAGGGTTTGCCCTATAAAGAAAGGTTGTGCGATACAGCAGCGCCGAGACCTGAGAGGATCCGGCGATATTTGCGTGAGTCGGAAATACCTTGGTAGTTTCATTTATGTGTTAGAACATAAATTGCTTATATTGCTCTTCTTTTTTGGGCAGATCAACTGGTGTGTGTGTGTGATAGAGAGGTACACCAACAGGGACAATGTGGAATTGTCCAAAATGTCCGGGGGTGCGACGAGGCCTCTCCATGTTCACGGGCATGGTGGAGTGTTTGTGTTTTGCAGGGATCCTCTTTGGCTGGGCCTCGCTTGATTTTATCTTGAAGAAGCAGGGCTTCTTCGGCTCCTTTTGTGTCAACGCCACGGGAATAAACGGCTCGCAGGTCCTAGGTATGTTTGATACAAACGTGGGAGAGACACACCCGCGTGTCTAGACCCAACGTCTTTGTGTGTTACCATGAATTGATTAATGTGGACCCGGACTTAAACAAGTTGAAAGACTTATTCGGGTGTTGCCATTTAGAGGTCAATTGTAGTGAATATGTACTGTACTGTGCAATCTAACTCAAGTCTCAATCAATTAATCAATCAGACTGCCGGGGACAGGATGAGCAGTTCTCGCTGGTCTTCACCATCGCATCCTTCATGAGCGATTTTGTCAAACTCCTCAACGGTTTCATCTTCGATCGCTTTGGGACAACGGTGGCTCGAGTCTACGCAATGTAAGTGCACCTTGATCATCGCCTAACCGGGGGACCGTGTGGTCGGGGGAGGCCAGGGGTCGGCAGCCCGGAATGTTGAAGGAGCCATGTTGAACAAAAAATACAAAAAACTAACCCGTCAAAAAATGTTTACGCATAGATGAAGTCCATACTGGATCTAACATAATAGTGAGAGTCCAGTCCATAGTGGATCTAGCATAATAGTGAGAGTCCAGTCCATAGTGGATCTAGCATAATAGTGAGAGTCCAGTCCATAGTGGATCTATCATAATAGTGAGAGTCCAGTCCATAGTGGATTTAACATAATAGTGTGGGAGTCCATAGTGGATCTAACATAATAGTGAGAGTCCAGTCCATAGTGGGTCTAACATAATAGTGTGAGAGTCCAGTCTATAGTGGATCTAACATAATAATGAGAGTCCAGTCCATAGTGGGTCTAACATAATAGTGAGAGTCCAGTCCATAGTGGGTGTAACAATTGTGAGAGTCCAGTCCATAGTGGATCTAACATTATAGTGAGAGAGTCCAGTCCGTAGTGGATCTGACATAATAGTGTGAGAGTCCAGTCCATAGTGGGTCTAACATAATAGTGAGAGAGTCCAGTCCATAGTGGGTCTAACATAATAGTGTGAGAGTCCAGTCCATAATGGATTTAACATAATAGTGTGAGAGTCCATAGTGGATCTAACATAATAGTGAGAGTCCAGTCCATAGTGGGTCTAACATAATAGTGAGAGTCCACTCCATGGTGGGTCTAACATAATAGTGTGAGAATCCAGTCCATAGTGGATCTAACATAATAGTGAGAGTCCAGTCCATAGTGGGTCTAACATAATAGTGAGAGTCCAGTCCATAGTGGATCTAACATTATAGTGAGAGAGTCCAGTCCATAGTGGATCTGACATAATAGTGTGAGAGTCCAGTCCAAGAGAGTCCAGTCCATAGTGGGTCTAACATAATAGTGAGGGAGTCCAGTCCATAGTGGGTCTAACATAATAATGAGAGTCCAGTCCATAGTGGGTCTAACATGATAGAGAGAGTCCAGTCCATAGTGGGTGTAACAATTGTGAGAGTCCAGTCCATAGTGGATCTAACATTATAGTGAGAGAGTCCAGTCCATAGTGGATCTGACATAATAGTGTGAGAGTCCAGTCCAAGAGAGTCCAGTCCATAGTGGGTCTAACATAATAGTGAGAGAGTCCAGTCCATAGTGGATCTAACATAATAGTGTGAGAGTCCAGTCCATAGTGGATCTAACATTATAGTGTGAGAGTCCAGTCCATAGTGGGTCTAACATAATAGTGTGAGAGTCCAGTCCATAGTGGGTGTAACAATTGTGAGAGTCCAGTCCATAGTGGATCTAACATTATAGTGAGAGTCCAGTCCATAGTGGATCTAACATAATAGTGTGAGAGTCCAGTCCAAGAGAGTCCAGTCCATAGTGGGTCTAACATAATAGTGTGAGAGTCCAGTCCATAATGGATTTAACATAATAGTGTGAGAGTCCATAGTGGATCTAACATAATAGTGAGAGTCCAGTCCATAGTGGGTCTAACATAATAGTGAGAGTCCACTCCATGGTGGGTCTAACATAATAGTGTGAGAATCCAGTCCATAGTGGATCTAACATAATAGTGAGAGTCCAGTCCATAGTGGGTCTAACATAATAGTGAGAGTCCAGTCCATAGTGGATCTAACATTATAGTGAGAGAGTCCAGTCCATAGTGGATCTGACATAATAGTGTGAGAGTCCAGTCCAAGAGAGTCCAGTCCATAGTGGGTCTAACATAATAGTGAGGGAGTCCAGTCCATAGTGGGTCTAACATAATAATGAGAGTCCAGTCCATAGTGGGTCTAACATGATAGAGAGAGTCCAGTCCATAGTGGGTGTAACAATTGTGAGAGTCCAGTCCATAGTGGATCTAACATTATAGTGAGAGAGTCCAGTCCATAGTGGATCTGACATAATAGTGTGAGAGTCCAGTCCAAGAGAGTCCAGTCCATAGTGGGTCTAACATAATAGTGAGAGAGTCCAGTCCATAGTGGATCTAACATAATAGTGTGAGAGTCCAGTCCATAGTGGATCTAACATTATAGTGTGAGAGTCCAGTCCATAGTGGGTCTAACATAATAGTGTGAGAGTCCAGTCCATAGTGGGTGTAACAATTGTGAGAGTCCAGTCCATAGTGGATCTAACATTATAGTGAGAGTCCAGTCCATAGTGGATCTAACATAATAGTGAGAGAGTCCAGCCCATAGTGGATGTAACATAATAGTGTGAGAGTCCAGTCCAAGAGAGTCCAGTCCATAGTGGGTCTAACATAATAGTGTGAGAGTCCAGTCCATAGTGGATCTAACATTATAGTGTGAGAGTCCAGTCCATAGTGGGTCTAACATGTATCGTGAGATTTTGAGCCAAAACCTCCTTCCATCATTGAGAGCTTTGAATGGTTGACCAAATACTTATTTTCCACCATAATTTACAAATAAATTCTTTAAAATTCCTACAATGTGAATTCCTGGATTTTTTTTCACATTCTGTCTCTCACAGTTGAAGTGTACCTATGATGAAAATTACAGACCTCTGTCATCATTTTAAGTGGGAGAACTTGCACAATCGCTGGCTGACTAAATACTTTTTTGCCCCACTGTGTGTGTACATATATATATATATATATATATATATATATATATATATATATATATATATATATATATATATATATATATATATATATATATATATATGTGTGTGTGTGTATGTCCATCGGTTGGGGACATCTCGGTGCTGCTGACCCGTCTGGCCCCACTATGGACTGGAATCTCACTATTATGTTAGATCCACTATGGACTGGACTTTAACAATATTATGTTAGATCCACTATTGGGGGGGGGGGGGGGGGTCACCCACATCTGCGGGCCTCTCCAAGGTTTCTCATCGTCATTCTCATTGACATCCCACTGGGTTGTGAGTTTTTCCTTGCCCTTATGTGGGATCTGAACCGAGGATGTTGTTGTGGCTTGTGCAGCCCTTTGAGACACATGTGATTTAGGGATATATAAATAAACATTGATTGACTGATTGATTGACACTGAGGGCAGAGATAACTGCCATGTGGCCCTCAATTAAAAGGAGTTTGACACCGCCTGTTTGAAATCAACTTAAATCATAACCATTGCATTCACACTTGACTAAATGTACCAAGAAGGCGCAACGGACTCTGATTTGAACTATTTAACTTCCCAAGGTGGCAAATCTGTTCCCCAAAAATCGGTCCACCGTCATCACTCTTCTCAACGGGGCTTTTGACTCTTCCCCAGCAATCTTCCTCATCATTAAGGTGGGGAGATTTTGTCATCGTTGTCCCTGTTATAATTTTTGTATTTTTTTTATTTTTTTCATTTTATGAACTGAAAGTGATTTTTACTCCTACAGTTGGTATTTGAGGCTGGAATATCTCATCGAGACAGTTTCCTGTTCCTGTCAGCCTGCAGCATCATACACGTGCTGAGGACTGTCTTCCTGTTACCCAGACATAAAATTCCATACCTTCTTACAGATCACTACACATTTGGGTATGAGCTCTATAGCGGATGATACGTATTTTTTGGTCTTGTCACCCTCGCTTGATCAAAAGAGATGTCGGAGACGCTTTACTGAACCGAAAGTTGCTTTATTACAAGCGAGCATCTTTATACAGGACTGCAGTTCCTGGAGGAGTTCAGGTCAAGAACATGAGGCACTCCTAAATGGGAGAAGCCAAAGCGTCAATTTTCATATTCCTGTCAGGTTCAAACACTGATGACATCTATCAAACAGACAAGAAGCAAGGAATCATGCAGAGTCAGAGTTCAATTTAGCTCATGAGGAGAACGCATGGCGCTGCACACTCAGTCACAGTCTCGCCCTACGCTCTAAGGTTCAGCTCCCGCCCCCCTCTATTTATTCAGGAGTTCCACAGTCAACATCACTGAGGCCTTCTCTAAAAAGAGTGGTCACATACATTATGCAAAGCAGGTCCAGTACGCACAATAAGTGACGGAATGTGCTGGGGCCTTGTGATTGCCTTGTTTCTGCTTTGTCTGCGTGCTGTCATCTTATCTTCGTTGAGGTCCTTGAAGTCCTTGGCTGTTAGCGGGCTAAAACAAAAATAAGATCTGCGGCTGAGGCCAGCCCTCAGACAAGAAGTTTAGTACTTGCACAGATAGAAAATATGCAGCTTGAGCATAATAGCTAATAACTATAGCAACAGACTTCAAGCATACTAAAGTTGTGTGATAATATATATACATGATTATTCTAACAATTTCGCCTTCCTGTCTCTGGGTGTGTACTAAGTCAGGACAGCTCATCGTAAACATTAAATGAGATCTTCACGTGTAAGTGTCTGAAAAACAACTTTAAGTCATAACTTAAATGTTAGCGTTGAGCTAGACAGGTAGTCTCTTCTCAGGGATAGGGCTATCACTTTTGCATTCCGAAGTCACAAATAGGGCCTCTTTCTTACAAGAAGTGATCCAATCCATCTGCAAATGTCAAGCAAAGGGGCCTTATCTTATTATGTGCTCACACTGAAATACCACTATTTAATTTAACTTGGTGGTTTGCTTTATCAGAATCAGAATCAGAAATACTGTAATAATCCCGACGGGAAATTTATATTTCCAATCCCATTCAAGATCAGACAAACATTACAGGGAGACAGAAAAGGACCAAACATTACAGGGAGACAGAACAGGACCAAACATTACAGGGAGACAGAACAGGACCAAGCATTACAGGGAGACAGAACAGGACCAAACATTACAGGGAGACATAACAGGACCAAACATTACAGGGAGACAGAACAGGACCAAACATTACAGGGAGACAGAACAGGACCAAACATTACAGGGAGACATAACAGGACCAAACATTACAGGGAGACAGAACAGGACCAAACATTACAGGGAGAGAGAACAGGACCAAACATTACAGGGAGACAGAACAGGACCAAACATTACAGGGAGACAGAACAGGACCAAACATGACGGGGAGACACAACAGGACCAAACATTACAGGGAGACAGAACAGGACCAAAGATTACAGGGAGACACAACAGGACCAAACATTACAGGGAGACAGAACAGGACCAAACATTACAGGGAGACAGAACAGGACCAAACATTACAGGGAGACATAACAGGACCAAACATTACAGGGAGACTTAACAGGACCAAACATTACAGGGAGACAGAACAGGACCAAACATTACAGGGAGACAGAACAGGACCAAACATTACAGGGAGACAGAACAGGACCAAACATTACAGGGAGACAGAACAGGACCAAACATTACAGGGAGACAGAAAAGGACCAAACATTACAGGGAGACAGAACAGGACCAAACATTACAGGGAGACAGAACAGGACCAAACATTACAGGGAGACAGAAAAGGACCAAACATTACAGGGAGACAGAACAGGACCAAACATTACAGGGAGACAGAACAGGACCAAACATTACAGGGATACAGAACAGGACCAAACATTACAGGGAGACAGAACAGGACCAAACATTACAGGGAGACAGAACAGGACCAAACATTACAGGGAGACAGAACAGGACCAAACATTACAGGGAGACAGAACAGGACCAAACATTACAGGGAGACAGAACAGGACCAAACATTACAGGGAGACAGAACAGGACCAAACATTACAGGGAGACATAACAGGACCAAACATTACAGGGAGACAGAACAGGACCAAACATTACAGGGAGACAGAACAGGACCAAACATTACAGGGAGACAGAACAGGACCAAACATTACGGGGAGACACAACAGGACCAAACATTACAGGGAGACAGAACAGGACCAAACATTACAGGGAGACAGAAGAGGACCAAACATTACAGGGAGACAGAACAGGAGAGAATTTAAGGGGACACCTTTAGTCAAAAATGATTTATGACCCCTCATAAATCTATGATTTATGAGGGGTCAAGGTCAAAGGTCAATGATTTATGAGGGGTCAAGTTCAAAGGTTAATGATTTATGAGGGGTCAAGGTTAAAGGTCAAAGTCAAAGGTCAGGGTCAAATGTCAAGGTCAAGTGGGTGTGGCTTACCCGGAAGAGGGTGGAGCTAAGACCTGCGGTGGGAGTGGTTAAACCAGGAAGAGGGTGGAGTTTTAAACAGAAAGAGGGCAGAGTTAAGACCTGCGGTGGGAGTGGTTAAACCAGGAAGAGGGTGGAGTTAAGACCTGACGAGGGAACAAAGGAGGGTTCAGTTTTTTAAGAAAGCAATGTCATCTGAGCAGCATGTGACCATATATTTGATAGTTTAAATGTTTACGATCGTTTGAAACAACTTCCAGATTTCGATGTATTGATGGCTGGGAATGTTACGTGTGGAGATGTGGACACGCACGCACTTCACACACACACACACACACACACACACACACACACACACACACACGTAGAGGAGGGGTACAAAAGGGCGGTGTAAGGCTTAGTCATTATTTGGAGCTTTATACGTTAGCGTAAAGACTTTGTTCGATTCGGTCATGATTAGTGAAACGCCTGTGTCGATTTATAAAAATAATAAAACTTACATTGACGCTCCGCAAAAAAGTCGAGTGTTTCTAAATCGTATTCAGATGCCGCCGACCGAATCTTTGCGTGAGAAATGGGACTTGGAAGCGTACGGGATGGAGGGATCTTTTGGATTTGTATTCAGATACGAAATGGGGGATATCTGCTTATTTCAGCTAAAAGAAAGAAGAGACGGAAGCCCTTTCTCGATATTTTCATCGTTATCTACCGTGGATTGGGAAGTTTTAAGACTGGCAATGCCCGATTTCCTGTGGCGTGATCCTTCACCGGTGGATAAACGCGTAAAAGGAAGCTTGTTTACTTACCCGACGATGGATGAGTTGAATGAGAGAAGAATTCTGTTCAGCGATACCTGGGAGACGAAATCTTCAGCCTCGGGTCGTTGGTTTTTACGTGCCAGTCTCCGTGCTCCAAAAATCACCGGTACCTATCCGGCTCAGTGGACCGAGCCCGATGTCTTTTCCCTGGAGTCTTTCAACGATGAATGCGGGGTGTTTACACCGTTGGTGGTCGTACCCATCGTGGCATGGCGAGAGCGAATGGCGTCGATGAAGGAGAAAATAAACGACTTGTTCCGAAGCAGTCGACAATGGAAAAGCATGCTGACGACGAGAAGAAAGTTGTCCTTTGAGACCACACCCCCGACGGAGGACGAAAGGACCTCCCCCGCTTCAGTTTCAACCAATAACCTTCAAGGAAACACCCCCTCCTCCGACTCGTCCAATACCCTTTGAAAATCATAGCGTTAGTTTGATTGGTCGAGACTTTTTTTTTCGACCCTCCCTATAAAAACAACCCCACCCTGCAATTTTTTTTTTCGACCAGACCATATTGGCTCCCTTTTTTGAACGCTCGGATCTCAAACAAGAAAATGGCAAACAAGACCATCAGACGCGTAAAGACCCGTCTTATACCACAGGACGATTTCAAACCATCCGTAAACACGACTGATGAAGCAAACATGGCCGAGATCTTTAACCCTCCTGAAACGACGGCTGGATCGGAGGTGGTGAGCGACGATGAGACGTGTCGCTTCGGCAGAGATTTTTCTGCAGATGGGGGATGAAAACCGACAACGCTACGCAGTCTTTGCCAGATGACGATAGGAAGGAGGAGGAAAAGGAGAATGATCTGATCATCATAACACCTCCGCCGTCCCCGCCACCACCCCCGTCACCATCCCCGTCACTCTTGGACCCCCCCCCCCCCCCGTTGCACATCGATGATGAAACCGATGGGGGGAAGTGGTTGCTTTTCACCAGCACGGTGAAAACGGCCGTGTTTCATCTCCTCAACGAGGCCATCCGCCAGTTCAGGCAGAGCGAATGTTACGGTTGTCGGGTGAACCATCCGAGCCAGAGAAACCACCCGTGCCTGGAACCCTATGAAGAGGACTTTCTCCTGTACAACTACGACGGACTCATCAAGACTCTGCGTACGTCTAAATTCATTCAAGCCATTCAACGCTTGCTGATGCTTCGTCGCATCGAGGCTGAGGATTCAAGGGTCGAATCCTACGCCGACTCTCTGCTGTCTCAACTGAAATCTGAGAGAAATGTCTGGTGGGCCATAGATGACGTGTACAACGAGTTGGTACGGGGTGATGAAACGATTTTGAGACATCTGGATATGGTGACAGAGTGTTGGAATAATTACAAAAAAGATGGGTAATTATTGGAGAAAACTTGTAAACTCTATCGAAAACCACGCTGTTATTTACCCGTTGATTGACGCGATGGAAGCGTATGTTCTAAAACGAGACAAACCTCAAAAACTACAAATTATTCTTGATTATGCCCGCTCTAAGCCTACCTGGAAAGCTACCTGGAAATCCGTTGTCTCTCATGCTTTTGACTTTGACATTTTTGAAACAATTTTGAAGGAATGGTCTAAAGAAAAGTCTTTTCAACCTTCTCCTTATCACGTGTTCATTTTATATGCTCTGTTTGTTGATATGTCGATGTATCGTCTACGATGCGACATCCCCGTCAACGTTTTGTTTGAACTACAAAAACTGCACGAAGCGATTAAATTCACCTACGGTATACCTGTTTTACATCAAACCTTGATTATAGTTTATAGTTTATAGAAAAATTGTTTTAGATTTGCTGTGTGGTGTCCATGAATGAATAAAAACAAACTGTTTTAGATTCATTGTGTTGTTTCCATGAATGAATAAAAGAAATGTGTACCAAGCAACACGAGTTCTTTTCTCTTTGTCTTTCCACAATGGAGAAAGCTATGGAAAAAGCATACTATACACCCACACACCCGGGTAGTTTTGGAGGGGTAGATCGACTCCGTCGAGCTGTGCAGGATGAAACGGGGCAACGTGTCACAAAAGAAAAAGTTCAAGAATATTTAACGGGACAGGACGCCTATACACTCCATAAACCGGTTCGCATTCATTTTCCAAGAAACAGAGTCTTTGTCCCGCGACCTTTAACCCAGTTTCAAGCCGACCTCTGTGACATGCAAGCCTTGGCTGAATATAACGACGGTTATAATTATTTATTAACGGTCATAGATGTATTTTCCAAGAAGGCCTATGTGAGGGTTTTGAGGAGAAAGACGTCCGTGGAGGTGGTTGAATCGTTTCAATCGGTGTTGGGGGAAAGTCAGATTCCTCGCAAACTCCAAACCGACGCGGGAAAATAATTTTTTAACAAGAGTTTTCAAGCTCTGATGAAGAAACACAATATTGTACATTTTTCTACGGCCAGCGATCTCAAAGCTTCGGTGGTTGAAAGATTTAATCGTACTCTGAAAGGGAGAATGTGGAGATATTTTACAGCCAACAACACCAGGCGCTACCTAGACGTCTTACAAGACTTGGTAAAAAGCTACAATCACGGATATCACAGCAGTATTAAAATGAAACCGGTGGATGTGACTTTGGAAAATACCCCTCAAGTGTTTGAGAATCTCTACGGCTCATTCACAGCATTCAAACGCAAATACAAATTTGCCACGGGAGATATGGTGAGAATATCCAAAGTGAGAGGAGTGTTTGATAAAAAATATGAACAGAGTTTTACAGACGAGGTGTTTACAATAACACGACGTCTCCCTCGATCTCCCCCGGCATAGAGACTGAAAGATTTTGACGGTGAAATAATAGAGGGTTCTTTTTACGAAGCCGAGTTGCAGAAAGTAAAAGAGAGCGAGGACAAGCGCTATCATGTGGAGGAAATTCTAAAACGACGTACGGTCGGTGGCAAAAAACAAGTTCTAGTGCACTGGAAAAACTGGCCCGAAAAATTCAACAGTTGGGTGGACGCTGACCTCCTTACAAATGTATAAAACAATCTGATGCCTTTGATGAGCCTCACAGTCTAAAGATCATCGAGCATTATGGATCATTCCTGCAACGAGGGTTTTTACCTCACCTTACCCTCCAACGCCAGCCTCAACGTATTTAAAGAAAACAAAAGTTCCCATTACCAGATAGATTTAAGTCAACATATAGATTTAGCAGGCTCATGGGAGGTGGCCTTAACAGAGATTTCATACCCTCGCTCATGGTATAATGTTTGTAACGGAGCATTTGATGAATGGCAAAAGAGACCTCCACCGGTGCGACCTGAAAGCAATCCTGGAATGGGGATAGTTTACCGTCAAGAATTGAGAGGGGGATGTTATGAGAACGTTACACGATTCATAAATGAACTGAATGAATCTTTACAAAAAATTGACAACGATGTGAGGATAGCCTTTGACAATGTTAAAAAGCGAATCTCCTATCAATCAGGGGGTCAAACTCATTTTCGTTTTTCCCCTTCCCTGGCTTACATCATGGGAGTGAAACCTGGAAAGTGGATCAACTTTGACCGTGGGTCGGCCCCCTATCCCGCGGATATAAACGCCGGTTTCTACAATCTCTACTGTTACAGTGACGTGGTGCGACCTCAGATAGTAGGCGACGCTTATGCTCCTCTTTTGAGAATCGTGAGTGTAGAGGGAGCTTACGGTGAGATTGTCACCAAGTGTTTTAACCCCGCCTACTATTTACCCGTCTCGAAAAATCACATTGAAAACATCAGGGTGGAGATTAAATCTGATCAGAACAAACACGTCGACTTCACCTTTGGAAAGACCATCGCGAAGCTCCACTTTAGACCCGTTAGAAAGTAAAACCAACAACAATGAGAATGAGTCAACCCATGCACGACCCTCTACGTTTAGTGGGTTATTACGAAAGCCAAGTGGGGGGTTCCCTCCCCGGTTTCACAGGTTCACCTGTGATGTACGGGCGTGGGATAGGCTCCGTGTTTTCCAGGTTGTTTCGTTTTGTATCACCTCTTGTGAAAAGAGGTTTTGCCCTGGTCAAACCTCATCTTAAAACAGCGGCAAAAAATATCGCTTCCGACGTATTCAGTCATGCCGTTGGAAAAATGGATAGTGGGGTACAAGACGGATCAGGAGGAATAATGGTCCTGGCTAGACAACCCCGAAAGAGACCCCCGGGACGACGTCTCTCAACGAGTGGTAAAAAACGCCGTCATCTAGGGAGAAGAAAATCAGTCGGTAAAAGGTTTTCAAAGAGAAGGACCGTCGTTCCCTCACACGATATATTTTAAAAAGAAAAAAGATGGCTCTTTTACATCAAAATTCGGCCGAATGCACGATGGCCGAGCTGGATTTATTTTCAGCTCCTATGACTCAGATGTCTATCGATGATAAATCCTACACAGAAGTCCTGCCGCTATCCGCCATCACTGACGGGGGTCCTATTGAATTTTTCATCCCGGGAGAAGGTGAAAAGTACTTGGATCTGAATGACACATTACTTTACCTGCGGGTTAAAATTACCCGCGCCGATGGATCAAATATCCCAAACGACGCCAATGTGGGTCTCATCAATTATCCTCTAAACACCATCTTCAGCCAATGCGACATTATGCTCGGGGAAAGACTGATTTCTCAATCCAGCGCCACACACCCATACAGGGCGATAATTGAAACGCTACTAAACTATTCTGAAGCCACACTCAGAAGTCAATTCTCAGCCGGGTTATTCCACAAAGACACCGGCGGCTCAATAGACTCTATAGAAACAGCGAACGGACCAAACAAAGGACTCAACATCAGAGCCGGTTACACGGCTGAATCTAAAGAGGTTCAGCTACTAGGACCCCTCCACGCAGACATTCTTTTCAGCGAGAGACTCCTTCTCAACTCGGTGGATCTGAGGATCAAACTCACGCGTGCCAGCGACGCCTTTTGTCTCACAGGGGCTGCGGACGGTACTTTCCATCTGAAAGTGCTGGGTGCCTCTCTCTTCACAAAAAAGGTCACCGTTTCGCCGGCCGTACGATTGGGGCACGCCTCGGCCTTACTCAAAGGAAACGCACTCTACCCTTTGTCACGGGTCAGCGTGAAAACCTACTCTATCCCTGAAAATTCCAGAGTATGCACCCAAGAAAATTTGTTTTTGGGCACGATGCCTAAATACATTGTTTTGGGTATGGTAAATCATGAAGCTTTCACAGGAAGAAGAGATCTCTCACCCTTTAATTTCCAGCATTTTAACGCAGAATACATCACCCTCTGTCACGCGGGAAAACAAATTCCCTCCAAAGCTTTCCAACCACAATTTAACCAGGGGGCTTCGGTCAGAGAGTTTTACATGTTTACCGCTACAGGGAGGCATATGAAAGATTTACCTCTGTGCATCAACAGACAAGATTTTGAACGGGGTTATTCGCTGTTTGTGTTCAATCTCAATCCGGGAGAGGACAGCGACGCATTGTCTCGGGTTTCTAATGGCACTTTGAGGTTGGAAATGAGATTCAGAGTACCCTTACCCAACACGGTCACTCTTGTGGTTTACGCATGTTACGATTCTATTTTGGAAATTGATTCCAAACGACAAGTGCTGGTGGATTATTATTGACGACGGAGATGAATAACCATCAACTGGAGAAGCTTCTGCAACGAGTGTTGGGGAATGTTTTCTGTGGTGTATGGGCCTCCGACCAACTCCCCTCACTGACTCGCTCCTTTACCCCACCCTCCTACTTTATCGTCAACACCCACGAAGGACATCGACCGGGGGAGCACTGGTTATCGATGACTCTGGAGGAAGATGGGACCGCCACTTTTTTTGATTCTTATGGATTTTCTCCCGATTTTGATTACTACCCTCGGAGCATCTTGAACTTTTTGGAAAATCGTTCTGACCGTATATTGTACCACAACCTACAGCTTCAACACCCTTTGTCCACAGTGTGCGGTCAACACTGCGTTTATTATCTGCACCATCGATTTTGCGGACTGTCTTTTGAACAAGTTTTGTCTTTATACACAGATGATGTAGTAAAAAATGATCTTGAAGCATATACCCTGGTTAAAAAAATTCAACGTTGTACTAGCACGAATAAGAATAATAGTAGTCGTTGTGGCGTACAAGACGTCTGTTGTTTAGAAACTTTTTTGAACCGTTGAAATGAAAATGCTGTACACACTGCGTTTGATGAATAAAAAAACATTTTACTGAAACAAGAGTTTTGTCATCATTCATTCAAGGTTTAACCAATGTGGGGACAATGTCACTTTTCTACCTCTTCTTTTCCTCTCGGGGGATAGAAATGTTTCTTTTTCCACCCATTCTGATTCAAACTCTCCATCCGCTTTCAGACGTCTGTATTGATCTCGTGCTCTGGGGTTATGAATGGTCGATCTGGGGACATTTAGCTCCGTCAACGCTGTTAAAAATTTTCTCCAACCCTCAGGCGTGCGGGTCTGTGGATTTTTGGACCGTTGCATCAGGTGTTTCAGTAAATCGATCATATGAGATCCCTGCACCGGTGTACCGTTTTGAACAAACTCTCCTTTAGAGGTCCACCCCTTATCATTCTCGGATAATTTTTTCATAATGTACTCGGCGTTGTTACGGTCGCGTCGGGGGAGGATTTTCAGAACTTCGATCATCGTGACATCCTTTGACCCCCCGCCAGTATTCCGAGGTTTATCCTCCGGTTTATCCATCGGTTTATCCTCTGGTTTATCCTCCGGTTTATCCTCAGAGTCATTCCATGGTTCACCCCGCAAATCCTTGTGTAAAGTCAGAGTCATCCTTTTTTCCTCCCGTTGCCCCTGCTTCAACAGGCCGAGATATCTCTGCAGCAGGGTATCGTATATTTTTATTCTTTCATGAGGATTCATTCCGGGTTCGTTTAAGACGGCTCTCATTTTAACATCTAGATCATCCTCCGCCGAGTCTCTGATGGTCGGCTCCGGGCGAGTCAGACGATTTAATTGTTGGGGGGATAGGAGAAACATTTTTTGAGCCTTTTTCATCTTCAACCTTTTCCGCTCAATCCACCGATAAGATTCCCTATAAACGGTACGACGGTGGCCAGTAAGGGTAGAAGAAAACCGCCCGACTGTTTCATCAGAGTCTGGCGTTTGCGTTTCAGTCCAGTCCTTTTATCAGCCAGCAGTCGGATGATTTTCTTTTGTTTTTTAAGATGAGCAAATTGAGACGGTGATAAGGGCACATTACCCTTCAGAATGTTTAAAGCAATTTCACACAGCGTCTGGATAAAGTCTGGTGAGCCGTGACTCAGAATATCTCGACGTTTTTGTGGTGTGGCATGGTACAGAGCTTTTAACATGGGACCGTTCCTCTTTACACGCTTTGACATTATGTTTTTGGCACGTAGACAACGGGCCACTGGTGCGGAAGCACGCCCGACCTCACTCTGTATTGTTCTGGACAGAAAGGTGTCAGGTCGACCAATAAATAGCCATGAGCATCCAAAGTAGCATCCGCAAAACTTTCCAAGAAAAAACTTTTTTGTGCGGGGAACATTTGCTGTGCCAACACGTTAATCTGCAATCTGTCCCGCGGATTCTTAAACAGTATCATATAATTACAGTTTAAGCTAATGGTGCGTGAAAATTTTCCCTGATGAAAAACATTCTGGGTCAGCATCATAACGCTCATATTTCTATGATGTCTATACTGCGTGAAAATTTTAACCACTTCGGGGTGATTTGAGGCTTGAAAAATAACATCGTCCAAAATCACCAAATGGGTCTGATCGTCCGGAAACAAGTTTTCATCTTCAAAGGAATCAGGCAGTCCTTCAACAAATTTTATTTTTTTATTCATCTTTTTTAATTCAGCATACATGGGTTGGAAAGATGTATAAATCCACACAATGTTGTCGGGTACAGAATTCATGACGTGTTCACAATTTTCCAATACACATTTTACAAAAAAAGTCTTTCCGCAACCACTAGGTCCTACAACCAGGCATGAAAAAGGTGTATGAAATCTGGGATCAAAGTCTACTCGTTCCATTTTTTCCATTTCCTCTCTAATACCCGAAAGGTAAAGTTTTCCCGTCGGGAAAGAGACGTCTTTTGTCATACACCACTCAAAACTTTTTTTCGAAAGACGAGTTATTTAAAAGGAACCCCCTTTTATCACGAACAATTTGGTGATGAGGAGTGTAGATCGCACCTGTTTTGTCTTCCTCCAGATAGCCCTCCACCAAATCTTTAACGCTGTCAAAGTTGACCCTCTCACAACACTCGCGGGTTTGAGTGATTCCTTTGGCACGCAGCACAGTTTTTTTACCCTGCAGGGTTTGGTAGGCATAACTCTTTGGACCGGCGGAGACGAATTCGTGAATGCTGTCTCCTCCCAACTCATCCGTCAAATCGCCTAGATAGGACCCCGTCTCCAGAGAAACTTCCCCCTTGTTTACCGTGTAGATTAAACTATCGGTGTCTGTGTAAAGAACTCTCTCTTGCAACCCCTCTAGGTAACCGTACATTTTCAAACGTGCGTAAGCGGTGGTAAAAGCAGCGACAAATACATTATTTGTGTTACCGGGAAGCACCACGCTGTTTTTACTGTATTGCCATTGCACCATAGCAATTTGCTCGTTGAGAAAGGAAAAATATTCAACCTGATATTTTCCTGAAAATACAAAGTCGAAAAATACTTCACTTTTTCTCACCAAGGTGGTCTGAGTTCTATTGCACCTCTCCGCAAACTTTCCCCAAAGGCTGTTTAAACAGAGTTTTGACATTTGTCTCTTGGCAGGGTTGGGTTCGATTTTTTCAGCATCCAGCTGTATTCCCTGATTTTCACGATATTCACGAATGTACTTTTCCCTGCTTTCTGCATCGACGGCTTCTTTGGGATACCCTGAAGCTTCTTGCTTACCCTTTAGGAAAGTTTGAACATAACCCGTAAAAACGGTTTCGCTCCGTTCTTCAAAGTGCCACACCTCCGTAATCTTACCGACTGTATCCCAACTGTAAAGCTTTGTTGAATTCGAGCGTGACCCAGACTCCCGTTAATGCCCTTCCTTCCTCATCATGTTCGCAGGGTTCCTGCTGGTTATTGTTTTCTGCGCATGTGCGGCAAAGTGTAAACACTAGTTTACCCTTGACCGTTCTGTAGGGTAGCACAGGGAAATAGAGACCTCGAGGAGGGTGAACAACGGCTCTGACCAGACCGAAATAGTTTCCAACATCGTCAAAATCCGTGTGGATGATGACAGGATGACCCAGGGGGTAAGGAAATGCGCTGTTGACGTACGGGTAGAGAGAGGTGACATCCTCATACAATACACGCTGGTTCTCACCCGCCGTGTGCCTCAAGCAAAAGGCGTTTGTCCTACCTCCATAAAGAGCGTCTCGAGGCATGAGAGGTGCGGGGTAATTGCGTGTTTTGAGAAAGTCTATTACCCTAGGGTTTGATTTTTTCATTTCATTCCACTCGTGCTCTCTGATGACGATGATGTTGACCTTGTGGTCACGCTTTAACGCTTTCATTTTTTTCTCGGTAGCCTTGTGCAACTCCTCGAACGGTGTGTTTGTCAAAGGGCATACAGCACCGGGTTCGAAACACGTCGGGCATCCGTGATAAAAACACCCCTGAAATTCCCAGACGAATGGTTTGCCACCGATTATAGCAAACCCATCCACAAAGTATGCCCCCATCTGTTTTTCGCCTTTGTTTAAAGCATGCTGAATGAAAATACCACGACGATGCGACTCCCATTCTAACCATTGGATGCTGGTGTGTGAGTATTTTTTACACAACCCTCGGTAGTTATCCGGGGAAGGTATGGCTAGAGAACGCGGCTCGAGGAAATTAGTCACAAACACCTTCATGCAGGCCGAGGCTATGGTGATACGGGAGAAGGGGTCAACACCCGTCTCGCTCGTAAACTCGGCTCTAAATTTGATGCAACCCTCACGAAGAACATTGACGTCGTTTTTACAGTAGTGTACCGCTTGTTTTTGAAAATCAAAGACCTCGCTTTTCTCATTTTGATACCACGTCTCAAACTTGGTGCGTTCAACAGGTGTCATGCGTTCTACACCGTAATTGCTGATTGCGGGGTATTTTCCGACATAATTTAAATGTTCCTCCGAACTAAATTTGTGAGGAAAATACCCCTTGGACCAGCAATCACCGAGTCCTAACGCTTTTGGCATAGCGCTAAGCGGCATGGTAAGGAAGGAAAGCGAGTCAATGTATTTTTGCAAAAAATCAGGGTCTTTAAAACAGAGAACTTTACTCCCCTGCATGATAATTAAGGGTGCTATACTCAGCCGTACCATGCCTCTCAGAATCAAGTAACCGTCAAATCCTCTCGAATTGTGGGCTATAAATGTAGATTTAAGATAACGAGGTTTCCTGAAATGATTGAGGAAAACTGTAACACAATCCAGTCCAAAAGCACACCACTCTTCTCCTTGCAGCGTCTTGGTACAGACTAGAAAGGGAATGTGAGTGTGATTGTCATCGACAAACGTCTCAAAATCATAGAATATGATATTATCATTGTGGTTTACTTCACGTGGTTGGGGTTGTATATAGCAAAGATGTCGTGTTTCAGGTGTCTCTGAGTCACTGCGAGGTAGCTCTTCTTTACATATTTGACATTTTAACTTAGGGCACGTGTGTTTAGCGATACCTGTAGCCACAGGTACATCGTAAAATAGGTTGCATTTAAGGCATTTCTTTCGCCGATCGCAGTTGCTGACGAGTTTTTCCATAACCCGGTGTTTTACCCTGTGTCTGAGGAGACATGCAGGAGAACGACACCACATGTTGCAATCCCTGCAAAGCACAGTTTTCCCCTCTATTTTTACACACCCGTTTTGTGTACAGACCAAGCAATAGCCGTCGCATTTGTGTCTGTCGGGTTTGTTGTACCCTTGGTAACAGTAGTGACAAACGTACGGTTTTGACAAAAAACCTTTAATGTTAATGATACCGCTGTAATGATTCTGAGATAAATACAGATACAACGGATTTTCTGATTTGGGGTAATCCGTCTCGAACCGTGAGAGGGGTCGTTGGCCCTCTTCTCTGTACAGTATGACAATTTTACGACGTACCACTTTTTCAAATTCACGAATATGACTGAAAGTGACGGAAGTCTGTTCGTCTAAGCCCGCTTTTCTCTGTATTTTTTCAGCGTCCGCCACAGCCTGGCTATCTGTAAATTCAGGATGTAACAGACTTGCTAGGCTAATGGCAAAACATAGTTGATTATTCGAGTTTAATGGATTGTAAAGATAACGAGCTTTTTTTCTGCGGATTTCATGTTCCAAAAGGGTTTCGATTTTTCTTCTTACACCACCTCGAGGGTTATGTATCACCTGGACCATCACCTGTATTTCTTCATCGTTCAATATTTCAACGTTTGATTGTACCAACAGATCTAACACGTCTTGAAAAGCATTCATCACAGCCCCGGCATCGTTTCGAAATGTAAATGAAGTGTGTTGATTTGCACTTTCACCGGATAACTCCAATTGAATGATATCGTCGGGTCTAGCTTCCTTAGTTACCATCTGTGTCAGCTTTTTAAGGCTCCCCAAGACTCCGCGGTAAAATGTGGCGTAATCTGTTACATCGTTGTTTTGAGGAAAAGTTAAAACGCTGGATAGTTGTATATTGTTGAATGTTTCCCTCCTCAAGACATTTACCCCATCACCCCTCTGGGTCTCATTTGAAATTGATTGGTCAGCCGTTGACGGTTGGTTCTGCATGACCCCCACCACCTCCGAAAAATCCAAACATTCCCCCGAGGGTGTCGCCCCTCCCAACACCTTGTGATGCTGTGTAGAGGCTTGTGTGTTTGTGTTTGAATGTAACACATTAATATCATCTTGCAAAGACGGATCATCGTTTGGTTCCCATTCTATCTGGTTGTTTGGATCTAAATGATGATTACAAACGTCTTCATCTTCTACAATAACTACATCTAATTCAGATGGAACTACACCCATTATATTTCTCTAAAGAAAAAAAAGAAAAAATAATTCGAATGGAACAGATATAACAAACCAGTATGTATCAAATCATGTCTGCCATCTTCATGAGAGTGCGAGCCAGTATACGATAGTACTGTTTCAGCCTTCTTCTGTTTCTATCATGTTTGTCGAGCTGGCGGGCGCATCTACGCTTCCTCCTGCGTTTGTTGCCTGTGGAAAAAAAATAAAAATAAATAAAAATAATATATACCGGCTTTAACCACATGTGGCGCTGTCATCTCCACTCATGCAAGCATAGCCGGAAATAAACCCACCCCCTCCGGAATCAGTCCCCGCCCATTCCCCTTAGGCGCGAAATTCATTTGAGCGAAAGACATTGGAATGAGAGGAGCTCTTTAAAGCTCCTGAGAATCTTAAAAAGCTTACAGAAAACGAGAAAAACTTACAGCGGGTGCCTGTTGGACATTCACCGTCGTTTTCGATGATTTCCCCTCGGAGCAAAGATTCGATGTCTGGAGTCTTTGGCGCAATCAAGCCTTCTCCTCTGCCTGGAATGGCCGTTGACGGACCCTCCAGCGTTAAGGGAGACCAGTGAGCAAGAGATGTAAACGGAAAATCTGTAAGTAAATATATGTATATATGTATCGTATACCGCATGTTTTTTTTCTTGTAAAAATGAGAATTATTTGACTCACCAGACTGCGATTGGGTTAAAGGGATCGCGTTGGTCTCTTCCGGCGAATCCTCTATAAAACAAAATAATGAATACACACAATATTAAATAATTCGAAGGTTTAAACACACCTCGATAATCATCTTCCAACTTTGTAAGATCGATCAAACAAAGTTCTTCGTCTTTCACTTCGTCGTCATCGGCTGTTAAAAAAAAAAAAGGTATTACATCGTCGTACACGTGCAATGCTTTTAACGTTTAAATGCTTAAATGGAGTTAAACCATTGTCTAATAACGTGGTAAAAACGGAGGTAATGAAATGAATACAGTAAAAAAAAAAAAATCGGTACTTACACAAAAGGATTGGAGACTCTGTTAGGAGATCCCTTGGTGGTGGGTGAATTTCAACTCGATGTTCGACTGTTTTTAGTTCGAATAAATACTTATTATAGTAACATTAAACAGACGTGTTACAAGGAATGAAAAAAAAAAAAAAAAGAAATTACCTTTCATTCTGCAAATCGCGGTTACACTGTGTTCTGCTCTAGTTTCTCCATCTGTTTAAATATGTTTTCGTGAGGTATGGAAGTTGTTTCAGACGATCGTAAACATTTAAACTGTCAGATGGGTGGTCAGTAAAAACTGAACCCTCCTTTGTCCCCCAAACTGACCTGTTGTTTCAAACGGTCATAAACATTTAAACTGTCAAATGGTTGGTCAGTAAAAACTGAACCCTCCTTTGTCCCCCAAACTGACCTGTTGTTTCAAACGACCGTAAAGACCAGTTGCTACGTGACACTGTGTTCTGCGATAGTTTTTTCCATCTGTTTAAATATGTTTTCGTGAGGTATGGAAGTTGTTTCAAACGATCGTAAACATTTAAACTATCAAATATATTGTCACATGCTGCTCAGATGACATTGCTTTCTTAAAAAACTGAACCCTCCTTTGTCCCCTCTTCTGGTCTTAACGATGTGTGCGTACGAATGTGTGTGTGTGTGTGTGTGTGTGTGTGTGTGTGTGTGTGTGTGTGTGTGTGTGTGTGTGTGTGTGTGTGTGTGTGTGTGTGCGTGTGTGCGTGTGTGCGTGTGTGCGTGTGTGTGTGTGCGTGTGTGTGCGTGTGTGTGTGTGTGTGTGCGTGTGTGTGCGTGTCCACCAAAAACTTCCCAATCCACGGTAGATAACGATGAAAATATCGAGAAAGGGCTTCCGTCTCTTCTTTCTTTTAGCTGAAATAAGCAGATATCCCCCATTTCGTATCTGAATACAAATCCAAAAGATCCCTCCATCCCGTACGCTTCCAAGTCCCATTTCTCACGCAAAGATTCGGTCGGCGGCATCTGAATACGATTTAGAAACACTCGACTTTTTTGCGGAGCGTCAATGTAAGTTTTATTATTTTTATAAATCGACACAGGCGTTTCACTAATCATGACCGAATCGAACAAAGTCTTTACGCTAACGTATAAAGCTCCAAATAATGACTAAGCCTTACACCGCCCTTTTGTACCCCTCCTCTACGTGTGTGTGTGTGTGTGTGTGTGTGTGTGAAGTGCGTGCGTGTCCACATCTCCACACGTAACATTCCCAGCCATCAATACATCGAAATCTGGAAGTTGTTTCAAACGATCGTAAACATTTAAACTATCAAATATATGGTCACATGCTGCTCAGATGACATTGCTTTCTTAAAAAACTGAACCCTCCTTTGTTCCCTCGTCAGGTCTTAACTCCACCCTCTTCCTGGTTTAACCACTCCCACCGCAGGTCTTAACTCTGCCCTCTTTCTGTTTAAAACTCCACCCTCTTCCTGGTTTAACCACTCCCACCGCAGGTCTTAACTCCACCCTCTTCCGGGTAAGCCACACCCACTTGACCTTGACATTTGACCCTGACCTTTGACTTTGACCTTTAACCTTGACCCCTCATAAATCATTAACCTTTGAACTTGACCCCTCATAAATCATTGACCTTTGACCTTGACCCCTCATAAATCATTGATTTATGAGGGGTCATAAATCATTTTTGACTAAAGGTATCCCCTTAACTTCTCTAACAGGACCAAACATTACGGGGAGACACAACAGGACCAAACATTACAGGGAGACAGAACAGGACCAAACATTACAGGGAGACATAACAGGACCAAACATTACAGGGAGACAGAACAGGACCAAACATTACAGGGAGACAGAACAGGACCAAACATTACAGGGAGACAGAACAGGACCAAACATTACAGGGAGACAGAACAGGACCAAACATTACAGGGAGACATAACAGGACCAAACATTACAGGGAGACAGAACAGGACCAAACATTACAGGGAGACAGAACAGGACCAAACATTACAGGGAGACAGAACAGGACCAAACATTACAGGGAGACAGAACAGGACCAAACATTACAGGGAGAACGAGCAGGACCAAACATTACAGGGAGACAGAACAGGACCAAACATTACAGGGAGACAGAAAAGGACCAAACATTACAGGGAGACAGAACAGGACCAAACATTACAGGGAGACAAAACACGACCAAACATTACAGGGAGACAGAAAAGGACCAAACATTACAGGGAGACAGAACAGGACCAAACATTACAGGGAGACAGAACAGGACCAAACATTACAGGGAGACAGAACAGGACCAAACATTACAGGGAGACAGAAAAGGACCAAACATTACAGGGAGACAGAACAGGACCAAACATTACAGGGAGACAGAACAGGACCAAACATTACAGGGAGACAGAAAAGGACCAAACATTACAGGGAGACAGAACAGGACCAAACATTACAGGGAGACAGAACAGGACCAAACATTACAGGGAGACAGAAAAGGACCAAACATTACAGGGAGACAGAAGAGGACCAAACATTACAGGGAGACAGAACAGGACCTAACATTACAGGGAGACAGAACAGGACCAAACATTACAGGGAGACAGAACAGGACCAAACATTACAGGGAGACAGAAAAGGACCAAACATTACAGGGAGACAGAACAGGACCAAACAATACAGGGACAGAACAGGATCGCTGAAGGGTCTGCCAACTTCCGGTGCCCCTTACAAAAAAGGTGAGAAACTAGAACTGAAGGTAACGCTGGTCACAACCCACTTCCCTGAAGAAGCAGCTGTGGGAAGGAGGGGGGTGAAAATCAAATAAAGAAGGGTGAGTCCGGTCTTGGGGTAGAGCTTGGTGCAGACTGTGCAAAGAGTGTACAGTGGCCATCTTCCCTCGGATCCGAGTCCAAATTTAATTCTGTCTCTGTTTGATTCTTTGCCTTTTTGTCTTGTTTAATAGATGTCATCAGTGTTTGAACCTGACACTTGTCTAGTCTTAACATTTTTGTTGCCTCTTTTTGCACTGCTCTCCAAATCAACATTGGAACTATTTAACTGGTCTCAACAAAATTGGCAAGATCTTGGGTTTGGGGGAATCTGCTTGTCGTGACGGAGCGGTTGTTGCTGGACCTACCACGGACTCTTGGGAGAAGAAGGAATGCCGCGTGCCTGGTGACCCTTTTCAGTCAAGAACGTGAAGATATCTACTTATTCGGAATTATGACAACAGGGCATCTGCTGATTGGAATAAGCCTTGCTCTGGTTTGTCCACAAATTGGAAGTTGCTGGCAGTCTTCAAAGAAACCCAAAGCTGCCACAAATGATTGGGTGGATACGGGAAGAACTGTGGACACGCTTGTGATTTTGGATCACATCGGACGTTCTGCCCTGCAGGATGAATTTGAGGACCAGTCAAAGACAATTTAGTGTGAAAAGCAAATTTTATTTTCACTCGTATACAACACATTCTATCTTGGATTGTTTCCCTCGCTTGGAGACTCTCCTGAAGGACAGTGCAGTGAAGACACAACAAACTCCCTTCTTGTCTCTCATGGACACACACCTGTTGTTGTTGACTTTGGACTAGCGACTGCACAACATCAAGGCCGCGGAACAGAGACACACTGCAGGCTTACACACAAACATGCATCCACATCCGACGCCTTCGACGCAAATCCCATAGGGGTGATGAAAGGATGGTCAGTGCCTGAGAGCTGCGGCCTACCACCATGACCTTGAACTACCTTCCCTCTGTTGCTAGATATCTCGAGATCTATGTTGTAATATGTATATGGAGGTTTTTTTCCCATTCCAGACTGGGCCCCCTTAGGAGCCCAGTCTAGATTGTATTTTTTTTACTCATCTTTCCCCAACGTTTTACCTTTTTCCCCAACTTTTACGGGGGCGCCTTGTGGCGACCCATCAGCGTTCCTGTTCTGTAACCTTGTAGACTGTTTGTTTGTCTAATCTTGAACGGGTTTGTGCTGAAAACAAAGTTTCGTTGTACTTGTGAAATGACAATAAAGACGTATCCTATCTTATTCTGACACCATTTTTGTGGTCCCCGGTATTTAGAAAAGTATCGAAATACAATTTGATACCAATACCAAAACATTGGTATCGGGACAACCCTAAAACTAACAAAAGAAAATAACACACTGAATACTACTCATTGTCATTAATGAAATGTATCCTAAGTTTTGGTTGCAGCTGTCCATGAAATAATGAGTATGTTAGTCAGCTATGTCAAGGAGAAACATTAAGGTGTCATCTTTGCTCCGATGCGTTCGCAGTCAGCAAGTACACCAACGCCTTTGCGTTCACACAACTGTGTGCGGTGCTGTGTGGTCCCTGGAATGGTCTTATCCTGGACAGACACAAACGTAAACCCCGGGTGAAAGGTGAGTTCACCGCCACGGACTTTCCCCCATTTCACTATCAATAGTCTTATCCATATTTGCGAGCGGTACTAACATGATTTCCCCTGGCTTGTGTAGGGATGAGTGACAAGGAAGCGGACTTGCGCTCCACGGTTCTGTCTCTCTTCCTGACGGCCTTGTTTTCCTTGGTTTTCTCCATTTGTGCTACCATCCCTGTACTACCTCTTCAGTACTTCACCTTCGTGATGGCTGTGATCAATAATGCCTTCCTGTATGGCGGCTTAGTGGCTTTCATCAGTGTGGCGTGAGTAAACATTCTCAGATTATTGCAATAGTGGATCTAGCATACTAGTGTGAGAGTCCAGTCCATAGTGATTCTACCATAATAGTGAGAAAGTCCAGTACATAGTGAATCTAGCATAATAGTGGGAGTCTAGTCCGAAGTGGATCTAACATAATAGTGTGAGTCCAGTCCATAGTGGATCTAGCATAATAGTGAGAGTCCAGTCTATAGTGGATCTAGTATAATAGTTTGAGAGTCCAATCCATAGTGGATCTAACATAATAGTGAGTGTCCAGTCCATTGTGGATCTAGCATAATAGTGAGAGTCCAGTCTATAGTGGATCTAGTATAATAGTTTGAGAGTCCAATCCATAGTGGATCTAACATAATAATGAGTGTCCAGTCCATAGTGGATCTAACATAATAGTGGGAGTCCAGTCCGAAGTGGATCTAACATAATAGTGTGAGAGTCCAGTCCATAGTGGATCTAGCATAATAGTGTGAGAGTCCAGTCCATAGTGGCTCTAGCATAATATTGTGAGAGTCCAGTCCATAGTGGATCTAACATAATAGTGAGAGTCCAGTCTATAATGGATCTAGTATAATAGTGAGAGACCAGTCCATAGTGGATCTAACATAATAGTGGGAGTCCAGTCCGAAGTGGATCCAACATAATAGTGTGAGAGTCCAGTCCATAGTGGATCTAGCATAATAGTGTGAGAGTCCAGTCCATAGTGGATCTAGCATAATAGTGAGTGTCCAGTCCATAGTGGATCTAACATAATAGTGGGAGTCCAGTCCGAAGTGGATCCAACATAATAGTGTGAGAGTCCAGTCCATAGTGGATCTAGCATAATAGTGTGAGAGTCCAGTCCATAGTGGATCTAGCATAATAGTGTGAGTCTAGTCCATAGTGGATCTAACATAATAGTGAGAGTCCAGTCTATAATGGATCTAGTATAATAGTTTGAGAGTCCAATCCATAGTGGATCTAACATAATAGTGAGTGTCCAGTCCATTGTGGATCTAGCATAATAGTGAGAGTCCAGTCTATAGTGGATCTAGTATAATAGTTTGAGAGTCCAATCCATAGTGGATCTAACATAATAGTGGGAGTCCAGTCCGAAGTGGATCTAACATAATAGTGAGAGTCCAGTCTATAATGGATCTAGTATAATAGTGAGAGACCAGTCCATAGTGGATCTAACATAATAGTGAGTGTCCAGTCCATAGTGGATCTAACATAATAGTGGGAGTCCAGTCCGAAGTGGATCCAACATAATAGTGTGAGAGTCCAGTCCATAGTGGATCTAGCATAATAGTGTGAGAGTCCAGTCCATAGTGGATCTAACATAATAGTGAGAGTCCAGTCTATAATGGATCTAGTATAATAGTGAGAGACCAGTCCATAGTGGATCTAACATAATAGTGTGAGAGTCCAGTCCATAGTGGATCTAACATAATAGTGAGTGTCCAGTCCATAGTGGATCTAGCATAATAGTGAGAGTTCAGTCCATAGTGGATCTAACATAATAGTGAGAGTCCAGCCCATAGTGGATCTAACATAATAGTGAGACACCAGTCCATAGTGGATCTAACATAATAGTGTGAGAGTCCAGTCCATAGTGGATCTAGCATAATAGTTTGAGAGTCCAATCCATAGTGGATCTAACATAATAGTTTGAGAGTCCAGTCCATAGTGGATTTAGCATAAGAGTGAGAGTCCAGTCCATAGTATATCAAACATAATAGTGAGAGTCCAGTCCATAGTGGAATTTGCATAATATTGTGAGAGTCCAGTCCATAGTGGATCTAACATAATAATGAGAGTCCAGTCCATAGTGGATCTAGCATAATATTGTGAGAGTCCAGTCCATAGTGGATCTAACATAATAGTGAGAGTCCAGTCTATAATGGATCTAGTATAATAGTTTGAGAGTCCAATCCATAGTGGATCTAGCATAATAGTGAGAGTCCAGTCCATAGTGGATCTAACATAATAGTGAGAGACCAGTCCATAGTGGATCTAACATAATAGTGTGAGAGTCCAGTCCATAGTGGATCTAACATAATAGTGAGTGTCCAGTCCATAGTGGATCTAACATAATAGCGGGAGTCCAATTCATAATGGATCTAACATAATGGTGGGAGTCCAGTCCATAATGGGTCTTACATAATAGTGAGAGTCTAGTCCATAGTGGATCTAACATAATAGTGAAAGTCCAGTCCATAGTGGATCTAGCATAATAGTGAGAGTCCAGTCCATAGTGGATCTAACATAAAAGTGAGGGACCAGTCCATAGTGGATCTAACATAATAGTGTGAGAGTCCAGTCCATAGTGGATCTAACATAATAGTGAGAGTTTAGTCCATAGTGGATCTAACATAATAGTTTGAGAGTCCAGTCCATAGTGGATCTAACATAATAGTTTGAGAGTCCAGTCCATAGTGGATCTAACATAATACTAAGAGTCCAGTCCATAGTGGATTTAGCATAATAATGAGAGTCCAGTCCATAGTGGCTCTAACATAATAGTGAGAGACCAGTCCATAGTGGATCTAACATAATAGTGAGAGTCCAGTCCATAGTGGATCCAGCATAAGAGTGAGAGTCCAGTCCATAGTGGATCAAACATAATAGTGAGAGTCCAGTCCATAGTGGATCTTGCATGATATTGTGAGAGTCCAGTCCATGGTGGATCTAACATAATGATGAGAGTCCAGTCCATAGTGGATCTAACATAATAGTGAGAGTCCAGTACATAGTGGATCTAACATAATAGTGAGAGACCAGTCCATAGTGGATCTAACATAATAGTGTGAGAGTCCAGTCTATAGTGGATCTAAAATAATAGTGAGAGTCCAGTCCATAGTGGATCTAACATAATAATGAGAGTCCAGTCCATAGTGGATCTAGCATAATAGTGAGAGTTCAGTCCATATTGGATCTAACATAATATTAAGAGTCCAGTCCATAGTGGATCTAACATAATAGTGTAAGAGTCCAGTCCATAGTGGATCTAACATAATAGTGTGAGAGTCTAGTCCATAGTGGATCTAACATAATAGTGAGAGTCCAGTCCATAGTGGATCTAACATAATAGTGAGAGTCCAGTCCATAGTGGATCTAACATAATAGTGAGAGTCCAGTCCATAGTGGATCTAACATAATAGTGAGAGTCCAGTCCATAGTGGATCTAACATAATAGTGAGAGTCCAGTCCATAGTGGATCTAACATAATAGTGAGAGTCCAGTCCAATCTGTTGTACAGTATGTGTGTTTTGGTCCCTTTTTTTAGGAACACTAATACCAAAAGTCACAATGTTTGATAAACTTCTAAAAAAGTTATGACAGACGACCTCAAAAAAATATAAATATAAAGTGTGATAACCTGCTCAGTGGCCGAGTGGTTAGAGTGTCCGCCCTTAGACGGGTAGGTCGTGAGTTCAAACCCCGGCCGAGTCATACCAAAGACTATAAAAATGGGAGCCACTACCTCCCTGCTTGGCACTCAGCATCAAGGGTTGGAATTGGGTGTTAAAACTCCAAAATTGATTCCCGGGCGCGTCCACTGCTGCTGCCCACTGCTCCCCTCACCTCCCAGGGGGAGGAACAAGGGAACGGGTCAAAATGCAGAGGGTCATTTCACCACACCTGGTGTGACTGTGACTATCAGTGGTACTTTAACTTTACCTTTAACTTTAGATCCTCCTGCAAAATATCCTACCATGCAATGGAGTAGAGTCCGATACTTTCTCATAAAATTTGTCGAGCGATGTCAAGGATTACATGTCGGTCACATTGCTAGACATATCAAACTATCTGGTGCTCCAGACGTCATTCCACAACAGTGTTTTTCAAGGTAAATTTTTTTAATAAAGAAAATACGGAGGCACACCACCAGCAGAAAACGTTCATTTGTTTTATTAGTGAATGACTTAGCATTTCATGGAAGCTGCTTTCACACCCAATCATGGCACCCAACTGTTCCCAATTAGCCTGCACACCTGTGGGATGTTCCAAATAAGTGTTTGTGTCATGTATGCAGGAGGGAGTTGTGACGGCACAGTTCCACAAGAGGGTGATATTGTTGTATTCATTTTATTTGTTTATTTTGAGTTTGTTGTTGTTTTCGAGATGCTACCTCAGTAGAAGCATTTAAGTCTCACCTTAAAACTCATCTGTATACTCTAGCCTTTAAATAGACCTCCTTTTTAACCCAGTTGATCTGCCGCTTCTTTTCTTTCTCCTATGTCCCCCCTCCCTTGTGGAGGGGGTCCGGTCCGATAACCATGGATGAAGTACTGGCTGTCCAGAGTCGAGACCCAGGATGGACCGCTCGTCGGGACCCAGGATGGACCGCTCGCCTGTATCGAATGGGGACATCTCTACGCTGCTGACCCGCCTCCGCTTGAGATGGTCTCCTGTGGACGGGACTCTCGCTGCTGCCTTGGATCCGCTTTGAACTGAACTCTCGCGGCTGTGTTGGAGCCACTATGGATTGAACTTTCACAGTATCATGTTGGACCCGCTCGACATCCATTGCTTTCGGTCCCCTAGAGGGGGGTTGCCCACATCTGAGGTCCTCTCCAAGGTTTCTCATAGTCAGCATTGTCACTGGTGTCCCAATGGATGTGAATTCTCCCTGCCCACTGGGTGTGAGTTTTCCTTGCCCTTTTGTGGGTTCTTCCGAGGATGTTGTAGTCGTAATGATTTGTGCAGTCCTTTGAGACATTTGTGATTTGGGGCTATATAAATAAACATTGATTGATTGATTGATCCCTGTGCGTAGTGCTCTAGTTCTTGCGCTGTTATTTTGGTGGCCCTTCCTGTTTTGTTAGTGGTTTCCTGTCGCAGCTTCACGCCTTCCTTTAGTGCTATTCCCTGACCTGCTTTCTATTGGCAAACAAGACAGTTTCAGTTGTGCGGACGCTTTCCTTCTTTGTGGACGCCATCTCTGCTCCACCTGCTGTAAGTCTTTGCTGTCGTCCAGCATTTTTTTTTTTCGGGTTTATTTTGTAGCTGTCACGTGTTGTTGTTGACGAACCCCAAGATGCAGAGAAGGCGGCAGGCATTGTGCGGGAAAACATGATTTAATTTAACACTAAAACAAGAACAAACAAAAGGCGCGCGCAAGGCGGAGAACAAACTTAGCTATGAACAAAAACTAGCACAAAGGCTAACTGTGGACTACAAACAAAAACACTTACTGTGATACGAAAGAACTATGACATGAACAGAGTGAACAGAAGTAGACACAGCTACAAAGATATGTATTAATGACATTTACAGGTAGTGGTGACAATAATCCAATAATAATACAATAATGGCTGATTGACAGTGTCAATCAGCCAGCTACTATTTAAAGTTCCCCTTCCCCTCAGCCACAGCTGGGAAGACACAGCACTCCGCGAGACAAACAGGAAATGGACAAAATAAGAGCTCTGACAGGAAACAAAGACAAACGCAAGAGGAAAAACTAAAACATGGCCAAACTGTCAGGGACAAGCCTGACAGTAGCCAGTTCAGTTATACTTTTGTTTTGCATAGCCATCCCTATGCTTCATTGCCTTTTCCTTTCCGTTGTTGTGCGTTTTTGGTTTTAAGTGTTTCATACCTTTTTTACCTGCACATATCGGGATCACGACAAACTATTGTCAACGCGTTCTGACTTCTACAAAGCAATGAACTACCTGCTGCCACCTATTGATGTGGAGTATTACATGGTTAGCCTGCTGAGCGCTATACAGTAGTGGTCCCCGACCTTTTTTGGGGCACGGACCGGTTTAATGTCGCCATTATTTTCAGGGACCGGCTTACCACTTGTGAAAAATACAACTCACGATAACGCCCTCTTGTGGAACTGTGCCGTCACAACTCCCTCCTGAGTTAGTGGGAGCCGTGGGCTTGTTTCTTTGCTGTGAAATGCTGATGGACATTAGCCTTTGGCTACAGCATGTCACATTTATAATTGATTTGTCCAGAGTTTTATTGTACATCTATAAACAAGCTCATTGCTGTGTCTAGTGCACTGGTGTCAAACTCAAGCCCCGTGGGCCAATTCTGGCCCTCCACTTCATTTTACATGGCCTGCAAAAGCTTGGAAATAATCTCTCGATAAATACCTCAAATTTTCTTTCTTTACTTTCTTATTTACATACTAATGGTATTAGTTTTTTTTTTGTAGTTTGACAGGGAGGAAAAAAATGGTGTCCAATATTGCAACAAATATTATATTATCTAACTTTGTTGGTCAAAATCCCAAAAAAAACTTAAATATCTGCTTAACTTATGGTTTCGAAGCAAGTTATCCATCATATTGTACACAATAAAAATAACCGATAGATTTTACTGTAAAATTTAGGGAGTTTTTTTTCTAGCATATTACTGTAAGTTAAAAAATAATACAACCAATGTTTGTTTTTTTTAACAGTGAAATTCTGTGGACTTAGCTGTCTTTTTTTATTTTTATTTTTATTTTTAAATCCACAGTTGATGATTTTATGGTACCACATTTTATTATGGTAAAAAATAATTGCCAGCTGTGTTGCAAAAATAAAATTAAACAGCGGTTCTGTATTTTTATTGTGAAAATAATAATAATAAAATTACACCATATATATTACAGTAAAAATCTTCCCAGGTTTTTTTTGTAGAAAAAAAAAACATTGGTAAAATCCCCAGATTTGTTTTACTCTTTATGTAAAAAAAAAAAAAAAAAGTAAAATATTTAAATTCATCCCTTATATGTGAGTATTGTCCTCACGGACCAAGAAGGACTGAGGCTTCATCGCTCTGACGCTGCTCATCCTGTTCTCCTTCAATCACCCCCTCTTTGTTTTATTTGTTTTAACTATTAAACGAACCAAAAATATGACTTATTTTATCTTTGTGAAAACATTGGACACAGTGTGTTGTCAAGCTTATGAGATGCGATGCAAGTGTAAGCCACTGTGACACTATTGTTCTTTTTTATTATTTTTATAAATGTCTAATGATAATGTCAACGAGGGATTTTTAATCACTGCTATGCTGAAATTATAACTAATATTGATACTGTTGTTGATAATATTCATTTTTGTTTCACTACTTTTGTTTTTTTCTGTGTGGTGTTTTGTGTCTCCTCTCAATTGCTCTGTTTATTGCAGTTCCGAGTGTTGCTGGGTCAGGTTTGGTTTTGGAATTGGATTGCGTTGTTATGGTATTGCTGTGTAGTGGTTTTGTTGGATTGATTAAAAAAAATAAAATAAAAAAATAAATATTTTTTTAAATGAGAATCGATTCTGAATCGCACAACGTATTTGATTCGATTCGTATTCGAATCAATTTTTTCCCACACCCCATGTATGTATATATATATATATATATATATATACCTATGTGAAATACTTAAAGGTATAGTAGAGGATGTGTATAAACGATTTGTATCAATGTAGGAATGATGAATATACCAGCAATGGTAATAGACAACCTAGCAATAATGGGGCAGCTACAAAAAGGTTGGGGACCACTGTCGTAAACCATCGGAATGTGAATACATCCCCCACGTCTCTACCACCTTATGGTGTTGAGAGGAGGGGGGGTTCTTTTGTGTGAAAAGAATTTGTTTTCCCTTAGAATGCCAGATCAACTAGAGCAGCCGATATGAATGTATCGGTTAAGTTGACCTCCTAAAGCTTTAGTAAAACTTGAAAATATTCCAATTCTGTCACGATGGTCCTTCTTACTCAGCATATACTGTATGGGATTGGCCAGTAACTTAGATTCCCTGGGAGGAAGAACTGGTCCGACGCAACAATACCGAGGCTCTCTACCTTAAGCTATGAAGTGAGGGGAAACTGAGTGAATAATGACAGGTTATACGGTTATTTATTCAAACTCTTATTCGGGCTACTTTGTAACAAATGTTTTGGCAGATATTTGTAAAAGAAAAAAAACAAAATATATATATATATATATATATATATATATAATACCAAATTATTTAGAGCCCCCCTAAAACCAGTCCAACAACGCCAATGGCAACGAGAGAAATATCCTCCACTTCTCTTTTGTAAAGTAAATGTGAACAGCCGATACGGGCATCTACGTTTGTACATCAACTATATGATTTGCCTGAGAAGCTGGACAGGACAAAAAAAACAAACAAAAAAAAACAGGCAGATCTTGAGCAGATAGATCTGCAAGTGTTGAGAGAGATGAAGGTCGGTCTATTCTTCAAGCTCCCAAATGTTGTGACTTAGTCTTTAACGTCGTCTCCTGTCGTCAGTCTGATCTGATACAGTGGTGTGGTGTCCCCATGCATGCTTTCACACTTTCTACAGCTGGCATTCTTACCAACGTTTTGTTTGGAGGGTTTGCCCTATAAAGAAAGGTTGTGCGATACAGCAGCGCCGAGACCTGAGAGGATCCGGCGATATTTGCGTGAGTCGGAAAGACCTTGGTTGTTTCATTTATGCGATAGATAGAACATAAATTGCTTATATTGCTCTTCTTTTTTGGGCAGATCAACTGGTGTGTGTGTGTGATAGAGAGGTACACCAACAGGGACAATGTGGAATTGTCCAAAATGTCCGGGGGTGCGACGAGGCCTCTCCGTGTTCACGGGCATGGTGGAGTGTTTGTGTTTTGCAGGGATCCTCTTTGGCTGGGCCTCGCTTGTTTTCATCTTGAAGACGCAGGGCTTCTTCGGCTCCTTTTGTGTCAACGCCACGGGAATAAACAGCTCGCAGGTCCTAGGTATGTTTGAGACAAACGTGAGAGAGACACACCCAAGTGTCTAGACCCAACGTCTTTGTGTGTTACCATGAATTGATTAATGTGGACCCGGATTTAAAAAAGTTGAAAGACTTATTCGGGTGTTGCCATTTAGTGGTCAATTGTAGTGAATATGTACTGTACTGTGCAATCTAACTCAAGTCTCAATCAATCAATCAGACTGCCGGGGACAGGATGAGCAGTTCTCGCTGGTCTTCACCATCGCGTCCTTCATGAACTATTTTGTCACCCTCCTCAACGGTTTCATCTTCGATCGCTTTGGGACAACGGTGGCTCGAGTTTACGCAATGTAAGTGAACCTTGATCATCGCCTAACCGGGGGACTGTGTGGTCAGGGGAGGCCAGGGGTCGGCAGCCCGGAATGTTGAAGGAGCCAAAAAAATTAAACGCATATATACAGTCCATGGTGGAACTAGCATAATAGTGAGAGTCCAGTCCATAGTGGACCTGACATAATAGTGTGAGAGTCCAGTCCATAGTGGATCTAGCATAATAGTGAGAGTCCAGTCTATAGTGGATATAGCTGCTAGATCCACTATGGACTGGATTCCGAACAGGGAGGTCGTGGATCGAGGAAGGCAGTCAGGAATCCGGATGGATGTCGAGAGGCAAGGTACGATCACGGAAGACAGAGGAGTCACTGGGGAAGACACAAGGGACATGAACCAAGGAGACACGGAGAGAGCAAAGCACAGGGTAGGGAATGCGAGACGTAATGCTTACTGGGAAGATAGCGATGTTCTGGCAAAGGTTCCTCAGGTCTGCTGGTCTTTGTGCCACTCCCTTTCATCAAATCCAGGTGTGTCGATTATTGATTGAGTGCAGGCTCGTTGCTGCGTGGGCGTGCTGCGCTCAGCACGTGCGGGGATGTGTCTGAGCATGATGTCTGCGGAGGCAAGTCTTAGCGCGTTGACAGAGGAGGCGGCCGACACGGAGGAAACGCGGGTTCGACTCCGTGTCATGACAGTATAGTTGTATATATAGGTATATATGTATATAAGGTATATACAGTATAAGTATATATATATAGGTATATATGTATATAAGGTATATACAGTATAAGTATATATATATATAGGTATATATGTATATATGTATATAAGGTATATACAGTATAAGTATATATACATAGGTATATATGTATGTAAGGTATATACAGTATAGGTATATATGTATGTAAATTATATACAGTATAGGTATATATATATAGGTATATATGCATATAAGGTATATACAGTATAAATGTAATATGATCCAACTGTCTTGTTCTTGTCAAAAGTCTAGCAGCCGCATTTTGTACCAATTGTAATCTTATAATGCTAGACATAGGGAGACCCCAAAATAATAGGTTACAGTAATGGAGACGAGGCGTAACAAACGCATGAATAATGATCTCAGCGTCGCTAGTGGACAAAATGGAACACATTTTAGCGATATTTAAATTGATATGTTAAAACTTGAAAATGATCCGTTGAGGGTACACTTACTAATGATGAAAAATGATATCTATCTGTGAATATCGTGGTTCGTTTTGAGTCAACTATGAACAAAAAGGGATTTATCGCGATCAATATTTTAAATGTTTGACAGCCTTAATATATGAGAGGTACAGTATACATAACAACAATTCCAAATCAGGACTTCATTAATAACATTGTGTGCCAGTTCTATGATTAACTACGTCGCTCCATAAGATAGATGATAAATTGTTTTATTAATTCAAAGAAAACTGGTTTTGTTTTAAAAAAAAATTCTACCCAAACATTTAATAAAGTCAAATACAAATAAGGCAACAAGAGAAGTATCCAACACTTCTCTGTTCTAGAGTAAATGTGTACTGCAGATATAAACATCTAAAGTAATAATATGTATGATTTGCATGAGTGGCTGCACAGGACATATTAAAACAATACCAAAAAAACTTTTAAAAATGTTTTATATTTATTTATTTTTTTAATCGTTTTTTGATTTTTTGAAATCCAATAAAAATGCTCAGGCACTGATACAACCTGAGCCCTTTTCCTTTCTGTCAGTACTGTGGTGCTAGTTATATGTTATGTGTTGGGAAAAAAAGCACGGCTCTTCAAGACTAAGGCTGAGATGCCATTTGTTCTTCTAATGTCAACTTTTTTGATGACAATCTTGGAGTAGAACTTGATGGAAGATTGTGTCTTGGATGTCTTATATATATGGTGTTTATATATATATATATATATATATATATATATATATATATATAGATATATATATATATATATAGATATATATATATAGATATATATATATATATATATATATCTATATATATATATATATATATATATATATATATTAGGGCTGTGAATCTTTGGGTGTCCCATGATTCGATTCAATATCGATTCTTAGGGTCACGATTCGATAATATATTGATTTTTTCGATCCGATTCAGAAAGGATATTTTTCCGATTCAAAAGGATTCTATATTCATTCAACACATAGGATTTCAGCAGGATCTACCCCAGTCTGCTGACATGCTAACAAAGTAGTAGATTTTTTTTTTTAACTTATATAATTGTAAAGGACAATGTTTTATCAACTGATTGCAATAATGTAAATTTGTTTTAACTATTAAACGAACCAAAAATCTGACTTATTTTATCTTTGTGAAAACATTGGACACAGTGTGTTGTCAAGCTTATGAGATGCGATGCAAGTGTAAGCCACTGTGACACTATTGTTCTTTTTTATTATTTTTATAAATGTCTAATGATAATGTCAATGAGGGATTTTTAACCACTGCTATGCTGAAATTATGACTAATATTGATACTGTTGTTGATAATATTCATTTTTGTTTCACTACTTTTGGTTTGTTCTGTGTGGTGTTTGTGTCTCCTCTCAATTGCTCTGTTTATTGCAGTTCTGAGTGTTGCTGGGTCAGGTTTGGTTTTGGAATTGGATTGCATTGTTATGGTATTGCTGTGTAGTGGTTTGTTGGATTGTTTAAAAAAAAAAAATATATATATATTTTTTTTTAATATTTATTTATTTTTTTAAATAAAAAAATTAAAAATCTAATTTTTTAAAATTAGAATTGATTCTGAATCGCACAACATAAACGATTCGATTCGTATTCGAATTGATTTTTTCCCACACCCCTAATATATATATATATATATATATATATATATACATATATATATATATATATATATATATATATATATATAAATATATATATATATATATATATATATATATATATATATAGGGCTTCACGGTGGCAGAGGGGTTAGTGCGTCTGCCTCACAATACGAAGTTCCTGCAGTCCTGGGTTCAAATCCAGGCTCGGGATCTTTCTGTGTGGAGTTTGCATGTTCTCCCCGTGAATGCGTGGGTTCCCTCCGGGTACTCCGGCTTCCTCCCACTTCCAAAAACATGCACCTGGGGATAGGTTGATTGGCAACACTAAATTGGCCCTAGTGTGTGAATGTGAGTGTGAATGTTGTCTGTCTATCTGTGTTGGCCTTGCGATGAGGTAGCGACTTGTCCAGGGTGTACGCCGCCTTCCGCCCGATTGTAGCTGAGCGACCCCGAAAGGGAATAAGCGGTAGAAAATGGATGGATGGATATATAAAATGTTCCCATATTAATGTGTTACTATATACATATATATATATATATATATATATATATATATATATATATATATATATATATATATATATATATATATATATATATATATATATGTATATATATATATGTATATATATATATATGTGTATATATATATATACATATATATATATGTAGAGACAGAGAGAAATCGATTCAAATACGAATCGCGATTCTCACGTTGTGCGTTTCAGAATCTATTCTCATTTTAAAAGAAATCGATTTTTTTTCTTTCTTTTTTTTTTTTTTTAATGTTTGATCACGTTTTGTTTTGTTTTCTGGACTCTTGTTCCATTTTGCACTTCCTGGTTTGCTTTTGTTACCATGTCAACGCCTTAGTTCCCACCCTGTCACGCCCCTGCCCTCAGTCCCGCACCTGTTCCTGATTATCACAGCCAGTATTTAAGTCATTTTCTTTCTGTTCATCAGTCTGGGAACTTCGTTTTCATTGCCTTTCATACTTCATGCCATGCTTTTCGATTCATCCACGCCAAGTAAGTTTTTGTTTGTATTTATGCCTTTGATAGTATCTTTTGTTTGTTTGTAGATAGTATTGCCATTTGGCTGTTTTTGTTCTAAGTTTTAGTATAGATTATTATCCGCCATCGAGCGCGCTTTTTGTTTTGCCTTTTTTTTGTATTTAGAGTATAAACTAAAAAAAAAATCTACCTGAATTCACGCCTGGCTCGTCCTGTAATCCCTCTGCGTCGAAGGAGCACAAACAATTCATGTCCAGGTCTGACAAATATACAGCAATACCATAACAATGCAATTCAATTCCAAAACCAAACCTGACCCAGCAACACTCAGAACTGCAATAAACAGAGCAATTGAGAGGAGACACAAACACCACACAGAACAAACCAAAAGTAGTGAAACAAAAATGAATATTATCAACAACAGTATCAATATTAGTTATAATTTCAGCATAGCAGTGATTAAAAATCCCTCATTGACATTATCATTAGACAGTTATAAAAATAAATAAAAGAACAATAGTGTCACAGTGGCTTACACTTACATGGCATCTCATAAGCTTGACAACACACTGTGTCCAATGTTTTCACAAAGATAAAATAATTCATATTTTGGTTCGTTTAAAAGTTAAAACAAATTTACGTTATTGCAATCAGTTGATAAAACCTTGTCCTTTACAATTATAAAAGCTTTTTTTTTTTTTTATATCTACTACTCTGCTAGCATGTCAGCAGACTGGGGTAGATCCTGCTGAAATCCTATGTTTTGAATGAATACAGAATCCTTTTGAATCGGAAAAATATCGTTTTTGAATCGAGAAACGTGTTGAATTTGTTGAGAGCCGCTTTTTAGATCCTCCACATATTATTGTGTAGTGATCTTATTAGTTTCACCTGTTTCTCACGGCCCTGCACACCTGTCCTCACTAATCACCTGCCTTATATAAACCTGCATCTTTTGTTGTTCAGTCTGGGATCCAAATGTGTTCACGCACAACGGTAGGTCTGCTTTGCGCTTTTGCTTACATGCAAATTTCAGTATAATTCTCGCGAGTTCTCACGCTGCGCACTTTTATTCAATCTTAGCTCTCATGCTAAATCTTTTGTTTTCCCCTTTTTTGTGCCTATGTGCCAGTTTAGTTTACTATTTGTTTATCCTAGCTTTCATGCTAGCGTCTTTTGTTTGCCTTTTCTTAGTTCCAGTATTTTTGTTCTCTAGCGCCTTTCATTAGTTCATACCTTTTGCTGTGTTCAATTTTCGACGCATTCTCGAGGGAATCGAACCCGGCATCACAATGCCAAACAGGCGTAACGGAATTGAAAAAAAAAATCGATTTTGAATCAAATCGTGACTTCAAGAATCGATTTTGAATCGAATCGCGGGACACCCGAAGATTTGCAGCCCTAATAAACTATATATATATATATACAGACCTGCTTCAAAAGCATATAAATACTCCAATGGTTATCAGTCTAAATGTGTTGTAATAGAATGCATGAAATGTCTTATAGATGCCTTCACCTCATGGGCACCTTGATGGTTGCCTTCTCTACTCCAGGTAAATGATATCTACTTTCCTGTGCATAATATCTGTACTAAAAATAGTCGATATATTGCAAAAAGGCTGAGATCTGGTCTATGCTGTTTCGTTTCCCTTCAGCTCGAGCCGCTCTGCTTTTTCCGGCTCTTTCCTTCATCGCTGTGGGTGGCAGTATGTTGCTCCTCACCAACTTCCAGGTCGGTGTCACACACTACATGTTTGCTCATTGTCATGATTGATATACATTTGGATGTTTTCTTGGAATTTAGTACTTCTTGAAATAATGATTCAGCAAAACGTCCCATGTTGAAGGTGATTGGACTAAAAGCATGTGGTTAAAAATACACCTTGTGGGATTTTGCCAACTGATGAATGTTGAGACCTCAGCTCAGTGAGCATGACCATATAATAACCATAGAGTCGGGTCGTCCAGATACCAACAAAATGCATAGGCAATTGTGTAATAATATCATTCACTGTTGGCAATATTGATTTATTATATATACTGTATATATCTTTATATATATGTATATATATATATATATATTAGAGATGCGCGGCTAGGCAATTATATCATCCGCAACCGCCTCACTAAAGTAGTCATCCACCCGCTATCCACCCAAACCAACATTTCATCAAAGCCACACCCGCCCGTTGTAATATATCTAATATAGACAATGCAAGGCATTAGTGAGGTCAGAAAGTGTAACTCCCTCCAAATAGCACAGACACAATGGCTTTCTTGAACTGATTTATTTGAAGGCTTACTTTCCCTTCAAATTCACCATGAAAACTGTAATAAATAAAGCAGGTTACAAACGTCAAAATAATAACATGCACAGCATGTGGATCAAACATTTTATCAAGTAAAATACCAACAAATGACAAATACCTCGTTGGCCATACCCGGAAGTAGCTTCCTTACACCCGTCGACAGACTAAACGAGACACTTCAAAATAAAAGTATGCCCACATAAGTGTGAAGTGAATTATTTTTATATAGCGTTTTTTTTCTAGTGACTCAAAGCGCTTTACATATCCATCCATCCATCATCTTCCGCTTATCCGAGGTCGGGTCGCGGGGGCAGCAGCCTAAGCAGGGAAGCCCGGACTTCCCTCTCTCCAGCCACTTCGTCTAGCTCTTCCCGGGGGATCCCGAGGCGTTCCCAGGCCAGTCGGGAGACATAGTCTTCCCAACGTGTCCTGGGTCTTCCCCGTGGCCTCCTACCAGCTGGACGTGCCCTAAACACCTCCCTAGGGAGGCGTTCGGGTGGCATCCTGACCAGATGCCCGAACCACCTCATCTGGCTCCTCTCGATGTGGAGGAGCAGCGGCTTTACTTTGAGCTCCTCCCGGATGGCAGAGCTTCTCACCCTATCTCTAAGGGAGAGCCCCGCCACCCGGCAGAGGAAACTCATTTCGGCCGCTTGTACCCGTGATCTTATCCTTTCGGTCATGACCCAGAGCTCATGACCATAGGTGAGGATGGGAACGTAGATCGACCGGTAAATTGAGAGCTTTGCCTTCTGGCTCAGCTCCTTCTTCACCACAACGGATCGATACAACGTCCGCATTACTGAAGACGCCGCACCGATCCGCCTGTCGATCTCACGATCCATTCTTCCCCCATTCGTGAACAAGACTCCTAGGTACTTGAACTCCTCCACTTGGGGCAGGGTCTCCTCCCCAACCCGGAGATGGCACTCCACCCTTTTCCGGGCGAGAACCATGGACTCAGACTTGGAGGTGCTGATTCTCATTCCGGTCGCTTCACACTCGGCTGCGAACCGATCCAGTGAGAGCTGAAGATCCCGGCCAGATGAAGCCATCAGGACCACAACATCTGCAAAAAGCAGAGACCTAATCCTGCAGCCACCAAACCGGAACCCCTCAACGCCTTGGCTGCGCCTAGAAATTCTGTCCATAAAAGTTATGAACAGAATCGGTGACAAAGGACAGCCTTGGCGGAGTCCAACCCTCACTGGAAACGTGTCCGACTTACTGCCAGAAATGCGGACCAAGCTCTGGCACTGATCATACAGGGAGCGGACTGCCACAATAAGACAGTTCGGTACCCCATACTCTCTGAGCACTCCCCACAGGACTTCCCGAGGGACACGGTCGAATGCCTTCTCCAAGTCCACAAAGCACATGTAGACTGGTTGGGCAAACTCCCATGCACCCTCAAGAACCCTGCCGAGAGTATAGAGCTGGTCCACGGTTCCACGACCAGGACGAAAACCACACTGTTCCTCCTGAATCCGAGGTTCGACTATCCGGCGTAGCCTCCTCTCCATTACACCTGAATAAACCTTACCGGGAAGGCTGAGGAGTGTGATCCCACGATAGTTGGAACACACCCTCCGGTCCCCCTTCTTAAAGAGAGGGACCACCACCCCGGTCTGCCAATCCAGAGGTACCGCCCCCGATGTCCACGCGATGCTGCAGAGTCTTGTCAACCAAGACAGCCCCACATCATCCAGAGCCTTAAGGAACTCCGGGCGGATCTCATCCACCTCCGGGGCCTTGCCGCCGAGGAGCTTTTTAACTACCTCAGCGACCTCAGCCCCAGAAATAGGAGAGTCCACCACGGATTCCCCAGGCACCGCTTCCTCAAAGGCAGACGTGTTGGCGGGATTGAGGAGGTCTTCGAAGTATTCCCTCCACCGATCCACAACATCCGCAGTCGAAGTCAGCAGAACACCATCCGCACCATACACGGTGTTGATAGTGCACTGCTTCCCCTTCCTGAGGCGGCGTATGGTGGTCCAGAATCGCTTCGAAGCCGTCCGGAAGTCGTTTTCCATGGCTTCCCCGAACTCTTCCCATGTCCGAGTTTTTGCCTCGGCTACCGCTAAAGCTGCACACCGCTTGGCCCGTCGGTACCCGTCCACTGCCTCCGGAGTCCTATGAGCCAAAAGAACCCGATAGGACTCCTTCTTCAGCTTGACGGCATCCCTCACTGCTGGTGTCCACCAACGGGTTCTGGGATTACCGCCACGACAGGCACCAACAACCTTGCGGCCACAGCTCCAATCAGCCGCCTCGACAATAGAGGTTCGGAACATGGTCCACTCGGACTCAATGTCCCGCACCTCCCTCGTGACATGTTCAAAGTTCTTCCGGAGGTGGGAATTGAAACTTTCTCTGACAGGAGACCCTGCCAGACGTTCCCAGCAGACCCTCACAATGCGTTTGGGCCTGCCAGGTCTGTCCGGCATCCTCCCCCACCATCGCAGCCAACTCACCACCAGGTGGTGATCGGTAGAAAGCTCCGCCCCTCTCTTCACCCGAGTGTCCAGAACATGAGGCCGCAAATCCGATGACACAACTACAAAGTCGATCATGGAACTGCGGCCCAGGGTGTCCTGGTGCCAAGTGCACATATGGACACCCTTATGTTTGAACATGGTGTTTGTTATGGACAATCCGTGACGAGCACAAAAGTCCAATAACAAAACACCACTCGGGTTTAGATCCGGGCGACCATTCTTCCCAATCACGCCTCTCCAGGTTTCACTATCGTTGCCAACATGAGCGTTTAAGTCTCCCAGTAGGACAAGGGAATCACCCGGGGGAGCACTTTCCAGTACTCCCTCGAGTGTACCCAAAAAGGGTGGGTATTCTGAACTGCTGTTTGGTGCGTAAGCACAAACAACAGTCAGGACCCGTCCCCCCACCCGAAGGCGAAGGGAAGCTACCCTCTCGTCCACTGGGTTGAACTCAAACGTGCAGGCTTTGAGCCGGGGGGCAACGAGAATTGCCACCCCAGCCCGTCGCCTCTCACTGTCGGCAACGCCAGAGTGGAAGAGGGTCCAGTCCCTCTCGAGAGAACTGGTTCCAGAGCCCTTGCTGTGCGTCGAGGTGAGTCCGACTATATCCAGCCGGAACTTCTCTACCTCGCGGACTAGCTCAGGCTCCTTCCCCCCCAGTGAGGTGACGTTCCACGTCCCAAGAGCTAGCTTCTGTAGCCGAGGATCGGACCGCCAAGTGCCCTGCCTTCGGCTGCCGCCCAGCTCACAATGCACCCGACCTCTATGGCCCCTCCTATGAGTGGTGAGCCCATTGGAGGGATGACCCACGTTGCCTCTTCGGGCTGTGCCCGGCCGATATCTAACCTAATATCTAAGTTACATTTAAACCAGTGTGGGTGGCACTGGGAGCAGGTGGGTAAAGTGTCTTGCCCAAGGACACAACGGCAGTGACTAGGATGGCGGAAGCGGGAATCGAACCTGCAACCCTCAAGTTGCTGGCACGGCCGCTCTACCAACCGAGCTATGCCACCCCTATAGCTATACCATACTGTTTCAAAGAGTGCTGCTGGTTTTTCGTGTGTGGGTAACAACATTGAACTATTTATAAATGGTTGATTTCTATAGGCTAGCAAGGTAAAGTGTTGTACCTGACAAGTTTGGGCTACCCTGCTTCTGCAGCCTTCATCAGAGGTGTCACGTGATGTTAGCGTGACGTTGTCTGTGACGTGTTATATGAATAGTACCATCAAGAGTTGTCAGGTACAACACTTTACCTACTAGCCTGTATAAATCAACCATTTATAAATACACGTCAGTAGGCTCAATGAACCTCTTCAACATAACATTTAACCATGTATAATGTAGCGGCTGGCTACGGGGTGTTAGCCAATGACTTTAGCTGGGGGGCGGGACTTCCGGGAGAGATAGGGAAGTGAGAGTTCGAGTTGTCCCGGGAAAAGCGTTAGAGACATAAGAGCTGTTGTGTGGTTGTATTACATCTTGTGCAATAAAGACAAGACAAACGAAGAAGTTTTATGAGCCTACATTCCTGGGATTATTACAATATATATTTCCGAATTGGTTCAACCGCCACCCGCCCGAATCTATTTAAAATACATTTTTTCGTCATGTCACCCGCCCGACCCGCGGTTTATTCGCGTACTCCGCGGTTGTGACCGCAAACCGTGCATCTCTAATATATATATATATATATATATATATATATATATATATATATAGGCCTTCCGCCCGATTGTAGCTGAGATAGGCGCCAGCGCCCCCCGCGACCCCGAAAGGGAATAAGCGGTAGAAAATGGATGGATGGATGGATATATATATATATATATATATATATATATATATATATATATATATATAAAACATTGCTCCCTTGTAGTTCTGTGCCGACACAACTCCCTCCTCCACCCATTCTAACAGTGAATGATATTACACAATTGCCTATGCATTTGATTATTTACATATATATATATATATATATATAATATAGCCCTGCGATGAGGTGGCGACTTGTCCAGGGTGTAACCCGCCTTCCGCCCGATTGTAGCTGAGATAGGCACCAGCGCCCCCCATGACCTCAAAGGGAATAGGCGGTAGAAAAATGGATGTGTGTATATATATATATATATATATATATATATACATATATATATTTATTTATTTATTTACTGTGCATCGGTTGGGGACATCTCGGCGCTGCTGACCCGTCTCGCCTCGGGATGGTCTCCTGCTGGCCCCGCTATGGACTGGACTTTCACAATATTATGTTAGATTCACTATGGACTGGACTCTCACTATTATGTTAGATTCACTATGGACTGGACTCTCACTATTATGTAAGATTCACTATGGACTGGACTTTCACAATATTATGTTAGATCCACTATGGACTGGACTTTCACAATATTATGTTAGATTCACTATGGACTGGACTTTCACAATATTATGTTAGATTCACTATGGACTGGACTTTCACAATATTATGTTAGATTCACTATGGACTGGACTTTCACAATATTATGTTAGATTCACTATGGACTGGACTTTCACAATCTTATGCTAGACCCACTCGACATCCATTGCATCCAGTTTCCCCCATGCAGGGTTGGTGGGGGGGGGGGTGTCACCGACATCTGCGGTCCTCTCCAAGGGTTCTTATAGTCATTCTCACTGACATCCCACTGGGCTGTGAGTTTTTCCTTGCCCTTATGTTGGATCTAAACCGAGGATGTTGTTGTGGCTTGTGCAGCCCTTTGAGACACATGTGATTTAGGGATGTATAAATGAACATTGATTGATTGATTGATTGATTGACACTGAGGGCAAAGATAACTGCCATGTGGCCCTCAATTAAAAGGAGTTTGACACCCCTGTTCGGAATCAACTTAAATCATAGCCATTGCATTCACAATTGACTAAATGTACCAAGAAGGCGCAACAGACTCTGATTTGAACTATTCTACTTCCCAAGGTGGCAAATCTGTTCCCCAACAATCGGTCCACCGTCATCACTCTTCTCAACGGGGCTTTCGGCTCTTCCGCAGTGGTCTTCCTCATCGTTAAGGTGGGGAGTTTTTGTCATCGTTGTCACTGTTATAATTTTTTTTTTTTTTTTTTAACGGACATGTTATGAACTGAAAGTGATTTTTACTCCTACAGTTGGTATTTGAGGCTGGAATATCTCATCGAGCCAGTTTCCTGTTCCTGTCAGCCTGCAGCATCATACACGTGCTGAGGACTGTCTTCCTGTTACCCAGACACATCATTCCATACCCTCTTCCAGATCACTACACATTTGGGTATGAGCTCTATAGCGGATGATACGTATTTTTTGGTCTTGTCACCCTCGCTTGATCAAAAGAGATGTCGGAGACGCTTTACTGAACCGAAAGTTGCTTTATTACAAGCGAGCATCTTTATACAGGACCGCAGTTCTTGGAGGTCAGGTCAAGAACATGAGGCACTCCTAAATGGGAGAAGCCAAAGCGTCAGTTTTCATATTCCTGTCAGGTTCAAACACTGATGACATCTATTAAACAGACAAGAAGCAAGGAATCATGCAGTGACATAGTTCAATTTCGTTCATGAGGAGAATGCATGGATCTGCACACTTAGTCACAGTCTCGCCTTACGCTCTAAGGTTCAGCTCCCGCCTCCCTCTATTTATTCAGGAGTTCCATAGTCAACATCATTGAGGCTGCCTCTAAAAGGAGTGGTCACATACATTATGTAAAGAAGGTCGAGTACGCACAATAAGTAACAAAATGTGCTGGGGCCTTGTGATTGCCTTGTTTCTGCTTTGTCTGCCTGCTGTCATCTTCGTTGAGGTCCTTAAAGTCCTTGGCTGTTAGCGGGCTAAAACAAAAATAACATCTGCGGCTGAAGCCACCCCTCAGACAATAAGTTTTGTCCTTGCACAGATAGAAAAAATGCAGCTTGAGCACAATAGCTGACTTTAAGCATACTAAAGTTGTGTGATAATATATATATATATATACAGTAAATGATTATTCTAACAATTTCGCCATCCTGTCTCTGTGTGCTAAGTCAGGACAGCTAATCCTGATCATAAAATGAGATGTTCATGTGTAAGTGTCTGGAAAACAACTTTAAGTCATAACTTAAATGTTAGCGTTGAGCTAGACAGGTAGTTTCTTCTCAAGGATAGGGCCATCAATTTTGCATTTCGAAGTCACAATTAGGGCCTCTTTCCTACAAGAAGTGTATCAGTCAAAGCCTGGGCCCCTGGAGAGGAGGTACAAACTGAGGCTAGGGGGAAAAAAACTTATGGGCCTACCGAGGATGTCGTGGTGATTTGTGCAGCCCTTTGAGACACTAGTGATTTAGGGCTATATAAGTAAACATTGATTGATTGATTGATTGATATCCATAGCACACATAAACATGTGTGTGAGAGGGAAACATCAAAGAACACAAAGGACGTTAAAGATATTAAAAGAGCAGAGTTGATGCAACCAGCCACTTCTATACACAGCCACAAAAGTAAAACAACAACAAGAACACAAAAAAAGAACATATACACTGTGGTGGCCTCTGCGGTGTTCCACGCATCGTCTGCGGGGGTGGGGGTAGCACGGCCACAGACAGGAGCAGACCCAACAAAGCAACCAAGAGAGGCGACTCCACCCTCGGCCAGTGTCCAGGCCGACTCAGGCACTCTCCAAGATAGAATAGAATAGATCAGAATAGAATGGACTTTATTGTCCTTATATTTGCATATAATAAGATTAAGGACTCCAACTTAAGGTGCGGTAGTGTAAACAAATATGGAATAAAAATTAATCATACAAGAAGTACTAATGACAAAAAATTAGAACTGAAAAAACAGACTACTATCCAATAAAAACAATAAGCAATCCTTTACCATATACAAAACAATATACAACATACTGTACAATATACAGAATAAAACAAGAGTACCGGAATAATAAAGTAATGACAATCGATAGATAGATAGATAGATAGATAGGTCTTTATTGTCATTGCGCAAGTACAACAAAACTTATTTTTCAGCACAAACCCGTTCAAGATGAGACAAACAAACAGTGTACAAGGTTACAGAACAAGAACGCTGATGAGTCGCCACAAGGCGCCCCCGTAAAAGATGGGGAAAAAGTCAAACGTTGGGAAAAAATGAGTAAAAAAATACAATCCAGACTGGACTCCTAAGGGGGCCCAGTCTGGAGTGGAGAAAAAAAAACCTCCAAAGCAAAGCACATATAAATATTACAACTTACATCTCGACATATCTAGCAAGAGAGGGAAGGGAGTTCGGGGCCATGGTGGTAGGCCGCAGCTCTCAGGCGCTGACCATCCTTTCATCAAACCTATGGGATTTGCATCAAGGGTGTTGGATTGGGGAAGGGGGGAAATATATCTGTGTGGAGTATATTTTTGTGGATGCATGTTTGTGTGTAAGCCTGCAGTTTGTCTCTGTTCTGCGTCCTCGATCTTGTACAGTCGATAGTCCAAAGTCAACAAGAACAAGTCCGTGTCCATGAGAGACAAGAAAGGAGTTAGTTGTGTCTTCACCGCACTGTCCTTCAGGAGAGTCTCCAAGCCAGGGACACAATCCAAGTTAGAATGTTTTGTTTGCGAGTGAAAATAAAATTTGCTTTTCACTCTAAATTGTCTATGACTGGACCTCCAAAATCCTGCGGGGCAGACAGTGTTGGACGTATTGCACTCGAAGGGTAATATTGCACGGTCGGGTATTAGGGTAGGATATTGTAAAGGAGTGAATCATTTGATGTAAGTTTGAGTTGAAGATGGTGACTGATGAATATGAACATTCACCATATGCACTACATAATATGAGTTTTATTAATTCACTTCACAGACACACACAACTCACTAGAATATATCTCATGTGAAAAAGAAAACGTGAAAAAGTGGAGATAGAGTTTTCATCAGACTGCAACAATATACCTCTTCACTGATTATTAGAAATCAGGAATGACTGTTAGGAATGTTGAAACTTCCTAGTTGGATCACAGCCCTTTTTTGGATATTGCCATCCTATTTGTTCATGTTTGAAATAGATTCATGTCTCATATTTTAGTAACTAGGGTCAAAGTCTAATACTGGACTACATTTGTTGTGCATGATTTCATTTGTCACTGAAAAGTGGTTTCATTGTGCTTTGTCACTCTCTCCCAAACTACTGCAACCTCAGGTTGACCTGTGGAAAATCAAAGAAGTCAGAAGAGTCCGTGACTTTTGACCCTCAGACAACAGATGAAGTGCAACATGTAAACAAGGAACCAGCGACACCAGGTACAGTGGTGCTAGAACTGTTGACACAAACAAGGTACAGTGGTGCTAGAACTGTTGACACAAACAAGGTACAGTGGTGCTAGAACTGTTGACACAAACAAGGTACAGTGGTGCTGGAACTGTTGACACAGACAAGGTACGGTGGTGCTAGAACTGTTGACACAAACAAGGTACAGTGGTGCTGGAACTGTTGACACAGACAAGGTACGGTGGTGCTAGAACTGTTGACACGGACAAGGTACAGTGGTACTAGAACTGTTGACACAGACAAGGTACGGTGGTGCTAGAACTGTTGACACGGACAAGGTACAGTGGTACTAGAACTGTTGACACAAGGTACAGTGGTGCTAGAACTGTTGACACAAACAAGGTACAGTGGTGCTAGAACTGTTGACACAAACAAGGTACAGTGATGCTGGAACTGACACAAACAAGGTACAGTGGTGCTAGAACTGTTGACACAATCAAGTTTAAATCATTCAGTGACACAACTCGTAACTCAATATCCCGTACTGTACTGTCTAGTGTACAACTTCATACCACTAGTTACTGTCAGTTGAAAGTCTTTGCTTATTACGGTTTCATCAACTGTAATGTGTTACATAACTTCAGGATTATTCTTCATGTTTATTCACCAACTGTCAAATACCATGAACATTTTTCATTCAAGTCCTTGTCATATCAGGGCGTTCAATCGCAACCGGACGGTTTGGTTTGTCTAAGAAGACGTTTGGCCTCATATCCGAGTAGACTTCATCAGTTAGATGGGTGAGATCTGGCACAACATAGGCCCGTCCACCTATTTCCTCTGATCGGCTTGAGTCGGGTCAGTCCTCTCCTCCTACCTGTGGGGGCTTCCTACCATATATTTATTCCAAAAAGGGAGAAACTTAGCAGGCTATCAAATGCCGAGCTTACCTGACCTCTAAGCAAACAAAACTCAATAAACTCAAAACGCTCCAGCTGTGGAGGGAAAAAAGGTGCAAAGAGAACAATATGCAAAATATAACAAAAGGCACTCCAACGGAGGCAATACTAAGCACTAATCTTACCTGACAAAAGGGTACAAAAAAACGTGGCAATGACTGTGGACATGGAACGCTGGAGGTTCGCACAAAAGATACGAAAACACTCTTGCACAAGACAGAAGGAGGATGAGACATTTATACACATGAGGGCTGGGTGACACAGGTGGACACAATCAGGCAATCAGGAAAAACGTCAGACCAGTGAAACAGGAGGAAGGGCGAGTGATCTGAAACGAGAGGGAGAGTCAGCATTTCAAAATAAAACCGGAAATGACAAAAAAAAAAATGAAAACCAGACGAAACACAGACCCGATTTTATCCAGGTGTGACAGATTGATTGAAGCTTTTATTAGTAGATTGCACAGTACAGTAGATATTCTGTACAATTGACCACTAAACGCTAACACCCCAATAAGTTTTTCAACTTGTCTAAGTCGGGGTCCATCCATCCATCCATTTTCTACCGCTTATTCCCTTTTTGGGGTCGCGGGGGGCACTGGCGCCTATCTCAGCTACAATCGGGCGGTAGGCGGGGTACACCCTGGACAAGTCGCCACCTCATCGCAGGGCCAACACAGATAGACAGACAACATTCACACACTAGGGCCAATTTAGTGTTGCCAATCAACCTATCCCCAGGTGCATGTCTTTGGAAGTGGGAGGAAGCCGGAGTACCCGGAGGGAACCCACGGTCACACAGAAGGTGACCAGAATGTCATTTTTGCCATTTGTTTACAACTGAATGGAATGCTTACGCGGGTGTTTCCGACTACTTTGGACTGGTAGTCGTCGATCTACAGCGGTCATTCTGCCACACAATACCTCAATGCTAACGAGGTAAAATTACACTTCAACGATTGTCGTTGGCTTTGACAGTTAGGATTGCTTGTTTGCATCAAAACAGTCGTTTTTCTCACTACCAGAGAGTGAAACCATCCTTGCCCAGGCACACCCTCTTGGTTTTTGGAGTATAAATATTTGGCCTTTTAGCACCACCTTTTGATTGATTGATCCATCCATCCATCCATCCATCTTCTTCCGCTTATCCGAGGTCGGGTCGCAGGGGCAGCAGCCACAGCAGGGAAGCCAAGACTTCCCTCTCCCCAGCCACTTCGTCCAGTTCTTCCTGGGGGATCCCGAGGCGTTCCCAGGCTAGCCGGTAGACATAGTCTTCCCAACGTGTCCTGGGTCTTCCCCGTGGCCTCCTACCGGTTGGACATGCCCTAAACAGCTCCCTAGGGAGTCGTCCGGGTGTCAACCTGACCAGATGCTCGAACCACCTCAACTTGCTCCTCTTGATGTGGAGGAGCAGCGGCTTTACTTTGAGCTCCTCCCAGATGACAGAGCTTCTCACCCTATCTCTAAGGGAGAGCCTCGCCACCCGGCGGAGGAAACACATTTCGGCCACTTGTACCTGTGATCTCGTCCTTTCGGCCATGACCCAAAGTTCATGACCATAGGTGAAGATGGGAACGTAGATCGACCGGTAAATTGAGAGCTTTGCCTTCCGGCTCAGCTCCTTCTTTACCACTACGGATCGGTACAACGTCCGCATTACTGAATACACGGCACCGATCCGCCTGTCGATCTCACGATCCACTCTTTCCTCACTCGTGAACAAGACTCCTAGGTACTTGAACTCCTCCACTTAGGGCAGGGTCTCTGCCCCAACCCGGAGGTGGTACTCCACCCTTTTCTGGGCGAGAACCATGGACTCGGACTTGGAGGTGCTGATACTCATTCCGGTCGCTTCAGACTCGGCTGCGAACTGATCCAGTGAGAGCTGAAGATCCCGGCCAGAGGAAACAATCAGGACCACATCATCTGCAAAAAGCAGAGACCTGATCCCGCGGCCACCGAACCGGAACCCCTCAACACCTTGACTGCACCTAGAAATTCTGTCCTTAAAAGTTATGACCAAAATCTTGAGACAAAGAGCAGCCTTGGCGGAGTCCAACCCTCACTGGAAAAGTGTGCGACTTACTACCGGCAATGCGGGCCAAGCTAGGATCATACAGGGAGCGAACTGCCCCAATCAGACAGTCCGATACCCCATACTCTCTGAGCACTCCCCACAGGACTTCCCGAAGGACACGGTCGAATGCCTTCTCCAAGTCCACAAAGCAAATGTAGACAGGTTGGGCAAACTTCCATGCACCCTCAAAGACACTGCCGACAGTATAGAGCTGGTCCACAGTTCCACGACCAGGACGAAAACCACACTGTCCCTCCTGAATCCGAGGTTTGATTGTCCGGTGTAGCCTCCTCTCCAGTACACCTGAATAAACCTTACCGGGAAGGCTGAGGAGTGTGATCCTACAATAGTTGGAACACACCCTTCGGTCCCCTTACTGAAAGAGAGGGACCACCACCCCGGTCAGCCAATCCAGAGGTACCACCCCCGATGTCCACGCGATGCTGCAGAGTATTGTCAACTAAGACAGCCCCACAGCTTCCAGAGCCTTAAAGAACTCTGGCCTTGCCACCGAGGAGCTTTTTAACTACTTCGGCAACCTCATCCCCAGAAATAGAGTCCATCACAGATTCCCCAGGCAATGCTTCCTCATAGGAAGACGTGTTGGTGGGATTGAGGCGTTCTTCAAAGTATTCCTTCCACCGATCCACAACATCCGCAGTCGAGGTCAGCAGAACACCATCCGCACCATACACGGTGTTGATAGTGCACTGCTTCCCCTTCCTGAGGTGGCGGGTGGTGGTCCAGAAACGCTTCGAAGCCGTCCGAAACTTTTATTAGTAGCCTGCTGGACTAGATCTGACCAATCCAAGTCTAAGACTCTATTCGACCAATCTGAGTCTATGAGCACGAACTGATGAAGCCTACTCCGATGAGCGGCGGAACGTCTTTTAAGACAAACCAAACAGTCAGGTTGTTGCCGATTGAATGACCTGAGATATGTAATATGTTTGGTTTTACGGGGGCTGCACGGTGGAACAGGGGTTAGTGCACGTGCCTCACAGTAATAAGGTCCTGAGTTCTGTGTGGAGTTTGCATGTTCCCCCTGTGACTACGTGGGTTCCCTCCGGGTACTCCGGCTTCCTCCCACCTGCAAAGACATGCACCTGGGATTAGGTTGATTGGCAACATTAAATTGGCCCTAGTGTGTGAATGTGAGTGTGAATGTTGTCTGACTATCTGTTTTGGCCTGGTGATGAGGTAGCGACTTGTCCAGGGTGTGCACCGCCTTAACAAAACAGAGTATCATTTTATTATGCTACTTTTTTGGGCTACTTACAGTGCTATTTACTTGAACCATATGTGATATTTGTCTATTTGAATGACACGTCAGTTCATTAAGTAAATATGTATGCCTTCTCCTCTCTTGCAGAAAAAACCTTCCGCGAGTGCGTTCTCTCCAGGTTCTTCCTTTTTTCTGTAATTTGGTTGTCTGTGATCCAACTGAGAAATCTTCAGTTCATTGGAACTCTCAACCCCACGCTGCAGAGGCTGACTAATGGAGATTCCTCACTCGGTAGGCACACAAGCTCACAAACAACAATCGGTCATACTTACAGTCGTGGTTAAAAAGTGCAGACTTTTAAAGAACAAAATGTCATGGCTGTCTTGAGTTTCCAATCATTTTTACAACTCTTATTTTTTTGTGGTAGAGTGATTAGAGCACAAACTTGTTGTTGGTCACAAAAAACATTCATGAAGTTTGGTTCTTTTATGGATTTATTATGGCTCTACTGAAAATGTGAGCAAACGTGCTGGGTCAAAAGTATACATTCAGCAATTGTTGTGTAAGGACTGAGGGGAGGTGACGGCAACAGACACAAGGTGGGGGGAAAAGATCTAAGTATTTATTATATGTCAACCAAGACAGCCCCACAGCATCCAGAGCCTTAAGGAACTCCGGCCAGATCTCATCCACCCCTGGGGCCTTGCCACCGAGGAGCTTTTTAACTACCTCAGTCCCAGAAATAGGAGAGCCCACCACAGATTCCCCAGGCACTGCTTCCTCATAGGAAGACGTGTTGGTGGGATTGAGGAGGTCTTCGAAGTATTCCTTCCATTTATCCACAACATCCGCAGTTGAGGTCAGCAGATCACCATCCGCACCATACACGGTGTTGATAGTGCACTGCTTCCCCTTCCTGAGGTGGCGAATGGTGGTCCAGAATCGCTTCGAAGCCGTTCGGAAGTCGTTTTCCATGGCTTCCCCGAACTACTCCCATTTCAAAGTTTTTGCCTCCGCGACCGCTGAAGCTGCACACCGCTTGGCCCGTCGGTACCCGTCCACTGCCTCCGGAGTCCTGTGAGCCAAAAGAACCCGATAGGACTCCTTCTTCAGCTTGACGGCATCCATCACCACTGGTGTCCACCAACGGGTTTTAGGATTGCCGCCCCGACAGGCACCAACTACCTTGCGGCCACAGCTCCAATCGGCCGCATCGACAATAGAGGTGCGGAACATGGTCCACTCGGACTCAATGTCCAGCACCTCCCTCATGACATGTTCAAAGTTCTTCTGGAGGTGGGAATTGAAACTCTCTGACAGGAGACTCTGCCAGACGTTCCCAGCAGACCCTCACAATGCGTTTGGGCCTGCCAGGTCTATCCGGCATCCTCCCCCACCATCGCAGCCAACTCACCACCAGGTGGTGATTGGTAAAAAGCTCCGCCCCTCTCGTCACACGTTTGTCCGAAACTTGAGGCCGAAAATCCGATGACACAACTACAAAGTCGATCATGGAAATGCGGCCTAGGGTGTCCTGGTGCCAAGTGCACATATGGACACCCTTATTTTTGAACATGGTGTTTGTTATGGACAAACTGTGAGGAGCTCAAAAGTCCAATAACAAAACACCACTCGGGTCCAGATCCTGGCGGCCATTCTTCCCAATCACGCCTCTCCAGGTTTCACCGTCGTTGCCAACGTGAGGGTTGAAGTCCCCCAGTAGGACAAGGGAATCACCCGGGGGAGCCCTTTCCAGTACTCCCTCGAGTGTACCCAAAAAGGGTGGGTACTCTGAACTGCTATTTGTTGCGTAAGCAAAAAAAACAACAGTCAGGACCCATCCCCCCACCCCAAAGGCGGAGGGAGGCTACTCTTTTGTCCACCGGGTTGAACTCCAACATAGAATTGCCACCCCAGCCCGTCGCCTCTCACTGCCGGCAACGCCAGAGTGGAAGAGAGTCCAGCCCCTCTCGAGAGAACTGGTTCCAGAGCCCTTGCTGTGCGTCGAAGTGAGTCCGACTATATCAAGCCGGAACTTCTCCACTTCGCGCACTAGCTCAGGCTCCTTCCCCCCCAGTGAGGTGACGTTCCACGTCCCAAGAGCTAGCTTCTGTAGCCGAGGATCGGACCGCCAAGTGCCCTGCCTTCGGCTGCCGCCCAGCTCACAATGCACCCGACCTCTATGGCCCCTCTTATGAGTGGTGAGCCCATTGGAGGGATGACCCACGTTGCCTCTTCGGGCTGTGCCCGGCCGGGCCCCATGGGGACAGGCCCGGCCACCAGGCGCTCGCCATCTGGCCCCACCTCCGGGCCTGGCTCCAGAGGGGGGCCCCGGTGACCTGCGTCCGGGCGAGGGAAATCTGAGTCCCTTATTTGTGTTCATCATAGAGGTCTTCAAGCTGCTCTTTGTCTAGTCCCTCACCCAGGACCAGTTTGCCTTTGGAGACCCTACCAGGGAGCTTAAAGCCCCCAGACAACATAGCTCCTGGGATCATTGGGACACGCAAACTCCTCTACCACGGTAAGGTGGCAGCTCAGAAAGGATTAAAATGTGTCGATTGAAAAGGGGGTGTGCAGCTTGTCGTAGACAATTTAAAGTGAAAAGCAAATTCTATTTTCACTCGTATACAAAATATTCTAACTTGGATAGTTTCCCTGGCTTAGAGAATCTCCCGAAACTCCCTTCTTGTCTCTCATGGACACACACCTGTTGTTGTTGACGTTGGACTAACGACTGCACGACATCAAGGCCACGGAACAGAGACACACTACAGGCTTACACACACACATCATGCATCCACAAAAATATACTCCAAACACATATATTTCCCCCCCCCTCCCCCAATCCAACGCCCTTGATGCAAATCCCATAGATTTGATGAAAGGATGGTCAGCGCCTGAGAGCTGCGGCCCACCACCAAGACCCCGCACTCCCTTCCCTCTCTTGCTAGATATCTCGAGATGTATGTTGTAATATGTATATGTGCTTTGCTATGGAGGTTCTTTCCCACTCCAGACTGGGCCCCCTTAGGAGCCCAGTCTGGATTGTATTTTTTTTACTCATCCTTCCCCATAGTTTTACCTCTTTCCCCGTCTTTTACAGGAGCGCCTTGTGGCGACCCATCAGCGTTCCTGTTCTGTAACCCTGTAGACTGTTTGTTGGTCTTATTTTGAACGGGTTTGTGCTGAAAACAAAGTTCCGTTGTACTTGTGCAATGACAATAAAGACCTATCCTATCTTATTCCGACACAATTTTTGTGGTGCCCGGTTAGAAAAATATCGAAATACAATTTGCTACCAATACCAAAACATTGGTATCGGGACAACCCTAAAACCAACAAAAGAAAATAACACACTGAATACTACTCATTGTCATTAATGAAATGTATCCTAAGTTTTGGTTGCAGCTGTCCATGAAATAATGAGTATGTTAGTCAGCTATGTCAAGGAGGAAACATTAAGGTGTCATCTTTGCTCCGATGCGTTCGCAGTCAGCAAGTACACCAACGCCTTTGCGTTCACACAACTGTGTGCGGTGCTGTGTGGTCCCTGGAATGGTCTTATCCTGGACAGACACAAACGTAAACCCCGGGTGGAAGGTGAGTTCACCGCCATGGACTTTCCCCCATTTCACTATCAATAGTCTTATCCATATTTGCGAGCGGTACTAACATGATTTCCCCTGGCTTGTGTAGGGATGAGTGACAAGGAAGCGGACTTGCGCTCCACGGTTCTGTCTCTCTTCCTGACGGCATTGTTTTCCTTGGTTTTCTCCATTTGTGCTACCATCCCTGTACTACCTCTTCAGTACTTCACCTTCGTGATGGCTGTGATCAATCGCGCCTTCCTGTATGGCGGCCTGGCGGCTTTCGTCAGTGTGGCGTGAGTAAACATTCTCAGATTATTGCAATAGTGGATCTAGCATAATAGTGGGAGTGCTCATGTCTACGGTAAGAGCCGACTTATTACCACAATTTTCTCACCGAAACCTGCCGGTTGACATGTTCGCTTGACCGCTCTGTTCCATAGTAAGGCTTCACCTTCAGGATTGTAAACAAGGAAACACCAGCTGTGTATGTGTTGCTAAAGGCAACTGCAATACACCGCTTCCCACCTACATCTTTCTTCTTTGACGTCTCCATTATTAATTGAACAAATTGCAAAAGATTCAGCAACACAGATGTCCAGAATACTGTGTAATTATGTGATTGAAGCAGACTACTTATAGCTGGGATTGGGCTGGAAAAAAAGGCCGCTACAATCTGAGAGGTCACGCGCACTCGTCATCATACCGACGTTTTCAACAGGATACTTAGCGCGAAATTTAAAATTACAATTTAGTAAACTAAAAAGGCCGTATTGGCATGTGTTGCAATGTTAATATTTCATCATTGATATATAAACTATCAAACTGCGTGGTCGGTAGTAGTGGCTTTCATCCATCCATCCATTTTCTACCGCTTATTCCCTTTTGGGGTCGCGGGGGCGCTGGCGCCTATCTCAGCTACAATCGGGCGGAAGGCGGGGTACACCCTGGACAAGTCGCCACCTCATCGCAGGGCCAACACAGATAGACAGACAACATTCACACTCACACATTAGGGCCAATTTAGGCCTTTAAAACTATATTGCAACTCATTTAGTCAGTTTTATTGTAGTCTAATGGCTGTTTGGCTTCAGGTTCACAAGTTAACTGCGAGGTAAATATCATACCCTGATTGGGTCCTCTTTGTAGCATTGAACTTGTTTGTTAGCCTCACTTGACCATTTAGAATTATTGTTGTGATGCTCTTTACATTCTATTAATCATTACATTACTTAGGGCTGGGATGTTCAAATTCTGTGCATTTATGTAAACTGTGTATAAACAGCTAAGTGATGTATATTTAACAGCAGGCTGGTGTCTATATTTTATTGCACTGTGGTCACTTTAGTTGATTTATATTAGGGGTCACCAACGCTCAAATAGCAGCACTTACCAGTGAGCTGCCTCTATTTTTTTTATATATTTTTTTATTTACTAGCAAGCTAGTCTCGCTTTGCTCGACATTTTTAATTCTAAGAGAGACAAAACTCAAATAGAATTTGAAAATCCAAGAAAATATTGTAAAGACTTGGTCTTCACTTGTTTAAATAAATTCATTTATTTTTTTTACTTTGCTTCTTATAACTTTCAGAAAGACAATTTTAGAGAAAAAATACAAGCTTAAAAAGGATTTTATGATTTTTAAACACATATACATTTTTACCTTTTAAATTCTTTCCTCTTCTTTTCTGACAATTTAAATCAATCTTCATTTATATATTTTTTTATTGTAGAGAATAATAAACACATTTTAATTTAATTCTTCATTTTAGCTTCTGTTTTTTCGACGAAGAATATTTGTGAAATATTTCTTCACACTTATTATGATTAAAATTCAAACAAATTATTCTGGCAAATCTAGAAAATCTGTAGAATCAAATTTAAATATTATTTCAAAATCTTTTGAATTTTCTTTTAAAATTTTATTTCTGGAAAATCTAGAAAAAATAACGATTTATCTTTATTAGAAATATAGTTTGGTCCAATTTGTTATATATTCTAACAAAGGGCAGATTGGATTTTAACCTATTTAAAACATGTCATCAAAATTCTAAAATGAATCTTAATCAGGAAAAGTTACTAATGATGTTCCATTAATTATTTTTTGTATTTTTTCAAAAAGATTCAAATTAGCTAGTTTTTCTCTTAATTTTTTTCGGTTGAATTTTAAAGAGTCGAAATTGAAGATAAACTTTGTTTCAAAATTTAGTTTTCATTTTTTTCGGGTTTTCTCCTCTTTTAAACCGTTCAATTAGGTGTTTTTTCATCACTTATTCTCTACAAAAAACCTTCCGTAAAAGGAAAAAAAATGTACGACAGAATGACGGACAGAAATACAATTTATTTATATATACATATAGATTAATTCATTAAAGTTAAATTGAGCAAACTGGCTATTTCTGGTGATTTATTTAAGTGTGTATCAAACTGGTAGCCCTTCGTATTAATCAGTACCCAAGAAGTAGCTCTTGGTTTCAAAAACGTTGGTGACCCATGATTTATAATGATTGTAATTGTTTGTATAGAAAACCACACACACGCAAACAAACAACTCATGCATGTCTTCAATATACAATTGAACCTGCAAATCTGGATTTAGACAATCTATTATTTCTCCTGCACTCACCTGAACGAATAATTGCTGTCCTGACCCGACACCCTGAAGTGATTTGTAATCCATATCAAACCAGTCATGGTCGTCACTACAACTACCAAAGTGTGAGAACATGTCCATACCCTTTTGTCTCCCGCACTGAAGTACCCTCACCTTTGTGCTCTTCTCATGCGTGTGTAGTTTCCCACCTTGTCACTTCGGCAAGTTGTACGGACTCGTACTGTGTCTGGGAGCAATCTTCTCCTTACTGCAGTACGCCTGCTTTGCTTTGGTGGAGTCCGTCCTGGAAGGAGATCCCTTATATGTGAGTATCGTCCTCACGGACCAAGGAGGGCTGAGGCTTCATCACAGAGCAGATGACAAATGGCTGACAAATCCCCCATGTGACTGCAGGTGAACATCGCTCTGACGCTGCTCATCCTGTTCTCCTTCATTCACCCCCTCTTTGTCTTTCTGCACTGTCGAAACCTTCAATCCCAGCGAGTCAAAGATCTTGAACAGCAATAAAAGTTAACATGTATATGACGGTTTAATTGGTGGTATTTACACTCTTTTTATTGTCGGGCTGCAAAATCTGAGCTAAGTTTTGTCCGATCTTGACATTATAATTGCAAAACCCAAAAGCAGTGAAGTTGTCACGTTGTGTTAATGGTAAGTCCGTCTTCTTCCGCTTATCCGAGGTCGGGTCGCGGTGGCAGCAGCCTAAGCAGAGAAGCCCAGACTTCCCTCTCCCCAGCCACTTCGTCCAGCTCTTCCCGGGGGATCCCGAGGCGTTCCCAGGCCAACCGGGAGAGATAGTCTTCCCAATGTGTCCTGGGTCTTCCCCGCGGTCTCCTACCGGTTGGACGTGCCCCAAACGCCTCCCTAGGGAGTCATTCGGGTGGCATCCTGACCAGATGCCCGAACCACCTCATCTGGCTCCTCTCCATGTGGAGGAGCAGCGGCTTTACTTTGAGCTCCTCCCGGATGACAGAGCTTCTCACCCTATCTCTGAGAGACCCCCCACCCGGCGGAGGAAACTCATTTGGGCCGCTTGTACCCGTGATCTTGTCCTTTTGTCATAAACCAAAGCTCATGACCATAGGTGAGGATGGGAACGTAGATCGACCGGTAAATTGAGAGCTTTGCCTTCCGGCTCAGCTCCTTCCTCACCACCTAAGATTGATCCAGCGTCCGCATTACTGAAGATGCCGCACCGATCCGCCTGTCGATCTCACCATCCACTCTTCCCTCACTCGTGAACAAGACTCCGAGGTACTTGAACTCCTCCACTTGGGGCAGGGTCTCCTCCCCAACCTGGAGATGGGACTCCACCCTTTCCTGGGCGAGAACCATGGACTTCCCTCTCCCCAGCCACTTCGTCCAGCTCTTCCCGGGGGATCCCGTGGCGTTCCCAGGCTAGCCGGGTGAGATAGTCTTCCCAATGTGTCCTGGGTCTTCCCCATGGTCTCCTACTGGTTGGACGTGCCCTAAACACCTCCTTAGGGAGTCGTTGGGGTGGCATCCTGACCAGATACCCGAATCACCTCATCTAGCTCCTCTCCATGTGGAGGAGTAGTGGCTTTACTTTGAGCTCCTCCCGGATGGCAGAGCTTCTCACCCTATCTCTAAGGCAGAGACCCACCACCCGGCGGAGGAAACTTATTTGGGCCGCTTGTACCCGTGATCTTGTCCTTTCAGTCATAATCCAAAGCTCATGACCATAGGTGAGGATGGGAACGTAGATCGACCGGTAAATTGAGAGCTTTGCCTTCCGGCTCAGCTCCTTCCTCACCATGTAGGATCGATCCAGCGTCCGCATTACTGAAGACACCGCACCGATCCGCCTGTCGATCTCACCATCCACTCTTCCCTCACTCGTGAACAAGACTCCGAGGTACTTGAACTCCTCCACTTGGGGCAGGGTCTCCTCCCCAACCTGGAGATGGGACTCCACCCTTTCCTGGGCGAGAACCATGGACTTCCCTCTCCCCAGTCACTTCGTCCAGCTCTTCCCAGGGGATCCCGAGGCGTTCCCAGGCCAGCCGGGAGAGATAGTCTTCCCAATGTGTCGTGGGTCTTCCCCATGGTCTCCTACCGGTTGGACGTGCCCCAAACGCCTCCCTAGGGAGTCATTCGGGTGGCATCCTGACCAGATTCCCGAACCACCTCATCTGGCTCCTCTCCATGTGGAGGAGTAGTGGCTTTACTTTGGGCTTCTCCCGGATGAGAGAGCTTCTCACCCTATCTCTAAGGGAGAGACCCCCCACCCGGTGGAGGAAACTCATTTGGGCCGCTTGTACCCATGATCTTGTCCTTTCGGTCATAAACCAAAGCTCATGACCATAGGTGGGGATGGGAACGTAGATCGACCGGTAAATTGAGAGCTTTGCCTTCCGGCTCAGCTCCTTCCTCACCACGTAGGATCGGTCCAGCGTCCGCATTACTGAAGACGCCGCACCGATCCGCCTGTCGATCTCACCATCCACTCTTCCCTCACTCGTGAACAAGACTCCGAGGTACTTGAACTCTTCCACTTGGGGAAGGGTCTCCTCCCCAACCTGGAGATGAGACTACACCCTTTCCCGGGCGAGAACCATGGACTTCCCTCTCCCCAGCCACTTTGTCCAGCTCTTCCCGGGGGATCCCGAGGCGTTCCCAGGCCAGCCGGGTGAGATAGTCTTCCCAATGTGTCCTGGGTCTTCCCCATGGTCTCCTACCGGTTAGACGTGCCCTAAACACCTCCCTAGGGAGTCGTTGGGGTGGCATCCTGACCAGATGCCCGAATCACCTCATCTGGCTCCTCTCCATGTGGAGGAGTAGTGGCTTTACTTTGGGCTTCTCCCGGATGAGAGAGCTTCTCACCCTATCTCTAAGGGAGAGACCCCCCACCCGGTGGAGGAAACTCCTTTGGGCCGCTTGTACCCGTGATCTTGTCCTTTCGGTCATAATCCAAAGCTCATGACCATAGGTGAGGATGGGAACGTAGATCGACCGGTAAATTGAGAGCTTTGCCTTCCGGCTCAGCTCCTTCCTCACCACGTAGGATCGATCCAGCGTCCGCATTACTGAAGACGCCGCACCGATCCGCCTGTAGATCTCACCATCCACTCTTCCCTCACTCGTGAACAAGACTCCGAGGTACTTGAACTCCTCCACTTGGGGAAGGGTCTCCTCCCCAACCTGGAGATGGGACTCCACCCTTTCCCGGGCGAGAACCATGGACTTCCCTCTCCCCAGCCACTTCGTCCAGCTCTTCCCGGGGGATCCCGTGGCGTTCCCAGGCTAGCCGGGTGAGATAGTCTTCCCAATGTGTCCTGGGTCTTCCCCATGGTCTCCTACTGGTTGGACGTGCCCTAAACACCTCCTTAGGGAGTCGTTGGGGTGGCATCCTGACCAGATACCCGAATCACCTCATCTAGCTCCTCTCCATGTGGAGGAGTAGTGGCTTTACTTTGAGCTCCTCCCGGATGGCAGAGCTTCTCACCCTATCTCTAAGGCAGAGACCCACCACCCGGCGGAGGAAACTTATTTGGGCCGCTTGTACCCGTGATCTTGTCCTTTCAGTCATAATCCAAAGCTCATGACCATAGGTGAGGATGGGAACGTAGATCGACCGGTAAATTGAGAGCTTTGCCTTCCGGCTCAGCTCCTTCCTCACCATGTAGGATCGATCCAGCGTCCGCATTACTGAAGACACCGCACCGATCCGCCTGTCGATCTCACCATCCACTCTTCCCTCACTCGTGAACAAGACTCCGAGGTACTTGAACTCCTCCACTTGGGGCAGGGTCTCCTCCCCAACCTGGAGATGGGACTCCACCCTTTCCTGGGCGAGAACCATGGACTTCCCTCTCCCCAGTCACTTCGTCCAGCTCTTCCCAGGGGATCCCGAGGCGTTCCCAGGCCAGCCGGGAGAGATAGTCTTCCCAATGTGTCGTGGGTCTTCCCCATGGTCTCCTACCGGTTGGACGTGCCCCAAACGCCTCCCTAGGGAGTCATTCGGGTGGCATCCTGACCAGATTCCCGAACCACCTCATCTGGCTCCTCTCCATGTGGAGGAGTAGTGGCTTTACTTTGGGCTTCTCCCGGATGAGAGAGCTTCTCACCCTATCTCTAAGGGAGAGACCCCCCACCCGGTGGAGGAAACTCATTTGGGCCGCTTGTACCCATGATCTTGTCCTTTCGGTCATAAACCAAAGCTCATGACCATAGGTGGGGATGGGAACGTAGATCGACCGGTAAATTGAGAGCTTTGCCTTCCGGCTCAGCTCCTTCCTCACCACGTAGGATCGGTCCAGCGTCCGCATTACTGAAGACGCCGCACCGATCCGCCTGTCGATCTCACCATCCACTCTTCCCTCACTCGTGAACAAGACTCCGAGGTACTTGAACTCTTCCACTTGGGGAAGGGTCTCCTCCCCAACCTGGAGATGAGACTACACCCTTTCCCGGGCGAGAACCATGGACTTCCCTCTCCCCAGCCACTTTGTCCAGCTCTTCCCGGGGGATCCCGAGGCGTTCCCAGGCCAGCCGGGTGAGATAGTCTTCCCAATGTGTCCTGGGTCTTCCCCATGGTCTCCTACCGGTTAGACGTGCCCTAAACACCTCCCTAGGGAGTCGTTGGGGTGGCATCCTGACCAGATGCCCGAATCACCTCATCTGGCTCCTCTCCATGTGGAGGAGTAGTGGCTTTACTTTGGGCTTCTCCCGGATGAGAGAGCTTCTCACCCTATCTCTAAGGGAGAGACCCCCCACCCGGTGGAGGAAACTCCTTTGGGCCGCTTGTACCCGTGATCTTGTCCTTTCGGTCATAATCCAAAGCTCATGACCATAGGTGAGGATGGGAACGTAGATCGACCGGTAAATTGAGAGCTTTGCCTTCCGGCTCAGCTCCTTCCTCACCACGTAGGATCGATCCAGCGTCCGCATTACTGAAGACGCCGCACCGATCCGCCTGTAGATCTCACCATCCACTCTTCCCTCACTCGTGAACAAGACTCCGAGGTACTTGAACTCCTCCACTTGGGGAAGGGTCTCCTCCCCAACCTGGAGATGGGACTCCACCCTTTCCCGGGCGAGAACCATGGACTTCCCTCTCCCCAGCCACTTCGTCCAGCTCTTCCCGGGGGATCCCGAGGTGTTCCCAGGCCAGCCGGGTGAGATGGTCTTCCCCATGGTCCCCTACCGGTTGGACGTGCCCTAAACACCTCCCTAGGGAGTCGTTGGGGTGGCATCCTGACCAGATGCCCAAATCACCTCATCTGGCTCCTCTCCATGTGGAGGAGTAGTGGCTTTACTTTGGGCTTCTCCCGGATGAGAGAGCTTCTCACCCTACCTCTAAGGGAGAGACCCCCCACCCCGTGGAGGAAACTCATTTGGGCCGCTTGTACCCGTGATCTTGTCCTTTCGGTCATAATCCAAAGCTCATGACCATAGGTGAGGATGGGAACGTAGATCGAGCGGTAAATTGAGAGCTTTGCCTTCCGGCTCAGCTCCTTCCTCACCACCTAAGATTGATCTAGCGTCCGCATTACTGAAGACGCCGCACCGATCCGCCTGTCGATCTCACCATCCACTCTTCCCTCACTCGTGAACAAGACTCCGAGGTACTTGAACTCCTACACTTGGGGCAGGGTCTCCTCCCCAACCTGGAGATGGGACTCCACCCTTTCCCGGGCGAGAACCATGGACTCGGACTTGGAGGTACTGATTCTCATCCCAGTCGCTTCACACTCGGCTGCGAACCGATCCAATTCAATTACCCTTTTCTCGCAGATCCTTTGACCATTCTTTTGCCTTCCCCATGACTCAGAATCCAGAAACATCCGTGCAGCACTGGATGAAAGATGCAATGGTCTGTCAGAAGCCCAGAAACTCACTGACCATTTTATACACACACATTAATCACAAAAAAACAGGTCACAGGTGAGGATTGGAACCTTAATTAGCCTTTCAAACCTGTTTGTGTATACTTTTGTGCATGTTATCAGATCAAAGTCACTGGGCTTTGTAAACTTTTGATCAGGGTCATTTAATAATAATAATGGATTAGATTTATATCGTGCTTTTCTATTGTTGGATACTCAAAGCGCTCACAGAGAAGTGGGAACCCATCATTCATTCACACCTGGTGGTGGTAAGCTACATCTGTAGCCACAGCTGCCCTGGGGTAGACTGACGGAAGCGTGGCTGCCAGTTTGCGCCTACGGCCCCCCCGACCACCACCAATCATTCATTCATCATTCATTCACCAGTGTGAGCGGCACCGGGGGCAAGGGTGAAGTGTCCTGCCCAAGGACACAACGACAGTGATTTGGATGTCAATAGGCGGGAAGCGAATCTGCAACCCTCAGGTTTCTGGCATGGCCGCTCCACCCACTACGCCATGCCGCCCGCATTTGGGTACTTTCTTTTGTCATTTTGATTTAAAAAGAGTAAAGACGGTTGTTTGCCACTAATTAGCTTCACACAACCATTGAGCATGTGTAGTGGAAAATTTCTGTCCTAGGGTTACCTCCAAACTAAATGCATTGGGAGGGACACGACATAAGAGGTCAAGTCACCCTGAACTTTGGACAGTTACACAAGTTGTTATGATACAAATCAAGTCATCATGAACCGTATAAATGAGAAGGGAAGACCAAGCCTGATGTGCGCTCTTTCTTAATTCTTTCACGAGGGTTCACCATCTTTCGTCTCACGAGACCCTGTCTGTAATTCATATCGATTCAATCCAACTTTGTACTATCTGATTATGAGTAACAAACTCTCTATTGTTCCTGTTTAAGATTCGGACTTTTCGACCACATAAAATTGGCGTCACAAACAGGATGAGGCCCTGGGTTGAATCCATGATATTTCTACTACACATGAGTGGAAGAAAGGTTTTGTGTTATCATTCATATTCTCTAAAGAATGGCCAATAAATCATAAATTCTCCCAGGGAGAGTCAACTTATGAGCACAACTGTATATTTCCAGTTTTGATCTGGGACGTCTGGTCACTTAAAGACACTGAGATCATTATCCATGCGTTTGTTACGTCTCGCCTCGACTACTGTAACGTATTATTTTCGGGTCTCCCCATGTCTAGCATTAAAAGATTACAGTTGGTAAAAAATGCGGCTGCTAGACTTTTGACAAGAACAAGAAAGTTTGATCACATTACGCCTGTACTGGCTCACCTGCACTGGCTTCCTGTGCACTTAAGATGTGACTTTAAGGTTTTACTACTTACATATAAAATACTACACGGTCTAGCTCCATCCTATCTTGCCGATTGTATTGTACCATATGTCCCGGCAATAAATCTGCGTTCAAAGGACTCCGGCTTATTAGTGATTCCCAAAGCCCAAAAAAAGTCTGCGGGCTATAGAGCGTTTTCCGTTCGGGCTCCAGTACTCTGGAATGCCCTCCCGGTAACAGTTTGAGATGCCACCTCAGTAGAAGCATTTAAGTCTCACCTTAAAACTCATTTGTATACTCTAGCCTTTAAATAGACTCCCTTTTTAGACCAGTTGATCTGCCGTTTCTTTTCTTTTTCTTCTATGTCCCACTCTCCCTTGTGGAGGGTGTCCGGTCCGATCCGGTGGCCATGTACTGCTCGCCTGTGTATCGGCTGGGGACATCTCTGCGCTGCTGATCCGCCTCCGCTTGGGATGGTTTCCTGCTGGCTCCGCTGTGAACGGGACTCTCGCGGCTGTGTTGGATCCGCTTTGGACTGGACTCTCGCGACTGTGTTGGATCCATTATGGATTGAACTTTCACAGTATCATGTTGAACTTTCACAGTATCATGTTAGACCCGCTCGACATCCATTGCTTTCCTCCTCTCCAAGGTTCTCATAGTCATCATTGTCACCGACGTCCCACTGGGTGTGAGTTTTCCTTGCCCTTATGTGGGCCTACCGAGGATGTCGTAGTGGTTTGTGCAGCCCTTTGAGACACTAGTGATTTAGGGCTATATAAGTAAACATTGATTGATTGATTGAAAATAATATTCTAATACTGTTCAGCAAACTATGTATAATACAACATGTGTCCTTTTATCATAGCTACATGTATGACAAAAAAAAGCGGGTGAAAATGAGTGGTATTCAGTGAGGTAAGATGAATGAAATGAGCTGACAGTTCATTGCTCCTGCAGAATGAATTGCACTGAGTGGAGTGGATCACCACTCCAAGATGGCGGCTCCTTCTCTCGTCAGCTCCAGTAGGCAGTCACGGTCAATGCTGCGTACAAACGATCATGTTTGTATTTATTGGCGAACACGTGCCGCTACTAATGTGTTGGTCCGTCGTCGTGTGTACTTCTGTGGTTTCCACAGCACACGCAGCTGTCCGGCCCGTCGGACTGCCCCTATGTCACCCAGACTCTATTTTGGGGACATGTGTTGTTACAAAGGTCAGATAACGAAGCAAAGGCATCCCAGCAGAGCAGGGAGGAGAGAAGGTGTCGGGTAGAAGGAGCAGAGACTCACATCTCTTGCACACACAGGATCCACTTTGTTGGATCAGTCTCTACTCTCGGGGGTTCTATCGGCCGGCGTAATGGACGTAGATGCAGGGAGAACCCGGCGGTCGGACACAGGCGGCGACGAGACGGTACTTTTGTCCTCGTTGAATGTAAATGTCTTGTTTGCCTTCATCGTCCTCTCTGACGGGACCGCAGGAAATGTGTCATGTTTCAATTTCGATCACTTTTAACAAATCCAAACAGGACTAATGTTCGAGACACCCATCCATATTTTTCCGCTTATCCGAAGTTGGGTCACGGGGGAAGCAGCCTAAGCAGGGAAGCCCAGACTTTCCTCTCCCCAGCCACTTTGTCCAGCTCCTCCCGGGGGATCCTGAGGCGTTCCCAGGCCAGCCGGGAGACATAGTCTTCCCAACGTGTCCTGGGTCTTCCCTGTGGCCTCCTACCGGTCAGACGTGCCCTGAACACCTCCCTAAGGAGGCGTTCCGGTGGCATCCTGACCAGATGCCCGAACCACCTCATCTGGCTCCTCTCCATGTGGAGGAGCAGCGGCTTTACTTTGAGATCCTATGAATGACAGAGCTTCTCACCCTATCTCTAAGGGAGAGAGATAGGGTGAGAGCCACATCACCTGGCTGAGAAAGCTCATTTGTACCCGTGATCTTGTCCTTTCGGTCATAACCCAAAGCTCATGATCATAGGTGAGGATGGGAATGTGTAGATCGACCGGTAAATTGTGAGTTTTGCCTTCCGGCTCAGCTCCTTCTTCACCACAACGGATCGATACGGCGTCCGCATTACTGAAGACACCGCACCGATCCACCTGTCGAACTCACCATCCACTCTTCCCTCACTCGTGAACAAGACTCCAAGGTACTTGAACTCCTCCACTTGGGGCAGGGTCTCCTCCCGGAGATGGCACTCCACCCTTTTCCGGTTCAAGAACAGTGGTTCTCAAACTGCTGTAGTGGTGGTACACTGGCTCCATCTAGTGGACAGACAAATATTTGATTAATTGTCTAAGTCAAGATGAAGTGCTGGCTGTCCAGAGTCGGGACCCAGGGTGGACCGCTCGCCTGTGCATCAGTTGCGGACATCTCTGCGCTGCTGACCCGTCTCCGCTCGGGATGGTCTCCTGTTGGTCCCACTATGGACTGGACTCTCACTATTATGTTAGATCCATTATGGACTGGACTCTCACTATTATGTTAGATTCACTATGGACTGGACTCTCACACTATTATGTTAGATTCACTATGGACTGGACCCTCATACTATTACGTTAGATCCACTATGGACTGGACTCTCACTATTATGTTAGATCCACTATGGACTGGACTCTCACTATTATGTTAGATCCACTATGGACTGGACTCTCACATTATTATGTTAGATCCATTATGGACTGGACTCTCACTATTATGTTAGATCCACTATGGACTGGACTCTCACTATTATGTTAGATCCACTATGGACTGGACTCTCACTATTGTGTTAGATCCACTATGGACTGGACTCTTACTATTATGTTAGATCCACTATGGACTGGACTCTCACTATTCTGTTAGATCCACTATGGACTGGACTCTCACACTATTATGCTATATCCACTATGGACTGGACTCGCACACTATTACGTTAGATCCACTATGGACTGGACTCTCACTATTATGTTAGATCCACTATGGACTGGACTCTCACTATTATGTTAGATCCACTATGGACTGGACTCTCACATTATTATGTTAGATCCACCATGGACTGGACTCTCACACTATTATGTTAGATCCACTATGGACTGGACTCTCACTATTATGTTAGACCCACTATGGACTGGACTCTCACTATTATGATGGATCCACTATGGACTGGACTCTCACATTATTATGTTAGATCCACTATGGACTGGACTCTCACACTATTATGTTAGATCCACTATAGACTGGACTCTCACTATTATGTTAGATCCACTATGGACTGGACTCTCACACTATTATGTTAGATCCACTATGGACTGGACTCTCACTATTATGTTAGACCCACTATGGACTGGACTCTCACACTATTATGTTAGATCCACTATGGACTGGACTCTCACTATTATGTTAGACCCACTATGGACTGGACTCTCACACTATTATGTTAGATCAACTATGGACTGGACTCTCACTATTATGTTATATCCACTATGGACTGGACTTTCACAATAATATGTTAGATCCACTGGACGTCCCTTGCATGCGGTCGTCTCCAAGGTTTCTCATAGTCATTCACATTGACATCCCACTGGGTTGTGAGTTTTTCCGTGCCCTTATGTGGGATCTGAACCGAGGATGTTGTTGTGGCTTGTGCAGTCCAGTGAGACACTTGTGATTTAGGGCTATGTAAATAACCATTGATTGATTGATTGATTGATTGATTGATTGCGAGGTGCCTATTGATCGCCTGCCAGGCATTAAAAAAAACGACCTAAAAATGAGCGACCATCAATCTTCACCAAGACGTCACTTTGGTCACTTGATTGATATTCACGGCACCCGAGGGTCTTGTGAGATGACGCAGATCATTATTAAGAAAAAATTACCGACAGGAAGGCGAGAAACACTTTTTTATTTCAACCGTACCTGCTGTCAAAACTCTAGAGTTCCTGTCTTCACAATAAAAGCGCCGCTTCATCCTGCCTGCGCTTACAAAATAAGAATCTCAGAAACTGGTTGCAAAAAAGCTTGTAAAGTGTATAAAAAGTAGTATGGCTGTTGGACAAATAAGATGGCAAAAAGCAAGGACTTTCATGTGCTGTTGGACAGAAAGGAGGACTTTTATTTTCTCCTCCATTTGAAAATGTGGACGTTGTCATCACTACTGTCTGATTCTGATCAATGAAGTCATGACAATCAGCTTGAGGTGGGCGTGGTTGGGGGGGGGGCGGTGTAAAACACAGAAGACGGGGGGACCCGGGGCTTGTAAATTATGTTCAAAAAATGATATTTTGAAGCAAAAGTAGTTTTTGACTTCTGTCAGAAAAATTGTGTGTATCCATCCATCCATCCATCCATCTTCTTCCGCTTATCCGAGGTCGGGTCGCGGGGGCAACAGCCTAAGCAGGGAAACCCAGACTTCCCTCTCCCCAGCCACTTCGTCTAGCTCTTCCCGGGGGATCCCGAGGCGTTCCCAGGCTAGCCGGGAGACATAGTCTTCCCAACGTGTCCTGGGTCTTCCCGTGGCCTCCTACCGGTTGGACGTGCCCTAAACACCTCCCTAGGGAGGCGTTCGGGTGGCATCCTGACCAGATGCCCGAACCACCTCATCTGGCTCCTCTCGATGTGGAGGAGCAGCGGCTTTACTTTGAGTTCCTCCCAGATGGCAGAGCTTCTCACCCTATCTCTAAGGGAGAGACCCGCCACAAGGCGGAGGAAACTCATTTCGGCCGCTTGTACCCGTGTCTTATCCTTTCAGTCATGACCCAAAGCTCATGACCATAGGTGAGGATGGGAACGTAGATCGACCGGTAAATTGAGAGCTTTGCCTTCCGGCTCAGCTCCTTCTTCACCACAACGGATCGATACAACGTCCGCATTACTGAAGACGCCGCACCGATCTGCCTGTCGATCTCACGATCCACTCTTCCCCCAATCGTGAACAAGACTCCTAGGTACTTGAACTCCTCCACTTGGGGCAGGGTCTCCTCCCCAACCCGGAGATGGCATTCCACCCTTTTCCGGGCGAGAACCATGGACTCGGACTTGGAGGTGCTGATTCTCATTCCGGTCGCTTCACACTCTGCTGCGAACCGATCCAGTGAGAGCTGAAGATCCCGGTCAGATGAAGCCATCAGGACCACATCATCTGCAAAAAGTAGAGACCTAATCCTGCGATCACCAAACCGGAACCCCTCAACGCCTTGACCGCGCCTAGAAATTCTGTCCATAAAAGTTATGAACAGAACCGGTGACAAAGGACAGCCTTGGCGGAGTCCAACCCTCACTGGAAATGTGTCCGACTTACTGCCGGCAAGGCGGACCAAGCTCTGGCACTGATCGTACAGGGCGCGGACCGCCACAATAAGACAGTCCGATACCCCATACTCTCTGAGCACTCCCCACAGGACTTCCCGAGGGACACGGTCGAAGGCCTTCTCCAAGTCCACAAAGCACATGTAGACTGGTTGGGCAAACTCCCATGCACCCTCAAGAACCCTGCGGAGAGTACAGAGCTGGTCCACAGTTCCACGACCAGGACGAAAACCACACTGTTCCTCCTGGATCCGAGGTTCGACTATCCGGCGTAGCCTCCTCTCCAGTAAATTGTGTGTAAATTATCCCAAAAAAACTTTGTATTACATTGTGTTCCGGACAAGAAGACAAAAGTTTGAAACCTTCCAAGAAGAATACTCGTAAAAACCCTACTCGGACTTCCAAGCGGACGGACGGCAGGATCTGCCCAACGTCCAGAAGAACTCTAAGTATTTCTACGAACTCTTTTTGCTCTATTTTATAGGACTTTCTTTTAATTATTTTATGGGACTCTCTTTGAACAATTTTATAGAAATCTCTTTGAACTGTTCGGGAAACAAAAGCAACACTGCTGCTTTCCTGAGGAAGCAGCTGTGGGAAGGAGGGGGGGGGAAGTCAAATAAAGAAGGAGGCAGAGCGTGGTGCAGGACTGTACAGAGAGTACAGTGGACATGTCTCTCCTCAGAGTCGGAATTTAATTCTGTCTGTTTGATTCCTTGCCTTTTGTCTTGTTTAATAGATGTCATCACTCTTCTTTCCTGTGTCATTTCCAGCTAAATTAAATTAACACCCAGATTTGTCCGAGATACACACTATTGTGTACGATCTAAAAAAAAAAAAACAAGATGATGAACCTTCCATCTTTGTTTTGTTTTTAGCCCACACTTGAGCTCAGTGATGAGCGATGCACGCGAACAAGTATTTTGACTCCACTTGGCATCGTCCTCCAGAAATGACGAGCCTTTTACTACGAGTGTCCAAATGGGAAATCTAAATCGAGATGCCAGATCCCAGAGTGGCGTTTCCTATCTCGCGTTGCATTGCAGTCTGCTGGGACCGTGGTTACCCCCACAGCAGAGGGGGCCGGCTAATTTTAGGTGGTCTTGGGTGATATTACTCAAAGAATAGCACCAGAAAGCCACCAGTGTGATTTATGTTGTATTTACAAACCCCGTTTCCATATGAGTTGGGAAATTGTGTTAGATGTAAATATAAACAAAATACAATGATTTGCAAATCATTTTCAACCCATATTCAGTTGAATGCACTACAAAGACAACATGTTTGATGTTCAAACTCATAAACTTTATTTTTTGCAAATAATCATTAACTTTAAAATTGGGGAAAGGTGGCAATATATACTGATAAAGTTGAGGAATGCTCATCAAACACTTATTCGCAACATCCCACAGGTGTGCAGGCTGGGTGCCATGATTGGGTATCAATCAATCAATCAATCAATCAATCAATCAATGGTTATTTATATAGCCCTAAATCACAAATGTGATGTGATTTAGGGGATGAGGTACACCCCTTTTTCCACAACTGCGTGAGCAAATTGTCAAACAGTTTAAGAACAACATTTCTCAAAGTGCAAGAAATTTAGGGATTTCAACATCTACGCTCCATAATATTATCAAAAGGTTCAGAGAATCTGGAGAAATCACTCCACGTAAGCGGCATGGCCGGAAACCAACATTGAATGACCGTGACCTTCCATCCCTCAGACGGCACTGTATCAAAAACCGACATCAATCTCTAAAGGATATCACCACATGGGCTCAGGAACACTTCAGAAAACCACTGTCACTAAATACAATTGATCGCTACATCTGTAAGTGCAAGTTAAAGCTCCACTATGCAAAGCGAAAGCCCTTTATCAACAACATCCAGAAACGCCACCGGCTTCTCTGGGCCCGAGATCATCTAAGATGGACTGATGCAAAGTGGAAAAGTGTTCTGTGGTCTGATGAGTCCACATTTCAAATTGTTTTTGGAAATATTCCACATGGTGTCATCAGGACCAAAGGAGAAGCGAACCATCCAGACTGTTATCGACGCAAAGTTCAAAAGCCAGCATCTGTGATGGTATGGGGGTGCATTAGTGCCCAAGGCATGGGTAACTTACACATCTGTGAAGGCACCATTAATGCTGAAAGGTACATACAGGTTTTGGAACAACATATGCTGCCATCTAAGCGACCTCTTTTTCATGGACGCCCCTGCTTATTTCAGCAAGACAATGCCAAGTCACATTCAGCACGTGTTACTACAGCGTGGCTTCGTTAAAGAAAGAGGGCGGGAACTTTCCTGGCCCGCCTGCAGTCCAGACCTGTCTCCCATGGAAAATGTGTGGCGCATTATGAAGCGTAAAATACGACAGCGGAGACCCCGGACTGTTGAACGACTGAAGCTCTACATAAAACAAGAATTGGAAAGAATTCCACTTTCAAAGCTTCAACAATTAGTTTCCTCTGTTCCCAAACGCTTATTGAGTGTTGTTAAAAGAAAAGGTGATGTAACACAGTGGTGAACATGCCCTTTCCCAACTACTTTGGCACATGTTGCAGCCATGAAATTTAAGTTAATAATTATTTGCAAAAAAAAAAAAAGTTTATGATTTCGAACATCAAATATGTTGTCTTTGTAGCATATTCAACTGAATATGGGTTGAAAATGATTTGCAAATTATTATTTTTTGTTTGTATTTACATCTAACACAATTTCCCAACTCATATGGAAACAGGGTTTGTAGGGTCGCAGAGGGGTGGAAAGTTTTTGGTAAATTTCCGGAAAATCCTTTTCAACCCATATTCAGTTGAATATGCTACAAAGACAACATATTTGATGTTCAAACTCATAAACTTGTTTTTTTTTTTGCAAATAATACTTAACTTAGAATTTCATGGCTGCAAAACATGCCAAAGTAGTTGGGAAAGGGCATGTTCACCACTGTGTTACATCACCTTTTCTTTTAACAATACTCAATAAACGTTTGGGAACTGAGGAAACTAATTGCATTCAATTTCCGGAAATTTTCCGGAAATTTACCAAGGGAAGTTAGGCCCGGGAAGTTTGGAAATTTTGACCATTTTTTGACTACTCGAAGTTGGACACGGTTATCCGTGCATGTGATGGAAGAATGCACTTTTTAGGGGTTGAAAAATTCGACTGAATTTGCATCCAATCAGGTTGTTTTAGCTAATAATCATGCTGCAAGATCCAACCGTCACTATCCGTGTTTTGTGAATTACTGTATTTTATTTATATAGCACTTTTCTCTGGGGACTCAAAGCGTTTTTACATAGTGAAACCCAATATCTAAAACGTATGACGGAATGACCGACAGAAATACCCATTCTTTTATATATATAGATTTATTTATTAAAGGTAAATTGAGCAAATGGGATATTTCTGGCAATTTATTTAAGTGTGTATCAAACTGGTAGCCCTTCGCATTAATCAGTACCCAATAAGTAGCTCTTGGTTTCAAAAAGGTTGGTGACCCCTGCTTTAGAAATTCACATCTAAACTGTGAATGAACACATGTAGAGTTATGGGAAACAAGTGAGAACATGTTTTATATTCTAGTTTCTTCAAAATAACCACCCTTTGCTCTGATTACTACTCTGCATACTCTTGGCAGTCGTCGTCAAGTCCTGACTGTTTTACTAGCCGGGGAGCATGTTCAGCAGCGCGCGCACACAGAGTACTTACAAGCAGACACAGTGTGTAGAGAGAAAAGGGAGAACGGACACATTTTGGTCTTAAAAACTGAAGATAAAGTGAAATATATTTATATAGCACTTTTCTCTAGTGACTCAAAGCGTTTTTACATAGTGAAACCCAATATCGGAATTACATTTAAAGCAGTGTGGGTGGCACTAGGGGCAGGTGAGTAAAGTGTCTTGCCCAAAGACACAACGGCAGATGATGCGGGGGTCGAACCCGGAACCCTCAAGTTTCTGGCAGGGCCACTCGACCAACCGAGCTATACCGCCCATTGTTTAGCTATGTTCTGGTGGTTTTGGACTCCCTTAGTTCCTGTTTTGGTCCCCGTGGGGATTAATTGGGCTCGCCTGCCTCTGGTTAGTGGTCGGTACACTCACCTGCTGTCGACCACTAATCAGAGAGCTGTTTATTTCACCTGGCTCCATTGTTTGTTCCTGAAGCTAAGCTTCACCATAGCTTCCCGTTCTATCAGCCCGCTTTTCTGTTCGTTCTTGTTTTCTTAACCGATTTATGGAAAATAAATCATCCTCTTACCTGGACGCTTTGTCCCGAGTGGTCTGTCTGCATCCCGAGGGAACAAACCCCGCAGTAAGATGCGACCCACATGTAACATAGCATGTTGCATTCAATGTTTATTCCCATTAATTCCCGTGGAAAGTTTCCAACTTTGAATATTCTGAGAATTTTGCAACCCTAGTTGTATTACACAGCATGATGGGAATAAAGTGCCCAATGTGTTTGTGTTGATGACTCCGCAGACAGACGGACCGGACCGTGTGGAGGGTAAAGACCCAGGAGGCGGGACTCCAAAAGGGGACACGGAAGGTCAGGGGGTCCAGGGGGTAGAGGATAATGTGGCACGAGGGGGAGGTGAGGAACCCCGGGCAGCTGCTTCAGACTGGACTGAAGATAAAGGCGAGGGATCTCCTGGTGTTGACAGGGAGGAACCTGGAGAGAAACTGGATGAAGCGCAGAGGGAGGAGGGCGAGGGTGAAGAACAGGTGGAGGAGGTCCAAAATAGAGACGCTCTCAAAGATGGAGAGGAGATGCAGACTGGGAGGGTTCCAGAAAAGATGAATGGGGATAAATATACTGATGTGGTGAGTGAGGAAAGGGGCACTGATAAGGTGAAAGAGGAAAAAGTTATTGATGACGTGGAAGAAGAGAATGACACTGATAAGGTGAAAGAGGGAAAAGGTGTTGATAAGGTGAGCGAGGAACAGGACACTGATAACGTCAATGAGAAAAAGGGTGTTGATACGGGGAAAGAGGAAAAAAGTGCTGATAAGGTGAGCAAGGAAAAGGGAACTGATAAGGTGAATGAGGAAACAAGTGTTGATAAGGTGAGAAACGAAAAGAAGCCTGATTTGGTGAAAGAGGAAAAGGGTGCTGATAAGGTGAGCCAGGAACGGGACACTGGTAAGGCCCAAAAGAAAAAGGGTGTTGATAAGGTGAAAAAGAAAAAAGGGGTTGATAAGGTGAGTGTGGAAAAAGGGACTGATAAGGTGAAAGAGGAAAAAAGTGTTGATAAGGTGAGTGAAGAAAAAGGTGTTGATAAGGTGAGCCAGGAACAGGACACTGATAAGGTCAATAAGAAAACGGGTGTTGATAAGGTGAAAGAGAAAAAAGGTGTTGATAAGGTGAGCAAGGAGAAAGGGACTGATAAGGTGAAAGAGGAAAAAGGTGTTGATAAGGTGAAGGAGGAAAAAGGTGCAGATAAGGTGAGCCAGGAACAGGACACTGATAGGGTCAATAAGAAAAGGGGTGTTGATAAGGTGAAAGAGAAAAAAGGTGTTGATAAGGTGAGCAAGGAGAAAGGGACCAATAAGGTGAAAGAGGAAAAAGGTGTTGATAAGGTGAAGGAGGGAAAAGGTGCAGATAAGGGGGGGAAGGAAAAGCAGACTGATAAGGTGAAAGGGGAAAAAGGTGCTGATAAGGTGAGCCAGGAACAGGACAGTGATAAGGTGACTAAGGAAAAGGGTGTTGTTGATAAGGTGAAAGAGGACAAAGCAGAAAAGGAGGAGGTGAAGAAGAAAGAAGGCAAGGAAACGGAAGCAAAAGAAAAAGAGTCTGGGAAGTCCAAGAAGAGCCCAAAGTCTGCACCTCCTGTCGTGTCCCGTCCAAGACCCTCGGCCCGCTCTGGCAGGGCATCCGCCAGGAAGGACATCATGGCCAAGTTCCAACAAGGCGCACCCAAGTAAATCCTGGAAAACACAACAACTGATCAAGTTAAATGACTTGGATCCACAGACAGTCTTATCGGTGTTTTGTCCTCAGGACGCCCGTGACACCAAACTTTAAACTTCAGAAGTCTGCCTCCGCCTCCGCCACCGGCGCCTCCATCAAGCAGAGGATGCTGCAGTGGTGCCAGAGCAAGACACGCAACTACCAGGTAGACTTGGATATGACGGTAGCAAGATACGCAACTACCAGGTAGACTTGGACATGACGGTAGCAAGACACGCAACTACCAGGTAGAATTGGACATCACGGTAGCAAGACACGCAACTACCAGGTAGACTTGGACACAACGGTAGCAAGACACACAACTACCAGGTAGACTTGGACACAACGGTAGCAAGACTCGCAACTACCAAGTAGACTTGGACATGACGGTAGCAAGACACGCAACTACCAGGTAGACTTGGACACGACGGTAGCAAGACACACAAAAACCAGGTAGACTTGGACATGAAAGTAGAAAGACACGCAACAACCAGGTGGACTTGGACACGACGGTAGCAAGACACGCAACTAGCAGGTAGACTTGGACACGACGGTAGCAAGACACGCAACTACCAGGTAGACTTGGACGCGACGGTAGCAAGACACGCAAGTACCAGGTAGACTTGGACACGACGGTAGCAAGACACGCAAATAGCAGGTAGACTTGGACATGACGGTAGCAAGACATGGAACTACCAGGTAGACTTGGACATGACGGTAGCAAGACACGCAACTACCAGGTAGACTTGGACACGACGGTAGCAAGAACACGACGGTAGCAAGACACGCAAGTACCAGGTAGACTTGGACACGACGGTAGCAAGACACGCAAATAGCAGGTAGACTTGGACATGACGGTAGCAAGACACGGAACTACCAGGTAGACTTGGACATGACGGTAGCAAGACACGCAACTACCAGGTAGACTTGGACATGACAGTAGCAAGACACGCAACTACCAGGTAGACTTGGACACGACGGTAGCAAGACACACAACAACCAGGTAGACTTGGACATGACGGTAGAAAAACACGCAACAACCAGGTGGACTTGGACATGACGGTAGCAAGACACGCAACTACCAGCTAGACTTGGACGTGACGGTAGCAAGACATGCATTTACCAGGTAGACTTGGACATGATGGTAGCAAGACACGCAACAACCAGGTAGACTTGGACATGACGTTAGCAAGACACCCAACTACCAGGTAGACATGGACATGACGGTAGCAAGACACGCAACTACCAGGTAAACTTGGACATGATGGTAGCAAGACACCAACTACCAGGTAGACTTGGACATGACGGTAGCAAGACACGCAACTACCAGGTAGACTTGGACATGACGGTAGCAAGACACGCAACTACCAGGTAGACTTGGACATGACGGTAGCAAGACTTGCAACTACCAGGTAGACTTGGACGTGACGGTAGCAAGACTCGCAACTACCAGGTAGACTTGGACATGACGGTAGCAAGACACGCAACTACCAGGTAGACTTGGACATGACGGTAGCAAGACACGCAACTACCAGGTAGACTAGGACATGACGGTAGCAAGACACGCAACTACCAGGTAGACTTGGACACGGCGGTAGCAAGACACGCAACTAGCAGGTAGACTTGGACATGACGGTAGCAAGACACGCAACTACCAGGTAGACTTGGACACGACGGTGGCAAGACACGCAACTACCAGGTAGACTTTGACATGACGCTAGCAAGACACTCAACTACCAGGTAGACTTGGACACGACAGTAGCAAGACACGCAACTACCAGGTAGACTTTGATATGAGGGTAGCAAGACACGCAACTACCAGGTAGACTTGGACATGATGGTAGCAAGACACCAACTACCAGGTAGACTTGGACACGACGGTAGCAAGACACACAACAACCAGGTAGACTTGGACATGAAAGTAGAATGACACGCAACTACCAGGTAGACTTGGACATGACGGTAGCAAGACACGCAACTACCAGGTAGACTTGGACATGACGGTATCAAGACACGCAACTACCAGGTAGACTTGGACATGACGGTAGCAAGACACGCAACTACCAGGTAGACTGTGACATGACAGTAGCAAGACACGCAACTACCAGGTAGACTTGGACACAACGGTAGCAAGACTCGCAACTACCAGGTAGACTTGGACATGACGGTTGCAAGACATGCAACTACCAGGTAGACTGTGACATGACGGTAGCAAGACACGCAACTACCAGGTAGACTTGGACACAACGGCAGCAAGACTCGCAACTACCAGGTAGACTTGGACATGACGGTAGCAAGACACGCAACTACCGGGTAGATTTGGACATGACGGTAGCAGGACACGCAACTACCAGGAAGACTTAGACATGATGGTAGCAAGACACACAACTACCAGGTAGACTTGGACATGACAGTAGCAAGACACCCAACTACCAGGTAGATTTGGACATGACAGTGGCAAGACATGCAACTCCCAGGTTGACTTGGACACGACGGTAGCAAGACTTGCAACTAACAGGTAGACTTGGACGTGACTGTAGCAAGACACGCAACTAACAGGTAGACTTGGACATGACGGTAGCAAGACACGCAACTACCAGGTAGACTTGGACATGACAGTAGCAAGACACGCAACTACCAGGTAGACTTGGACACGACGGTAGCAAGACACACAACAACCAGGTGGACTTGGACATGACGGTAGAAAAACACGCAACAACCAGGTGGACTTGGACATGACGGTAGCAAGACACGCAACTACCAGGTAGACTTGGACACGACGGTAGCAAGACACGCAACTACCAGGTAGACTTGGACACAACGGTAGCAAGACACACAACTACCAGGTAGACTTGGACACAACGGTAGCAAGACTCGCAACTACCAGGTAGACTTGGACGTGACGGTAGCAAGACACGCAACTACCAGGTAGACTTGGACACTACGGTAGCAAGACACGCAACTACCAGGTAGACTTGGACGTGACGGTAGCAAGACACGCAACTACCAGGTAGACTTGGACACTACGGTAGCAAGACACGCAACTACCAGGTAGACTTGGACGTGACGGTAGCAAGACACGCAACTACCAGGTAGACTTGGACGTGACGGTAGCAAGACACGCAACTACCAGGTAGACTTGGACGTGACGGTAGCAAGACACGCAACTACCAGGTAGACTTGGACATGACGGTAGCAAGACACGCAACTACCAGGTAGACATATAGTTGAGGCCTTGAGCCTGCTTCTTAAGGGAGGGGTAATGCAAGCAGCCCCAGTAGACACAATACATGACTATTCAGTATGGAAATGCGCTGACACTTGTGATTTCACCCTGTCTCTGTTTTTGTCCACGTCGAGATACTCGATGTCCGTCCTTGGCCGTCAGCAGGCAGGGTCTGGAAACAAACTGCTGACGCGAGACAACTTGCAAAGCAAGATTACAAGTTGTGCCTTTGTCTTTTGAAAAGTACAACTTCAGCACAATTGATAATAACTATAGCAACGGCCTTTAAGCATAAGAGTTGTGTGATAACTTATACATCATTATTCTAACATAGTCTTCCTGGAAAAAAAGGGACCCAAAGGCACACACTGTACAGCATTTACCATGAATTAATGAACGTGGACCCCGACTTAAACAATTTGAAAAACTTATTGGGGTGTTACTATTTAGTGCTCAATTGTAGGGAATATGTACTGTACTGTGCAATCTACTAATAAAAGTCTCAATCAATCAAACATATTTTTACAGCTAAATGTGAATACATCATTTATACACATTGCCCCCTTTTTCTAAAAAATAGCTCAAATAGCAGCACTTACCAGTGAGCTGCCTCTATTTTTGACATTTTATTTATTTACTAGCAAGCTGGTCTCGCTTTGCTCGACATTTTTAATTCTAAGAGACAAAACTCAAATAGAATTTGAAAATCCAAGAACATAGGTATATATATATAAAGGTATATACAGTATAAGTACATATATATATATGTATATAAATATGTATATATATATATATATATATATATATATATATATATATATATATATATATATAGGTATATATGTATATACGGTACATACAGTTTAGGTATATAATTCTAAGAGAGACAAAACTCAAATAGAATTTGAAAAACCAAGAAAATATTTTTAAAACTTGGTCTTCACTTGTTTAAATAAATTCTTTTTTTTTTTTTACTTTGCTTCTTATAACTTTCAGAAAGACAATTTTAGAGAAAAAATACAACCTTAAAAATGATTTTAGGTGTTTTAAACACATGTACCTTTTTACCTTTTAAATTCCTTCCTCTTCTTTCCTTACAATTTAAATCAATGTTCAAGTAAATGTATTTTTTTATTGTAAAGAATAATTAATACATTTTAATTTAATTCTTCATTTTAGCTTCTGTTTTTTCGACGAAGAATATTTGTGAAATATTTCTTCAAACTTATATTTAAAATTCCCAAAAATTATTCTGGCAAATCTAGAAAATCTGTGGAATTGAATTTAAATCTTATTTGAAAGTCTTTTGAATTTTTTTGAAAATTTTTGTTTTGGAAAATCTAGAAGAAATAAGGATTCGTCTTTGTTAGAAATATAGCTTGGTCCAATTTGTTATATATTCTAACAAAATGCAGATTGGTTTTTAACCTATTTAAAACTAAAAATTAATTAATTAATTGAAAATAATCTTAATCAGGAAAAATTACTAAAGATGTTCCATAAATTATTATTTTTTTTTTTTTCTTAAAGATTCGAATTAGCTAGTTTTTCTCTTCATTTTTTTTCAGTTGAATTTTGAATTTGAAAGAGTCGAAATTGAAGATAAACGATGTTTCAAAATTGTATTTAATTTTTTTTTTCATGTTTTCTCCTCAACCATTTAATTAAGGTTTTTTTTTCATCATTTATCCTCTACAAAAAACCTTCTGTAAAACTAAAAAAATGTACGACGGAATGACAGACAGAAATACTCGTTTTTTATATATATAGATTTATTTATTAAAGGTAAATTGAGCAAATTGGCTATTTCTGGCAATTTATTTAAGTGTGTATCAAACTGGTAGCCCTTCGCATTAATCAGTACCCAAGAAGTAGCTCTAGCTTTCAAAAAGGTTGGGGACCCCTGCTCTAAATTCTAATACCGTTTAAATGGACAGAACAGCGCCCTCACCTGGCTATAAAGAGGCATGTGAGGCAAAACACTACATCGGGAAGAGTTCAGTATGTTTACTGATTATATTTGCCTAATAGCTATCTATTAAATGGGTCAAATTATCATAAATTATCGAATTGTTGGAATTATTGATCGTACAAAGGATGATATTATTGTAAAAATACTGTAATTATCATAAAACGCTGGTTTAAATTTGCATTTTTTTTTTCATCTCTGGCGCTCTCCAGTGGAAATGTCTCACATTGCAACTCATACAATTTCTCCTGATTTTTGCCGGTGTTGTTGGCACGTACAAAAATCATTTTAAAAATATATTTTTTCATGACATAATAACCTTGTCTTTGGTTATTTTTCTCCGCCCAGGGTGTCAACATCGAAAACTTCTCGTCGTCTTGGTGTGATGGGATGGCTTTTTGTGCGCTGATCCACCGCTACTTCCCCGATGCTTTCGACTACAGCACCTTGAAACCCACAGAAAGGGAAAAAAACTTCACACTGGCCTTCCAGACTGCAGAGTAGGTCCTCCCATCCAGATCGGGGCCGTCCAAATTGTGATCCGGGGGGCCACTATTGGCCCGCAGCTCCAAAATCGAACAAATAAAATACAAGTAAAAAACAATTACAAAAAAAGAGCAAATACATGTCAAGTAATGAGAAAAGCAAAAGTATATCCTAATAGTTAATAATAATAATGCGCTTTGTCACTTGTAATGGTGATTCTTAACCGAGCGCCCCCTAGTGGAGCGCCAAAAAATATCTCTTTTTCAACTGTGGTCCCTATGGGCTCCAGCGGTACTCAGTTGTAATACACTTTTGCACCACTTGAGGCAGTAATGACAATATTAAACAAAGTCATTGAGAATTATATACCGTATTTCCTTGAATAGCCGCCGGGGCGCTAATTCATTTAAAACCACTTCTCACCCCTGCGCTTACCAATGGCATGCAGTAAAAAAATTGAGTGTGATGTGGGGATACCATCACAAAGAGCACATTTGATTTAAAAAAAAAAGTTATTATGGTAATTATTTTCAGCACTGAAGGCTTGGAATAACCTATGTCTGTGATGGCCCTGCGATGAAGTGGCGACTTGTCCAGGGTGTACCGTGCCTTCCGCCCGAATGCAGCTGAGATAGGCTCCTGCAGCCCCCGCGACCCTGAAAAGGACAAGAAAATGGATGGATGGATGGGTTGTGATATAAACAGGTTTAACACTCTTACTAATATGTGCCACACTGTGAACCCACACCAAACAAGAATGACAAACACATTTCGGGAGAACATCCTCACAGTAACACAACATAAACGCAACATAACAATTACCCAGAATGCAATGCATCCGTGACTCTTACTGCTTGTATTATACACCCCCGCATCCCCAACCCCGCCCACCTCAACCGACGCACCGGGGTGGGGGGGGTTGGTGCTAGCGGGGTGTATAATACAAACAGTAAGAGTCATGGATGCATTGCATTCTGGGTAATTGTTATGTTGCGTTTGTAATGTGTTGCAGAGCCGATGTTCTCCAGAAATGTGTTTGTCATTCTTGTTTGGTGTGGGTTCAGAGTGTGGCACATATTAGTAAGAATGTTTAAGTTCTTTATATCACAACCTTCAATGTAACCGGCGTGGCTGATGAACAAGACCCCCTTTAAATGGTAAAGGTTGGCGACCCTGCTGCCTCCACCAAATTTGAAAATGACGACGGGGGAAGCGTCACTAGTGACGTCACGAATCTGACCCGGCGATAATAGTAAGCATGCGCTAATAATTTTAGGAAGCGAGTGTGTCCAATATTTTGTATATTTCAATACTTTTCTAAGTAAAGGGGACCACAAAAAATGTCAGTATTGGCTTTATTTTAACAAAAAAAATCTTAGGGTACATAAAACATATGTTTATTATTGTAATTTAGTCCTTAAATAAAATAGTGAATATACTAGACAACTTGTCTTTTAGTAGCAAGTAAACAAACAAAGACTCCTAATTAGTCTATGCAGTAACATATTGTGTCATTTATACACCTTTTATTTTGTATACATTATAAAGGACAAACTGTAAAAAATGTATTAATCTTCTTATTCATTTACTGTTAATATCTGCTTTTTTTTCTTTTAACATGTTCTATCTACACTTCTGTTAAAATATAATAATCACTTATTCTTCTCTTCTTTGATACTTTGCATTCGTTTTGGATGATACCACACATGTAGGTATCGATCCGATACTAAGTAGTTACAGGATCATACATTGGTCATATTCAAAGTCCTCATGTGTCCAGGGACGTATTTACTGAGTTTATAAACATGATATGAATTTTTACAAAAAAGGAAAAAAGATTTTGTGACGATAAAAAATATCGATGTAATCATAGTAGTATCGACTTGTACTTGGTATTATTACAGTGGATGTCAGGTGTAGATCCACCCATTGCATTTGTTTAGCCGGTGAGCTATTGTATCCTCCTACGGTGTGTAGTGAAGCATGTTTGGCTATTCCTTGTCCTCCAGTGATAATGTTACTTGGAATTAACATACATTACTGATTTATAAATAGCTAAAATTGCGTCTGTTCTCTTTTTTCTGTCTACACACTGTGTCTGCTTGTGGGTACTCTGTGTGTGCGCACTGCCGAACATGCTCCTCTGCTCATAAAAGCAGCAATGTCAGGATGTGAGGACGACGTGCTGTCTTGCCCTTTTAATTAAAAAAAAAAAAAAAAGGCAGAGGACCGGCACTTTTTTTGAGGCGGTATAGTACCGATTATGATTAATTAGTATTGCGGTACTATACTAGTACTGGTTTACTGTACAACCCTAGTACATATATATGTGTGTATATATATATAAATATGTATATATATATATTTTTTTTGTTTTGTTTTGTTTTGTTTTTATTATTATTGATCTAGCTAGAATTTATTTTCTTGTCTTAATTCTTTTTCTCCATCCCCACCGTGCGCTTCACCGCAGGTCCTTGGCTGACTGCTACCCCCTGTTGGAGGTCCCCGACATGCTCATGATGGGCAACCACCCGGACCCCATGTGTGTGTTCACCTACGTCCAGTCCCTGTGCCAAGGCCTCTCCAAGCTGGAGAAGGAGAGAAAAGACAAGGAGGAGAAGGAGAGGAAAGAAAAGGAGGAGAAAGAAGGGAAAGCGAGCAAAAACGCCTCTGAGGTCAAAAAACCAGGAGAGGAAGAGGAGGCTTGTGAGATGGAGGAAGAAGGGGACGTGTTGGTGGAAGCAGAATCCTAAGGAAGGCACCACCACCAAAAAAAAAAAAAAAAAGCCTACACTGAATTGAGACGGTCTTAGTTTGTTGTTGCTTCAAAAGCATGAGGACTTATTCCTACACACGCCACCGTGTTGGTTGTTTGTTTTTATTTATTTCTATGATTATTGAAAGATCAGGGAATGGGAAGTAAGAAACAATTGCACTTGTGTGATGATATCAATGCTGTCTATCACCGCAGTA